>NW_006794028.1:2119840-2129230 GCF_000442215.2 Lipotes vexillifer | reverse complement strand
GTAGGGAAAATTTTAAATGCTTATTGTGTGTCATCTGAATAACCATATTCTAGGGAGAGAAGCATAATAGATTTAACAAAAGAACCCAGGCAAGTTTACCAAGCTCCTGGATAGCCATTTCAGTAGCTTAATAACTCAGTAGTTTATCTCTATCATAACTCTATTTATAAAAGTGACTCATAAAATAATTTAAAATCAACCTGATCTGCTATCCAAAGATTCGCTTTATAAACCCACATCTGAAAATAACTTATATTTCTCCATTCTATCACATCAGCTTCTCCCACCCAACAGATATCTAACATGTATCTACAATTAAGTGAATAACTATTTTAAAACACTTAAATTCTAACCGTACTGCTGTTTCTTGACTTTGCAGTGTTTCTAACTGTATTTGAGATTATTAGGATGATTATGCATTTAAATAGAGAAAAATAATATTAAATGACATGAATTTTCTTCGGCACATAACGCACGCATTGATTAATTTTTAAAAACTCTACGACAAAAGGAAAAGCTTTACACTTCTGGATACCAAATCAATGGCTACTGATGAAGGAATAAGGAAGATCCTTTCTACAGGGAGAACACACAGGTTAGTGCCTCTCAACTGTATACAGTATGGTCTGAGTCAAATGTCAACGACTGGCTTTTTGAAAAACCTACTTTGGAGTTCTAATGGATAAAATTTTTAGAAGTTACATTCATTAAAACTTTTACAAGTTACATTCAGTAAAATTTTCTCAAAGAGAGAAATAGTGCATATTTTAGGTGAGACTTGGACATACTTATGCATTATTAGCCTACTGCTGAGTTTAGGTAGTTCAAATATGACTCTCCATCTACTCTAGTCATCAAATTCTTTTTACATAAACATCTTTACTTGCTAACATCACATTACTCTTGGCTTCTTGTTGCACGAATAACAAAAAAAAAAGGAAAGAAATGGAAAAAGGTAAAGGAAAATAGAAAACAAAAGGAAGGAAACAGGGAGGAAGGAAACAAAAATGGCGCACTCATTATAATTTCTGTGTGTACTAATAGACAAGGATACAAATGGGAGCAAACAAAGCATTTAAAATTGTGCTTAAACACAGATTTACACTGGTGCACATTTGTTTTACACATGTGTAGTGTTTCAAGTTGCTAGGTAAGAATCCAGTGGAATAACAATACAGTCAGCCAACAGCAATCACATATATTTTTGGAGAAGTTAGACATCCATTACTATTTTAGTAACACGGCCACAGCTTTGAAAACACAGCAGCATAAAACAATTCAAAGGTAGACACACTGTTTTCATTTGTTCACCTTACAAAAAAAAAAAAAGAAATGCTTTTGAACAATATAAGGCACTTAAGACAGAAATTCTTTCTCCAGTTCGTACAGGGATGGTTGGCTCATTCTGCTTCTTAGCCTGCACAGAGGCACCGTGCAGTCCCTGCTCTGGCCTTCCACGTCGGCATCCAGTAAGGAAGGCACGTGGGGCTTAGTTCTCTCCTTGGCACCGAGGGGACAGTCAGGGGCTGGTCCTGGACCACCCACCACAGGGCAGGCCTGTGCGGGCTGAGACTCTGTTCTCTGCGGGAAAGCCTTCGGGGCACCTACCTGGCTTCTTAGGTGGGGAGGGCGGGGTAGAAGCACCATATGGACAGCTTTCTGTTTTTCGGGCGGAACCTCACTTGGCAGGTCACTATGGGGTCCAGGCGGCGAGGGGGGCGTCCCCCAAACCCACTCAGGGGGCAGCTGAGAGGCTCCGGGGGCTGAGATGAGAGCTGCACCAGCTGGTTGAGGAGGCAAAGACAGTGTGTGATTAGAAAGACAGTGATGTCAAAATCAATGGATAGCAAGGAAAATAACCAGAATGCCTTCCCTTAGGTGACCACCTTAAAGTGAGCTTTCACAAAAGAACCTGAACACAAACCTTACCTTTAAAATTGTTAGGATAGAATGTTTTTTTTTTGTTTGTTTGTTTTTTGCTTTTTGTTTTTTGTTTTTTTGTGGTACTCGGGCCTCTCACTGTTGTGGCCTCTCCCGTTGCGGAGCACAGGCTCCGGACGCGCAGGCTCAGCGGCCATGGCTCACGGGCCCAGCCGCTCCGCGGCATGTGGGATCTTCCCAGACCGGGGCACGAACCCGTGTCCCCTGCATCGGCAGGCGGACTCTCAACCACTGCACCACCAGGGAAGCCCAGAATGTTTGTTTTTATGGAAAAGTACTACAAGGTTGGAAAGACTGCTTGAACCTATGGAAACGACACCTGTAAAGAGCTAAGTCATCATCATATGCTTAGGACAATGATTATTAGAAGTGTTTTATTAACAGGATAGATTTCACAATGGGTTAGACCGGACTGAAGTTAAGACTTAAAAATGATGGTGAATATGACTGAATTCACTCTCAGATGATGATTTGAAAAAATTAATGAAAATAAGAAAGCAGATACGTTTTTACATGTTACACCCTCCCTTTTTTGTTCTGAAGAACTGACTTACTACTGCTGTAGCAAATAATCATTGGTTTCAAACTAAGAAAAAAAGAATTTTTTTTTATGGGATTCTTGTGCTAGGATTTCACCGTGTGTAATTATAAATTACTAATATTTTATTGCATCATAAAAGAGCAATAAACCAATTTATCTAAAGACAATGAACAATAATATAAAAAAAAATCTTGTCTAGGCGTAGCACTTAGAGATAAATGAAAAGATAACGCAAATGAAAGCAGTTTCAGTTTTACTATACTTTATAACCGATCCTAGCATAACATTTTACAATCTAAAAAGCATTTATCATATACATTATCTCACTTAATCCTCATGATCTATATCTGAGGTAGCTGTAATTATCTTTATATACAAAAGGAATAACAGTCATTCCCCACACAGCACCTACTGTCCATTTGACTTTTACACCCCCTAAACTCAATCTCAACATAAACTTGGGCAGCAAAGCCAGGTGATGCTGTGTCAAACGACCAGTTTTACTGCCAACTCTCCCATTAATTATTTGGTTCAGATTTTGGCAAATGACTCTCCTTCCTACCACGAGGGGCTTGGGGCAGTTATTCTCCATGTGCTCTGTTTTTTTTTTTTTTTTTGCGGTACGTGGGCCTCTCACTGCTGTGGCCTCTCCCCTTGCGGAGCACAGGCTCCGGATGCGCAGGCTCAGCGGCCATGGCTCACGGGCCCAGCCGCTCCGCGGCATGTGGGATCCTCCCGCACCGGGGCACGAACCCGTGTCCCCTGCATCGGCAGGCGGACTCTCAACCACTGAGCCACTAGGGAAGCCCCTCTTTCTGTTTTAATATGCTATTATGTATTTAAATTACTGAAATTTAATTATACTCTTCCAAGGATCCAAATAATAAAGTCAAACAAAAGAGTAGGGTAAAATTCAAAGATTTATGTGAAAACAAATTTGTAAATGTAATCGCTTGGAAAAGATAAAATCAGAGAGCCATACAATTTTACCGTCTATCCTCTACAGGGGTGTTTGGTACTCTCACCCACGAATGCAGCCTACCTGGGTGCTGAGAAGCACTTCCATCAGACATGGTCTGTCGGTGATGTGCTGCTCTTTCTTTTGAAGCAGCAGCGTAAGATGCGTCCGCACGTGCTGGAACCGTGAAGGGAGGAGACAGGTTTCCCCACATACCACGATGGGTCTCCAGCCCTGGCACGGGGGTTGGCTCCTGATCCCTCCTTCCAAAGGCAGGGCAAGGATCTGGAATGGGCACCTTGGGGTCACCAGGGACGTGTGTGCTGCTCTCGAAGGAATCTTCACCATCAGTCTGCAGCAGGCACTTGGTGGACAGAGAAGGCATGGACAGGAGGTTCACGGCGCTGGACGGAGGGAGTGGGGATGGGCTGATGGTCCCCTCGCCTGTGGCTGGCAGCCTAGTGGCGGAGCTGGCACTGCTTCGGGACTTAGGCGCCCGCTGGAAGATGCCTTCGCGTTTCTTCCTTTCTTCCTTGGGCAACGGGTCTTCAGCGGCCTGTGCTTTCGCGAGCTCTCTGATGTCCAGGCCCAGAGCCACCGACGCCAGCAGCACAGTGCAGCCATACAGAGCAGACTCTGTCTTCTTCCTCTGGGGGGATCTGCTCAGACTGTTCGGAGGGGTCCCCTGAGGAATGCTGGTGGCAGGGCCCACCGGGGTTCTCTCCTCCCAGCTTTCGGGTTCCACCAGATTCTCTCTCTGGCCATCTTTCCAAAGAGGTAGATCAATGTAGGCTTGACTCGGTGATTTTATCTGCTTTGGTTTTCTGTGTTCCAATCCGTCTGGGGCAGGTTGTGGCTCTTCACATGCACCTACAGAGAAGAATAAATACACACAGGCTAGGACCATTTTGCCGTAAAAACCATGCAAGCTGTACTGTAAAACAAGGCCGAAATCTAATAAATACATATTCTAAATCAAAACACATGGAGTCCTGTGCAGTTCAGCAAATGGTTCGTCCAGGAGGACTCTAAGGAAGGGGCATCCAGGGTGCAATGACTCAGCTCCCTGCACAGGAACAGGTGAGCAAGTCCTCTGCTGTTTCCTGTCCTTCAGGAAGTGGATCTTCACTGACATAGAAAACAGAAACTTCTATAGAAACAAAGTCATCAAGATACAGAAATGCACATGCACAGACAGCAGCAGGAGGACATGTCAGACAAAAGGTGCCCTTGCGCGTGACCTAGATAACTGGGCCACGCCCTGTTGCTACAGGAACCATCCTTCGTAGAGCAGTGAATTCTTAGCACACTTCAGACTATGGTGGTGCCCAGCAGCCTGTTTCAACAAGCTGCCATTAAAGTGTAGGAGCCCCGCATCAGGAGAAGATTCTCCAGAGGTCAGAGCCCCAAAGGGTAACATATTCTGCTACTGGAGAGGAGCTGTAATTCTTATCACTTAGGGCTTAACCATGAACGACTGAAACGACGAACTCCCGCATCTGGTGTCCAGAGCATCCCCGACAGAGCCACGCATGATTTCTGCAGCCTTGTGTCCACGGCACCTAAAATGTGCTCGGTTCGCTAGACCAGCTGCATGCCAGCTTTTCTCCCAACAAGCCCGTGCTCTTCCCAGCTTTTCTCCCTTCAAGCCTGGTATCTTCCTCTGCTATCGTTCTCCCCGTGTCCTTCTCGCACTGTCCCATTTCCCTCAGACAAATTCTATCTCAAAATCCTGCCGGGCCCTCAGGTGGCCTGACACTGCCGTTCTTCCCACATGTGATCTTGGCTTCCACTGAAGCCTCTCTGGTGTCGTTCGGTTTCCTCCTTTTTCTACTTTCAGGTCACAGCGGCTGTGAGCATCCCTGCAGGTTTCATCTTGGGAGGGGTCTTCCCCAAATAGTGCCTTCATCAAGTAGGCACGAACTGCGCTTTGATGGGTTGAATGCACGGTACAGGTAACGAATAACAAATTATTAAGCCATCATTTTTTTAAAAAGAGGGTAAATGCTGTTGACAAGTAAAAGCCATAGGTTTTGAAGCATACTGAGCACTTCCTTTCCCACACTTTCCTCCTGAGCTGTCATGAGTCTACACGGACCCATCACAATCTTTCCCAGTCTTTCTACGACTGATGGCATGCATTCGCAGCCCCCAAACCAAGGTGAATACAATCAACATCTACATCAGATCAAACTGTCCTTTTAGGATTCACTTAGGCATTCAGGAGATACTGAGACTTGCTATGCACCAGGCCCTGGGAGTAGAGTGGTGAACAAACCAGATAAAATCTTTGCCTTCGAGGAGCTGACATTCTAATTTGGGGTGACAGAGAACACACACATTACTGGTGCCCATGCAGACCAATAAGGATTTCAGGGGAGAGCGATGCATAAGTAAAACTGGGTACTAAGATACAGGGATGGGGTGAGACACCACTGCAGCTAAGGCGGTCAGGGGAGGTTTTCAGGAAATGCTTGGGCTGAGACAGAAACACTTAGAAGGATGAGGCCCCACAGATGGAAGGTGGGAGGGGGACCTTCAAGCAGGACGGACTGTGTAAACCTTTTGCTCAGTGATCCTTCCAATGACCTACAGGGTTAACTTAATGGAGACCCAGCTGAGTCAGCCAAATACATCCTTTTATTTCCTCCAACTGTCCTGTGGAAGAGTTATTCATAGGATCAAAATATTCTAAGAAAGAATTACAAAAATTCAGGGAAAAAAAGCAAGAAGACTTTTTTTCAACAGTCACAAATAATGAAACTTGTACTATAGAATTAACAGTTTTATTACTATTAATTGTTCTTCATTAGTCCTCAAACGCCATCTGATGATGAATCGTAGTGTATAATGAGAGACCCTCATGCCTTTACAGGCGAGAAAGAGTCGGAATACAGTAATGAATCTGACATCAGAAAGCATCTACCCAGGGATTACACAGCACCTGCCTTGTGTTTACCTGAAAGTATTTAAGGAGATATTTATGCTGAAACCACACACTTGTGATGAACACAGAAGAAGAAAACTAAACATGGGCAGTAGGTGATAAGGTGCTTGTAAAACTGAGCATAGCACCGATCATAAATTCAAGAAGTTTACACCGCGTTTTGCTAAAACATCTCTAGTTTGACCACAGTACCAAAGGGCTGTCTTAAATTGTCAAGGATAAAGACCAATTTGCTTTTCTTCAGAGTTACCCATCACTGAAAATTTCCAGCAACTTCCAAATCTCTTCAACCTTTTAATATCTGAATATTGAATAGGAATACTGAACACTGAAAGCGATGATGGTTCATTTAAACGAGAGATTCCAGTGTAAAACTCTCCAGCAGTAGTTTCCCACAACTAACCCGCCTGACAATATTTCATCAGGTCGTGGGGTGGGAATATAATCTCAGCAGAATTTCAGGGCGCCTACATTTTCATATTTACTATTTCCTATACTACAGTAATTTGGTTCTATATAATAAATTATACTAATTTTTCTGGTGAAGAATAAGAGTTACAAATTCCTAATAAACGATGTGGAGCCTAATTACTTTCCGCCACGAAGACTGACAGGACAGAAGATAAGCTTTGAGCTTAGTGTAGCCACTGCTACTACCCAGTATATGTGATGCTGCTAACAACCTTCTAGAACTCTCAGAGGCTCAGTCTAACTCAAACAAATTCTATTTCCTGAAGCACATTTACCTGACTGGTCCACAAATAATGAAGCCAGCGGCATGGTTTTCTGATTTTTTATTAAGATGGTTGACCAAGGACTGTTGCCATCTGAGAGAGGTCTTATTCTACAAGAGAAAAATGTTTATTTTGATATAATAGAACCATATGACACACAAATTAGGTTTTGGTGGATACACGCTAACAATATTTTTAGGTAGTAAAGAGAACATATTGGCCTCTATGTTTTAAAGAGCTAACAAAGTACAGATAAAACCTTAACATGAGACAGAGAATCTTTTTAATTGCTTAACTAAATAATAATTGATTTAGTAGGATAAACTCATCCTAGAAATGAAATTATATTCAGGTATCTCTGTATTACTCTAATTGCTTTTTAAAAGTTAGGTCTGGCCTGGGCTTCCCTGGTGGTGCAGTGGTTGAGGGTCCGCCTGCCGATGCAGGGGACACGGGTTCGTGCCCCAGTCCGGGAAGATCCCACATGCCGCAGAGCAGCTGGGCCCATGAGCCATAGCCATTGAGCCTGCGCATCTGGAGCCTGTGCTCCGCAACAGGAGAGGCCACAACAGTGAGAGGCCCACATACCGCAAAAAATAAATAAATTTAAAATAAATAAATAAAAGTTAGGTCTGGCCAGTGCAATATTTAAAACGCACTGCTATTTATCACAGTACACACTGGAATGCCACCAGATGTCACAGAAGTACCTTTCTTTGCAGTCAGTTCTTTCTTTCATTTGAATGGAATTTGGACCCCAGGTACAACCCTTTTTCTTGAAATTCCTTTTTACATCTTCAAATTCTTCTTGTCGAGAGACCGTGTTCCTGCCCCAAGTTTTATTGCTTTCATCTGAGGTCACTAAACAGAGAACATCATCACTCATTAACCAATTAAAAAATTGTGAACTTAAAATGAATCAAACCAGTTGTAAAACTATCTTAGTCAAAACGTGTAAACAATTGAGAAACATGAAAACGAAGAAATTATTTCTTTCACCCTCTACCGCTGGCAAAGTTCTATCTCTAATAACAGCAAGAAAAGTGAACTAAATTAAAAGATACAAATTTGAGGTAAATTAGCCATAAAGAGTTATTTATTTATCTATGTATTTAACATTATGCAACAGTTAGGATTTCATTTTATTTGGGGGAAAAAAGGTCAAATTGAACAGTTAACTGAAAACAAACTTAATACTTCATTTTTTAACCAAATCAAAGTTTTGAACCTAAGGAACAAAGGTATATTTTAAAATTGTAATTTAAGCCAATTTTTCATTAGTCATCACAACTGTTTGGCTTCAATTACCTTTAAAAATCTGAATGTATGTAAGTTTCCCCACGTCTTGCCTTATTTCATCCCCTCTTGGGCGGTTTACACTCACATCTAACACCCACATGTTGCTGACACACATATATGCCACCCCCCCAGCCTCTCTGTGCACTGACAGTTGGCTTGGGAATCACTGGGAGAGTGGCTGTTATTACTACACACTTAGAAAACAACCCCGTCACACACCAGAGGTTCTAAAAATACAACTGAAAACATTATGACATACCTACACAGGGGGTAAAAATATCCGCTTTGGGTCTAATTTAAACTCTCACAGTGCGAGGATGCCAGATGAATTAGTATATTTATTTTTTCCACTAGGCTGAACACTCTAAAACCAAAATACTAAGTGGTATTTTGAAGGACAGATCTTCCCCGACTTATGATGGGGTTACATCCAATAACCTATCCTAAGTTAAAAATATCATAAGGTGAAAACGTGTTTGATACACCTCACCTACGAAACATCATGGCTTAGCCCTGCCCACCTTGAATGTGCTCAGAACACTTACACTAGTCTACAGTTGGGCAAAATCATCTAATGCAAAGCCTATTTTATAATAAAGTCAAATGTCTCATGTGACTTACTGAATGCTGTACTGAAAGTGAAAAACAGAGTGCTTATGTGGGTACAGAGTGGTTGTGAGTGTATGGGTTGTTCACCCTTGTGATGGCGCACTGCCCAGCAGCACGAGAGAGGATGGTACCCAGTATCACTGTCCAGGAAAAGATCAAAATTCAAAATCTGAGGGCTTCCCTGGTGGCGCAGTGGTTGAGAGTCCGCCTGCCGATGCAGGGGACACGGGTTTGTGCCCCGGTCTGGGAGGATCCCACATGCCGCGGAGCGGCTGGGCCCGTGAGCCATGGCCGCTGAGCCTGTGCGTCTGGAGCCTGTGCTCCGCAACGGGAGAGGCCACAGCAGTGAGAGGCCCATGTA
>NW_006794028.1:2105679-2119707 GCF_000442215.2 Lipotes vexillifer | reverse complement strand
CCCATGTAACGCAAAAAAAAAAAAAAAAAATAAATAAATAAATAAATAAATAAAAAATGCAAAATTCTAAGTACGGTTTCCACTGAATGTGAATCACTCTGCACCATCATACAGTCAAAAAACCCTAAGTCGAACCACCCTAAGTGGAGGGCTGTTTGCATTAGGTTGGTCAACACAGACCAAATTCAAGCTAAATTTCAAAAAGCAAGATATTTTTTTCCTTACAAAACAATGAAACGAATGGAAGTAACCTCGAATTCCTGATTTCAGCTTTCAAAATATCCATAAAGAGGCTACTGATATAACTAGGTCATGCAAATGTTGCAGGCAGGCGTTTAACAAAATGTCTCACGATACTATTTCACTTTCTCCTCTGTGGCCTGGTCACGTCACCGATTGCGTGGAATCTAAAAATCATTGATTGTGAGAACAAGAAAATGAGACTAAGGAAGATAAGACCAAATCTTGCTTTCCAAATAGTTCTGACACCTCCTAAATATCACAGGGTTAGAACCGGCTATGAATGTCTGCTTAAGTTGGATCCCAGTCAGTTAGTGACAGAAAGCCGCCAAGAAGCCCCCCGTGGGGGAGAAAGCTCACGCTGTATTGCCCGGAGTCGGGGGATCACCGTGGGGCTGCTCGGTGTACTGAAGCTGCTGCTATTCAGGCTCCTCCGTTTGTCCAAGTTGGGGGAGGCTTGCACGGTTATTTTGTGCTGGAAATCTGTCAGATATGGGGAAAAAAAAAATGAGAACTGAGAGTCCATGGTTTTCGGTTATTCCCGTAGCCCCAGCTTTCGCACATGGCAATAAAAGCAGGAACTGCCAGACAGTAAGAATATGGTGTATCTCAGAGTCTGTTCCTAGTTTCTTACTTATCTTCCGTTCAGGGCTCATGTCCGTAAACAATGACTCAGAGTCATGACGCATGAGGCACGGTGAGAGACACATGCTCACAAGGAAAGAAACTATTACTGCGTATTGCAGAACTCAAGGTCTTCCGGGGAGAAAGAGTTACCTTCATTCGGTCTGATAGAGTTGAAAACAAAATCGAGATGGGAAACACCCTGGGTTTACATGAGTCCTGGGTCTGTCACTAACAGACTACAGACCCCAAACTAGTCAGGAGCCTCTCGGCGCTGGTCCCTGCGGTTGTTGGCTAGAACAGAAGACACCTCCCAGGGTGGCCGTGGTGATTAGAACGGAAAGTGGACGTTACGCGGGGCCCCGGACATGCTACCCCAATGTTTACTACTTAGCCTGTCACATTTCCACAGGACCATCCACCCTTCATCAACCTTCCTCAACTTTCAGGTCTGGTTCTTTGGGTCTTTCTTTCCTGATGCAGGCTCCCATGTCACAGAAACTTACATCAAGTACATTTTTATGCTCTTCCCCTGTGGATCTGGCTTGTGTCGGTTTAATTTTCAGACCCAGCCAGGGTCAAGAGAAACTCCCCCTTGCCTGCAGTTGAAAGCGTTTTGTGGTCAAGGTACACACATGTGATGGTTACTATTACCTAACTGTAATATAGGGTAGCTCTCATGCCAGAGGTATGCCAAGAACTATGGGAACATATGGAAGAAAAGTCATATTACCAGAGGAAAGAGGAGGGTGTCTGGGAAAACTCTGTAAACTGCTAGAAAAATTATCAGAAACTTAGAAGCAGGTAAAAGAAATTACTGGATGTTCTTTCAGTGCAGTGCCGAGCTTAACCTCTGACTGATATTCTATTGACTGGGCTATTTTTACAACTCAGTAGGAGCAGAGGTTAACTTGTAGATTTTGTCTGGTGATGATGCCAATAACTGCTGTCTGGTGTAAAAGAAAATCCCAAAGGTTATGATTTACTGCCATATTGGGTTTGTATTTAGCCTAGCAATCTAATCCTAACATTTCTTTACTAAATTGACCATAAACACTTAGGTCCTCAAATTCTCATGTGAACCAATTTGAACTGGTTCCCTCATTAATTAATAAGTTGAATAAAATCATTGACACATGTTCATTTCACATATGCAAGACAGCTATAATTTGCCTTTTTGAAAATTAAAGAACTTTAAAGAACCACCTGGTATTTGAAATGAGGAGTTTGAATTTGGTAGGCAAGACATCTATCCAATTACTCATGCTAGAAATTTGAAACTTTTCTTGATATTGTGTTCTCCCTGACCCTCCATATCCAGTCAAACACAAAGTATCTTGTAAAACTCTTGTTATATATTCTTCTTAGAGTTATAGTTGAGAAATTCATACTCTAGGTTCTAGAATCAGCAAACTCCAGATGTGAATGAATCCCAGCTTATCACTTACTAGCCATATGAATTTTGGGAAAGTAACAATCTGTTTTAAGTCACAGCACCTTCATTGACAAAAATGGAAAAAATAATTATTCCTATTTCACAGGACAGTTAGGAAAAATTAAATACAAATAAATACAGAAAATACTTAAGTACAGGGCTCAGGACATAATAAATGCTCAACACACATTAGTGATGCTTTCTGTTCTCTCCATTTCCACTGCCACCATCATTTCACGCAGAGGCTGCTACAATCCCTTGATCAATCTTTCAGCATCTCTGTTTGGCCCCTCTGGTCTACCTCACAGCAGGCAGATGTCTTTTTAAAAATGCATGGCTGACTATCATTCCCCTGCTAAAATCCCTCAAAGGCTTTTCATCATTCTTAAAGTTACAGGTCAAAATCATAACATCCTCTCCAGTCCCCTGCAAATCAGAGTCTGGGCTCCTTGTGCCACCCTAGCTTCATCGTGCCCTGCTTTCCCATCACTCGCCGTGGTCTACACCAGGGGTCAGCAAACTTTTCCTAAGCAGTGCCACACAGTAAATATTTTAGTTTCTATGAGCCATATGGTCTGATGGAGCGAGAAAGCATGCCCACAAACACATAAAGGCGTGTGTTCCAATACGACTCTATTATGGACGCTGCAGTTTACCTTTCCTGCAGTGTTCATGTGTCAGAAAATCGTTTTTTCTAGTATTTAATTGTTCTTAGCTTGTGAGCTGTACAAAACAGGTGGGAGGCTGGATTTGGCCCAGGGGGCAGAGTCAAGCCACACTGGCCTTTTTTCAATTCTTGGAAGAAACCAAGTTTCTTCGCAGGTGTTCCCTGCCCGTTCCCCTCGTGTTTGGTAAATTCCTACTTCGAGTCTCCATTTAAATGTTTCTTTGTGAGGAAGCTGTCTGTGATCTCCTTAGACCAGGAGACATCTCTCTACTAATCACTGTCATATGACGTTTCCTTCACAGTAGTTAATAATTATAGCAAAAAAAATAAGCATTTGTTTAATTATTAGCTTAAGGCTGCCCCCAATACAACGTCAGCTCTCTATGTTGGGGGGAAGGAGTCAGCTGCCATCACTGTGACCACCTCCAAATGTGCACAGGAAAGGTGCGTAGCAAATCTTTGCTGAATCAATGTCTTCTCTGTTTAAGATTACAAGTAACATATATGTGTTAGTATACGGTATTTGTTTTTCTCTTTCTGACTTACTTCACTCTGTATGACAGACTCTAGGTCCATCCACATCTCTACAAATCTCTGCAAATGACCCAATTTCGTTCCTTTTTATGGGTGAGTAATATTCCATTGTATACACATGTGCCACATCTTCTTTATCCATTCCTCTGTTGAGAGACGCTTAGGTTGTTTCCATGTCCTGGCTATTGCAAATAGTGCTGCTATGAACACTGGGGTGCACGTGTCTTTTTGAATTACGGTTTTCTCTGGGTATATGCCCATATATGTGGAATCTAAAAAAATGGTATAGGTGATCCTATCTGCAAAGCAGAAATAGAGACACACACATAGAAAACAAATGTATGGATACCAAGGGGGGAGGGGTGGGATGAATTGAGAGATGGGGATTGACATATATACACTATTGATACTAGGTATAAAATAGATAACTAATGAGAACCTACTGTATAGCACAGGGAACTCTACTCAGTGCTCTGTGGTGACCTAAATGGGAAGGAAATCCAAAAAAGAGGGGATATATGTATACGTATAGCTGATTCACTTTGCTGTACAGCAGAAACTAACACAACATCATAAAGCAACTGTACTCCAATTAGAAGAAAAGACTACAAGTAACACAGGGGCAGAGATCATGTTGTGAAGACAAAGCGAATGGAAATGACGTGCCAGATGGGAGGCTTTGTCCATCTACCATCTACGTGAGCAAGAAAGACTTGACTGGGCAGAGCAGTTAAGGAAAGGAAAGAATGGATGCAAGAAAGCAGCTCATCAGGGCAGATGACTAACTGAACTGGGGGGAGGGGAAGCAGGTAGGAAAAGAAAGAAATATTCTTATCCAAAGATATGAAACGATTTAGACTGAAGTGCATTATAAAGGTTCAACTAGCCCTGTGGTCTGTCTGCACGCTGTGGATGAGCCTCCAGCCCAGAGCAGAAGGCGGGCTGCTCTTGCAGGCCTCAGCACTAGAACACAGAATCAGGCCATGGCATCTGAACGGCAAACCATGGGGAACAAATGATGGGAGGAGAGACGCCAGGCACGGGTCAGGGAAACAGCATGGAAGGTTTTAAGGCCAAGGGCGAGTTACAAAGGCACAAGACTGGACTTCAACAATCCCTAAGATCTGGAGTGTTTCTGGTCTTCTGAAAAAATCTAAATCCTTTCACTCAGAGGGAAAAAAAGGCGCTCTGTGCTTTAAACGTAAATAAAATATTCTTTATGATAAACATCCTTGTCCCTATGAAATGGGGAAAGCTTGATTCTGTCCTAGTTACACATTTAGGAAAACTTGGGCTGAACTGTTAAGGGGCCCTGGCCAATGTCCAGTTTTTCTCTGGACCGCTTGCTAGACGTGTTCTCAAGGTATCTGCTCATGGCAGGTTATCAGGAGGGCCACAGGCTTTTGAGTAAACCTGTACTTGTATTTCCCCTGACACTATTTATGTTTCACTAAGGACACTGACACGGCTCAGTGGGAATCATCATTTTTACAGTAGAAGTTGCAGTATTCTTTGAAGAGTCCTGGTGGAGCTTTTGCCTTCTCTCCCTATGGGTGTACACACACTCACTCACACTCACGCATGCCAGGCAGGACTCTGGCACTTCTGAAATGGCTGAAGTGAGAATACCACGGCTTTAGAGACACGCCGACCTCTGAAAGCTTCAAAACCTCTTTGACCTGTTTTATATGTTCTAAAAACACAACTTTGGTTCAGAATAAACATAATACAGCAGGAGTGATACAAAGTGGTAACAATATAAAAATATCTGCCATGATCGTTCTTTTTCGTTCTACAAATTCCAAGGATGCACAAAATGTAATTTACAAACTCTTAGATTATGCTGTCTCATTTTATAAGCATTTCTCTTCCTTATTCGCTAGCTATGCAGGATTGCCAGAAGGAATAATTACATTTGAGTTTTCTGGCAGTAAGTCACCATAGCTATAAATAGCCATAAGATTCAAAGCTACCATCAGTGATTCTGTAGGACAAAATTACAATAATTAGATAATTATTCACATTTAATAACAAATTTTTGAAAGATCCACAGGCATAAATATTAAGAACCAGTTTGTAGGAGTCTCAAATACGTTTCTGAGAAATTCTTTCAGCTAGTTACACATGGAAAAAACCCTGCAAAAGGGGTTCAAGTAATTTGGTATGCTGAAAGGAAGGTATCACCACCCTTCAATCTATCACCTGTCAGCCGTTTCTTCCTTAAAAATGTACCATTAAATAGTACTAAAATCTGGTACCTCAAAGAATTTTCTAGCAGATGATAATATCTAAATCAGCTAACTCCCATGAACTTAATAAGGTACAAATAATTGCTTTCTCTACTCAGCAAGATTCCTGAAGGAGAAAAAGAATTATTTTTCTGGTTGTCATTCTTTTCTTTGGATCTTCGGATGTGTGTCCTACTTTGGGATGTTGGGCAAGTAACCCGTGTGTGTGTGTGTGTGTGTGTGTGTGTGTGTGTGTGTGTGTGTGTGTGTGTGTGTGTGTGTGTAGAGGGGAGTGTAGAGCTAGGGGAGTGTAGAGCTGGGGGATTCGAATGGGAAAAAAAGTTTCCCTAGTGGTACCAGTGTCACGACAATGTAGCACCATCTTGTGGGCAGAAGAGGTAACTGCCATCCTAAATTATAGAAGCTGCATTTCATTCCTTCAAAATGGATCAGGATTAGTAGATTTTATGGGTTATGTTTTAACTAGAATCTTTTATTAAGCGGCACAAGGTAAAGTAACGTGTAACTAAAAGGACCCCTCTATAATAGAAAAGGCAAATAGTACAATCCAGGAATAATATAAGTCTAGCAAAAATGGTAAAATATATTCAATTTGTGCTGAATAAATGCAAGGTATTAGGCCAAGCAACATTTGAGAAGAACCACCTCGAGAATCCTGAGATATTTTATTTAATCACTCTCCTAGGAAGATTAAAGAATCACTGGAATGATTTCATTGTTTCCCCCAAGTTTACTTTCCATCAGTGTCTAATTAGCTCCCCCATCCAAAGTTTTACAAGGCAATTCATAAATATTAATTATGGTTAACAGAGTCACAGTGCAGATAGAAGAACGCTGATACAGCTCAGGACTGGAGAAGAAAACTCACACTGAGTGCCTCTCTGAATTTTTCTATCGTCTATATTGAAAGCAGAAGCCTCGTCATACAGAAAATATTTTAAATTATGTCTGACATATCAGACAGTCCAGTGAATGGTCCTTCAAGTTACACTTTGGCTAAAAGCAAATATTAGAAAAGAACCTGGGAAAGTACTTTTTTTGCTCCCAGAGAGGGCGAAGGTAAAATGAATTAAGGACCCATTGCCTGTTCTCACCTCATCGAAACACATAATCAATAATGTATACTGTGTACTCCTGGCTACCCCATTCCAGCAATTTTCTGATCAATTGAGGACTTCTGCCATGACCTAAAAGATCACAGTATGCTGCAAGGCTTCTAGGATTTTGCAGTAAGTATTTTTACAAGACAATTTATACATACTTTATATAAAACAAAACTGTTGTTACTGTTATTTAAGTCAAATTTCCACACCATTATCAAACATCTCAGGAAAACACTAGAATCCACGAAGAGCTCTTTAAGATGTAATACATATAGAGAGAGACACAGAGAGAGGTAGAAACAGATATATAGACCTTCCTGCACATTCTATACAGGTGCAGCCAGCTCTGAGTTCTGTCACCATCCTGCCCTGTTAGAAAGAGCTGCGAAACAACAGGCAGACATCTGGTGTCCCCTTAAGCAAAGTATAACACATAACATCAAAGAACTTAATTTCGTGAACTAACATATGTTTGCTCTTTTGTATTCTGTTTAGTTTCTCCTGACACGTATTCCTTCTATGTTATTGTCACAATGGTTTAAAAATATTTTTAAAAGTTTCCCTAGAATTACTGGTTCGTTCTCGTACCTCAACGATTTTGAACCCTCAGATGAAAGTGGGCGTGTAACCGAGGCACTAGATACACTTTGCTGAGCGTGTGAATAGCAACCTTAGTGCCCCAGATCACAGCCCCGCGATCCTTGTGGAAGCAATAACTTAGTGACAAAACCTAAGTATGTTCAGATTTTAAAAGGTAATTGTAGTCAAACAGTTGTGATGACTAATGAAAAGTTGGCTTAAATTACAATTTTAAAATATACCTCTGTTTTTTAGGTTCAAAACTTTGATCTGGTTAAAAAATTAGGTACTAAGATTGTTTTAAGTTAAATGTTCAATTGGACTTTTTTTCCCCAAATAAAATGAAATCCTAACTGCTGTATAATGTTAAATACATAGATAAATAATCAGCTCTTTGCTGCTAACTGACCTTGCACTTGTACCTTTTAATTTATTCCACTTCTCTTGCTACTACGATTAGAGACAAGAAGCTTGACATGGGTAGGGTGAAAGAAATCATTTCTTCACTGTTTTCATGTTTCTTAATTGTTTACACGTTTTGAGTAAGATAGCTCTGGGCTGGATTTTCGCCATGCCAAGTGATGCCGGTTCAGTGCAATCAGCTAAAGAGAAATTAATTCTGCTTTGATTTCCAAAGGAGTAAATCAATGTCTCCACTAACAGAAGAGGATGCTTGGGGTGGGATTCGCAGCACCCAGTGGCCTGCGGTGCACTCCCTCCCTAGGCTGTTTGACCCGTGAAAACTCATTAGGTCGTTACTATGACCACGAGCTGAAGCAAGAGATGAAGATCTCATTCGTTCGATGCTTTAAAAGCTCACTCCCCCGGTTCTGATGAAACAAAGAAGCGCGCAGGTGGGATGACCACCCGGGTCTTAGGGAACACGGGGACAAGATCGTACCTGAAGGTAAACTGATCCGACGCCCGTCTTTGAGCTTCAGGCGGCTCCTCTTAAACTTGCCCTTCCTCTTCTTGACGTTGGGCCTCTCCTGGCTCAGCTGGAAGATGAGGATGTTGAGCTCGCGCTCCAGCACGTCGATCTCCCGCGCGGCCAGCTGCTGCTCCCGCCGCCTGAGCAGCTCCTCCTGTGACTTCTGCTGCAGGGCGGCCCGCGTCAGCTCCTCCTCCCGGGACCGCAGCTCCTGCCGCAGGGAACAGCGTCAGCGTCACCTCGGGCTGCCGCGCCCCGCTCAGCTCCACCGCCCGCCCGCTGCAGGTCCCCCGGACCGCGCGCCCCCTGCAGCCAAGACGGGCCGCGCTGGACCTCAGCACATCGGGGACTCGCACGCGCACAAGGCTCCCTCTGGCCCGTCTAGGGTTTTTTTTGTTTCATGGTTTTGGGGGTGTTTTTTTAGGGGGCGGGGCGGGGGGCAGATTGGCTCATGTAATTGATGGCCCCTGCTTTATTAGGGGCCATAAGCATCATTAAGCGGCAGGTTTTGAGCCTTACCATGTGGTTTCTCAGATGTGCCCTTCTTTATGGAAGGTTCTTTATGAATTTCGCGGTACGCGGGCCTCTCACTGTTGTGGCCGCTCCCGCTGCGGAGACGCGCAGGCTAAGCGGCCGTGGCTCACGGGCCCAGCCTCTCCCCGGCATGTGGGATCTTCCCGGGGCACGAACCCGTGTCCCCTGCATCGGCAGGCGGACTCTCAACCACTGCGCCACCAGGGAAGCCCATGGAAGGTTCTTTATGAAATTTTTACCCACCTTTTCCCAAGCCCAACTCAAAAGAAGACAGATAAGCATCCCCTGAGGCTGAGGCACAGCGGGCTCATCCTGTGACACGGGCAGGCTGCACCTCATCCACAGGGACGCACACAGGACACCTGGCCACAACGTCAGGTGTGAAGAGTGTCAAGCTGTGGGCCCCAGGTCCCATCTGTCTGTGGCCCTTCTGGTTTTATGGCCCGAAAAGAGTCATCACACTTTGTTATCCTCTCTGGCTTGTACAATCAGCTGACACATAAGATGTACATCAACACACAGCGACCAAGTACCGATGTGAAAGTCCCATTTAAAATGAAAGCCAAAAGGGAAAGCTTGACTAATTAAAGGATAGTTCTTCTTGTCACAAAGACTGTGGCGGTTCCGATGTCTTTCCTTAGGGTATTTAAGAATTTGCTTAGGGAATTAACACACCGTGGTGGAGAGGTTAAGGGGAAAAACAAAGCGAACGTGACAGGGGTCAGGTGAAGGCCCATCAGAAATGAACACACAACATCGCTAAAATGATAAGCTGCTGGAAAATACAGTCAGTACACAGAGAACTTATCAGGATCCCACGGATGGATGGAAACTGTCACTTTATACACAGATACCATGAATTAGCTAACAAAAGTCCCTCTGTCGTGACACTGACTGATTAAAATGTAACTTCCTCTCGGTTTTGGTTTTAGAATGATTGAACTTGTAAGAAATAGAAAATCTATGAAGAATACTTTTATTCCTATTAGAGAAAACTTATTCAGTAGTAAAACTGAGAACTCTATTGTTTTTAATCTACATCCGCATTCTTATTTCATTTCTGTAAAGTGTTCCGTCCTGTACCAGAGACATAAATGTTCCTTTCTGTGCTGAACTGCTTTCTCTTCCAGACTAGCCTGCCATAAATCAAGCACTCCCATAGAAAGCAAGGCATCTGCAAACTTTTAGTTCCACCGCTCCAGACAAAGCTAATCTTAGGATATCCTAATGCCAAAAACTTTGTGAGAAACTCCGCCTTCTCAGGTGGAGCTTTGGGCTGTGAGCTTTGAGAGCTATGAGTTTTGAGAGCTATGAGCATGGTTTGAACATGTCACACTTTATTACAAGCAGGCCGCTTTCCAGAGGCCACCTCTAAAGTACTGATGTGTGAAGAGACAGTGCAAGACAGAGGCTCATGGAAGGAACGAGAGCTGGGCCATGGGACTGGAGTCATAAAGGAAAATAAACGCGGAGGGCCATCCTCCCACAGACAAATATGATAATATCAAGAAGAAAAGGAGAGCCCTAAAAATAAAGGTTCTTTATTCAGATCAAACCAATTCTGAACTTAACGGTAATTCTACCAAAGTGGACCGAAATTCACCTCTGAAACATTCTTTATTTTTTCTAAACAAACTTCATAAACAAAATGGCAGGAGAAATGATTTTCTTAAGACCAACTGATATTCAAATTACTTCTGCTAATAAATATCAGCTGATTTTTATAGAGAACAGTATTTCTTCATTACATTGTGCCAGATATAAATGACTATTTATTACTTGATAAGAAAAAAAGAAAATGTTACCTGTTAAAAAAAATTCTGGAATCCATTATTTAACTGGTGGCTTTCTTCAACCAGTTTGTCCAAATTGGAGATTTTACTGTAGTGTATTTGGGGACAGAGGCTCATTTCCAGTCAGCTTCTAATTTCTAACTCATTACAGTCTGCCCTTTTGTTAAGATATTACTTTTCAGTCGTGTAGATAACAATCCAATTAGCTATTGTGAAATGAAATGGCATGAGGAAGAGATAAAGGCAGTAAATTCACTTAGGCTTTTTGTGTTACTGCTACAGTAATTGCATAAGAAACCATTTTAAATTCCAGGTCCCAAACCAAAATGTGAATCCCCTTGCAATGACTTTATAAATTGAAAAAAAAAAAAAAAAAATCACTTGCCTAAGACTTCATAAGAGAAAAAAATATCAAAGAGAAAGCAGCCAAAGTACTCTTCCTTCTGAATGAATTTTTAAAACATTCAGAAGTGTGTAAAAAAAAAAAAAAAAGCCTGGGGTGTTAGAAGCCCTTTGGATACTTTGAAATTATGAAGCACACAAAAACATTCTTTTGGTCGCTGAGATCACGCTTCAAGTACTACGTGTTTAATTGCTCGGCACAGGCCACTTAATAATGGAAAATCCAAATTCCTGGCAGTAGGTGTTAATCATTAACAGTGACAGGCCTTCTACAGTGGTTCAAAGACAGGTGCACGCACCCAGTGCACAGAGACAGACACACAGAGATAAGAAGCCAGGAATCTGGGGAGGAACCGGTATCTATGGAGGCTACAGTTTACTGAATAACACAGAGCACGGCCAAGTCACTGACCATTAATTCCAAGTCTGACGCCTCCTACCTTAAGCAATCAGTGAACAAGAAAGGGAGATAGAGCACGTCTACTGTGCTTCTGACTCCATCAAAAAAGATGCAATTAGAAACCTTGGTGGGGGGGGAAAAAAAGGACTATATATTCCTTAATTGTAAATCAAAGGCTCACAAGATACCGTAAATGCTGCACTTCAAAAAGCACTGCACAGAAATCACGTAAAAAGAAACAGTAAAGATACCACTAGAACGAAAGTGAATCCAAAGAATAACAAAAAAACTACTTTTAAGACTTCAAAACGGAGAAAGAGGAGTCATCCATTCTTTTTTTTTTTAACATCTTTATTGGAGTATAATTGCTTTACAATGGTGTGTTAGTTTCTGCTGTATAACAAAGTGAATCAGCTATACAGATACATATGTTCCCGAGTCATCCATTCTTGAAGCATGCTTTTTTTGATTTTGACACCACATATGATAAGAATTAACTCACTGAATGTGCCTCTATCCTACAGTTTCATAAATAATTATCAAGAATTAAAAATAAGAGTTTAAAATAATAATAGTTATTAATAACATTGCTTCCACACATAAAATTCTGTGATTTCAAGTTTTATCCTTCCTCCAAGTCCTCTCCCATTCCCAAATGTTTTCACTTCGGTGATTAAACATCTAATTTTAGAATTCCTGAAAACCCTTTGGGGAGGTGTATAAAAACAAAACAAAACAAAAAACAGACTCTTTCCTCTGTCATTTTAAGTCAACAAAATATATTAAAGTATCTAAAAGACATATGAATAATATCACTGATAGTAATCCTTCAAAGAACTGCAGGATTTAAAAAGTAGCGCGCTCAGTCCTTTTCCAGTATGACTACGGCTCAGAGCCCCGTTTTCTAAACGCCTGGGCCGGGGATGGGGAGGGTGGTGCTGCCGGGAGCCTGCCCGACTTCCAGCAAAGCCACAGCTTCCTCTGCTGTCAGGCTAGCACTGTTGGCGCCTGTGAAGTGGCACGCAGGCTCTGAGCCCCGGGGGGGCCTCACTCGTGCAAGCCCACACCACCCCGAGGGACCGAGACAGCATCTCTGTGACACTTCACTGTGGGAGGCGCTGGCAGAATGGTCTTGGTCAGCAAGTGGCAAAGCCCCAAGCCCAACGAGACGGCCTGGCTGGAGCCCTCAGTCTGAACCACTTCTCTAGACTGCTGGAGATTCCGGCATTCCACTAAAGACATAATATAATGAGGGGGCAGGGCCGGCCATAGGTTTGTAGACGTCCATACAGTCACCCCTGCGGTCTGCCTGAATTCCTGGAGGGCAGGGAGCAGAACAGCTGAAGCAGAGTCCACTGCGCTGTAGACCACCAGCTCAGCTCCAAGTGCTGGCAAGTTGTTGATTCAGAGACCAGATAGATCTTCATCCCTGGAGCATTCAGCCAGAGGTCCTCCTACTTCTGGTTCTTCTGAAAACAACCTGAAACACAGCTCCTCCCTCACCTGCTGGAAGGTCCTTCCAGCACCGAGGACAGCCCTGTGCTCCCCGCCCCTTTCTGTGTTCACTTCTCTTCTCTGTTGGCTCAGATGCAGGCTCCTCTCCCGCCTTCCCAGCCATCCACCTGGGGAAGCTCTTTAAAACATGGTGCCTATAATCAAACGTGATGCTCAGGATATGATCTGAACAGACTCAAACGGGACTGACTATTTCTTATTATATGAGCTCTATGTACTTATCAATGGGGTCAGGGTCTAAGGTTGCATTTGCCAGTTTTGAATGTTTAAACCCACAAAATACTGAAAAATCTAAGGAAGAGAGTGAATTACCTATAAGTCTGCTATTTGAAAAATATGGCTTACCAAAAAAAAAAAGAAAGAAAAAAAGGATTTTAGCAGCTCACAGATTTCCCCCTAACCTTTATTTTTAATTTTAACTTAGTTAAAATTATGAAATATTTAAAATATACTACGATTAGAGAGAATAGCAAATACCCATGCACTTACTATCAATATCTAATAGCTGCGAAATTTTTACCATATCTGTTTCAGGTCTGTTAAAGTCCTAGGCGCATCATATCTAATCCTATCCCCTCCCTCTTCAGATCTGCTATCCTTAAGTTGGTTTGTATCCTTCCCCTGTCTATACTTTTGGTCTTTTTGTACATTTGAATAGTATTATTGTTTTCTTTTTAAGTACTTCACCCATCACTACCATTTTCTTTTTGTTTTTAATTAATTAACTTATTTATTTATTTATTTTGGCTGCATTGGGTCTTCGTTGCTGTGCGCGGGCTTTCTCTAGTTGCGGCGAGCGGGGGCTACTCTTCGTTGTGGTGCGCGGGCTTCTCATTGCATTGCGGTGGCTTCTCTTGTTGCAGAGCACAGGCTCTAGGCGTGCAGGCTTCAGCAACTGTGGCTCGCGGGATGTCATGGAGCACAGGCCTAGTTGCTCCGCGGCATGTGGGATTTTCCCGGACTAGGGCTCGAACCCGTGTCCTCCACGTTGGCAGGCGGATTCTTTTTTTTTTTTTTTTTTT
>NW_006794028.1:2101596-2105500 GCF_000442215.2 Lipotes vexillifer | reverse complement strand
CCCGTGTCCCCTGTATCGGCAGGCGGACTCTCAACCACTGCGCCACCAGGGAAGTCCCTGAATAGTATTGTTTTATGTGGTTTTATAAATTTACACAATGTGATTATCCTTCTGCAACTGCTTTTTCTGCCCAGTATTATGCCTGAGACTTACCCATGTTGAAACATACAGCTGGAGTTTATTTATCTTAAGTACTGTACAGATTTCCACCATATGAATATACAGTAGTTTAGGCACCTATTCCCCTATTAATGGATATTGGGGTTGTTTTCAGTTTTTCACTATTACAAACAATACTTCAGAGTGAATAACCTTAATTTCCTTGTGCATAAGTGTGGGAGTTTCTCAAGATTATATAACCAGAAGTTAAACAGCTGAGTTGTCTGCCTCTTTTATAGCATAAGATTCAAAGAAGGACTCATGGCATTTATCCACTTTTAAATTCCCTTTTCACTTAAAAATGTTCACTTAAAAATATGACAATAAAATAATAATTGCTAATATCTCTTACCTATTAAAATACATATTAGGAACATGTTAAGAAACTTTACTTAGGTATTTATTGTATTTACTGAATGTCTACCATGGGCCAAGTACTTTGTTCAGTGCTGTGGATGAACACGACCAAGAATGAAACAGTATAGTTCCTGAACTTAACTAGCAGAAAAGGCAGACCAAGGACACATAAAGAGGCAGATAATAATAAAGTATGACTCAGTGTGGGCATGCTAAGGGAGGCGCAGGACACTGTGACACACTTTACGTGGTAAAAGAGGATAAGGGAAGGGAGCTCTGGGAGCCTGAGAATGAAGAAGCAGCACCTGTGAGGAGGGGATAAAAGCCAGGGCGGGGGTCGGAGGAAAGAATATACACAAAGGCCAAAAGTCAGGAGCGTGGCGTTAAGGGAACTTGAAGGAATTCAGTCTGGCTGGAGAAAAAGTGAGGTTCAACATGGAAGGACAAGGAAGTTAATGAGGAAAAGGAACTGGCCACTGAAGTGAGGCGGGTCTGATTTGCGTTTTAGAAGGCTCACTGGTGGCGGTGAAGGGCTCAGTTAGGGGAGCGAGGCTGGATATGAGGCACCCGGGTAGGATGCTGCTGCAGTATTGCAGGTGATGAGTGGGGACAACAGGGGTCAGGGGAGTGAATTACCACTGAAGGTCTCTGTCACAGAGAAGACCACATCTTCAAGACCTTTGAGACTGGGTACCTAAGAGAACAGTAATCTCATTACTACACAAAGGAAGCAGACGGAGGGAAGGCAGAGGTTGGCTGGAAAGTGTTGCCAAGACAGTACATCAAGCCCCTTTTAAAACCTGTCAACAAGATCCAAATCCCTAGTCTGGCAGTCAAGGACCACGCAAGGATACACAGACTGCCATATCCATCTGCGTATCCCAGCGCTCTAACACTCTTCCCAGCACACAGCAGACATTTAATATGTTTGCTGGAAGGAAATTCTAACATTGAAACTCAGAAAAATTTCCCCAAAGACAAGATCTTAATCTGTATTTTTTTTCCAGTGAACAATTTGCCCTTTGGGGAATACCTATGACATACATTTTATTCATTCCCAATTCAGCCTGATAACAGAAGTAAGCTGCTCACGGATAGAATTTGGGCATATGATATCTTGGCTTCATGCACAGAAGTATATACACTAGCTCAAGAAATGTTTATACATATGTATTCAGACCACATCTTTTCATTCCCTCTTTTGCCCTTTCCTCTGCCCTTAGGTTGGCTATAGGCCTTCAGTATTACAGTCAATGTGAAAGTCTAGTGACATAAAGGAGAGCCATATTACATAAGTCAAGGTAATTTAACATGGGAGAAGGACTCAGCTATGTCATAATCCCATGTTTCCATGACGTACACTGGAATAAGCAAATGGACTCTTTATTTAGCAAAGCATTACTGCCTACTGAAAAAGAATTCTATTTTAGAATCACAAATATATGAGGTATAAAAGTTCCTTCCTGGACAATTACATGGCTTTGTAAAGGTTATCAATAACCTGCAATGTTGTATTTTAGCCCAGACATTTGTGGCCAAGTACAAGAGAAGAATTTAACCTACTGAACAATTATACACCTCAGACAACCGGAATAAACCTTGAGTCATCAAAATGCTCAAGTATTACAAAACTATCTTTTAAGAAGTAAATACTGCCTAATACTTCCTTACTATGCGTGAAGCATAGTACCATGCCCTGAGCTTGGGGTCTTCAGTGACTGCTGACGGTCAGTTGTCACCAGGAACTCACTTTACAACTATCTGCCTTCCAATTAGGAGTGTTTCTGCTTCTCCTACTGCACACTTTGTATGTGGTTAATATATACGCAGCTTCAGCACATTTAACATTCAGGTTTCTTGTTTTTCTTCCTCTTAAAATACATAAACCAACCAGAGCTTCACTCATCATATTAAGAAATTCAAAAATTACACAATTTCCCGGCTTCTCCAACAAAGCAATGCCTTGGAGATAAAAGGGCGGGGAGGAGGGGGGGAAAGGAGGAGGGACTGGCATGAAAGAAGCCTTAAAAGACCTAACTAAAAACATGAAGCCCTCATTTAAATTCTGACTGGCACCAACCAACTAGAAGAAGACATCTTTGAGGCAAACTGTGACATCTGGGTATGGAGTATGACACGGTATCGAGGAATTACTTATTTTTTTAAGATAATAATGGCAAGAAAGATATTTTAAAAATTCCTACCAGTTAGAGATGCATACTGAAGCATTTAAAGGTAAAATGATGTGAGTCTAGGTTTTAAGTTAAAATACTGCAGTTAAAAAAAATGATAATGGGAAAAAGAAATGAACAAAATGACAAAATACTGACAATTACTGAAGCTGGTTAACGCATACTAAGTGTTTAGTATGCCACTCTCTCTCCTTTTTAAAAAATTTTTTTACAATTGAAAATTCCCCTATTGTTTTCCAATTATATGTTTTGAGTACAGTTCTGTTTCGTTTTGTTTTGCCTGGAAGGAAAGAATCAACAAGTCCGAGGATATTTTAACATAATGCTGACAGTGGTTCTTGACTCAAGTTTTCCACAATCTCCGTAAGCGCGAGCACATTATGCAATTAATATATATCACTCACCTTTTCCTTTGTTCTCAACTCATCAAACATTTGTTGAATTTCCAGCTTCCAGTCATCTTGCATGGAATGAAAAGATTCTTGAGGCATTTCAGTCATAACTGCCTTTTCAATTGCAGTCAATTGTTCAAGAATTAAGGCAAATGATGGACGAATATGAGGGTCCTGTTGCCAGCATTCTAAAATAAACAAGAATCACAGTAAGTCCATTTCTCAGCATAGTTCAGATTATCAGCCCATGTTGACTGTGTCTGTTGAAGATTTTAAACATCAATTGATAATGATTTTGCAAATTTTATTTTATACAGTGTCTGTGTCAGCAGGCTGTGTAATAATTACTATTAGACGAGGCTCTTGTATTCTGCATTATTTGACATTATGTGGATGTGTGTCTTCTCTGCCTTACCATGTACCATGAACTCTGTCCACCTAAGCTGCCCTGGCCACATGACTTACAGATACAGAATTCTATAACTCAACCCAAGAAAACCAAAGTCTCTAAAATGTTACAGTCACAATAGAGGTTCTAAGAAATAGTCTAATAAGTAAGGTAACTTGCTGCTTACAAAAAGAGTTACTTAACAATTTTTAAAAGATAAGATCAAAATAGATAAGGTCATGGCAAAACCATGCCCGTTAAGACTCTAAAACATTTCTGATCATTAGGTAGAATTAAAAATAGCACATATGGAGCCAATTCAATATTGTCTTTTTTTTTTTTTTTTTTTTTTTTTGCTGTACGTGGGCCTCTCACTGCTGTGGCCTCTCCTGTTGCGGAGCACAGGCTCCGGACGC
>NW_006794028.1:2079367-2100872 GCF_000442215.2 Lipotes vexillifer | reverse complement strand
GGCACGAACCTGTGTCCCTTGCATCGGCAGGCGGACTCTCAACCACTGCGCCACCAGGGAAGCCCCTCAATATTGTCTTTGAATTCTGCTAGTGTATTTGATGAAAAGTTTATTACCATTCAACTGAATTTTGTATAAATGAGTCACTAGATTGTTTTTAAGTTACTTAGTTCATCAAAACTTTACCTGACATCTTAGATCAAAGACATGGCTTCTAATTCTTAAAATAGTATAATCTAAAATCGACTGAAAATTAGAATCACAGAAAATACCTTTTTGGTTAAAAAAATATACAGATATTCTAATGAGCAATTCCCCTCACCCCCAGACACACAAAAACAGAGATGCCCAAATACCTTTCATGAGCTTGGCAAACGGCTCAGGGCAGGTGGAAGGAATGGGCAAAGTGAGCTTATTGACTGCCACCCCGTAGGCCACAGCAAGACCATCAATGCCACGATAGGGGACCTCTCCCGTGAGCAATTCCCACAGCACCACTCCATAGCTGGAAAGCAGAGTTTTCATAAAGTTAAACAGGGTCTTTTCCTCATGACACAGTTGGTGGGAGAAACGTATCACAGCCTTCATCCAGCCCCTCACGAGACTCTTCTCTTCCAACAAAGCCCATATGGACCCTTATCCCTACATGAGGGGCGGGTTCTTCCAGTTAACATTCCAGACACATGCAAATACACTCCTTCCCGAAATCGGTTATGCCTTCGTTACAGGAAATGAAACTACTTAATGGATAGGAAAGCTTAGGAGCAGTACACGACTGAATTAAACAGGGTCCAGAGGCAGGACACACTTGAAGAGCAATGTGGTTGTTCTGATGTTTGTCTTTCTGCCTCATTTTTTTCCACACCTATTGAGGATCTTCAGGACACTGAAGAATCCAGCCCCGTATTACTCACCACAGGACTGAAATCGAATCATGCTACCTTTTTTTTTTTTTTAAGATTTTTTTGATGTGGACCATTTTTAAAGTCTTTATTGAGTTTGTTACAGTATTGCTTCTGTTTTATGTTTTGGTTTTTGGGCCTCGAGCCATGTGGGAATCTTAGCTCCACAACCAGGGATCGAACCCTCACCTCCTGCACTGGAAGGCCGAGTCTTAACCACTGGACCACCAGGGAAGTCCCACGCTAACTGTTCTAAAATAGGTTTTTGAAATTGTTTCTTTCTGCCCCTCCCTTTATATTTAGGAGATGTGTTACTAATGTTTCCACCTAATGCCTAATAGTAACGGACAAAGAAATCCTGTGGGTTTTCGTGAGCCTGCTGGGAGGACATAACAGGTCTTCTTTGAAATGCAGGAAGGTGAAGTGAAAGGAGAATAAACAAAGAACAACTGCAGCTGCCATGCTCTCCAAAGCATCAGCAGATGTGATGCAGGTTCACTGCTGCTTCAGTTTAAGGGCAAATGCGATTACATACAAGAACGAGAAAACACACAGTAAAAGGATCTCTAAGTGAACTTTTAAAATGAAGCTAAAGGACTGAATTTCAGTATACACCTATACTAGAGAGTCTCAGACACCCCAGTTCAAAGCAATACAGGGGAGCACAGAAATAAGCCTTGTACATCATATACGTTTATTCTCTTCTACAAAACCAGTCAGAACCTTGGCTTTCCTTTATCTTCTTCAAAACACAAAGTGCACTCAAATTATCTTTTGACATAAAACATCAGTCACTCCTGACACTCACTTGCCTTTAAATTAAAACACATAAGCATATAAGGAACAGTCATATTTGCTTTATTTTTAAGTTCCATTAACATAACTAGTATGGCCCTATTTACTTTTCTGATCTTTTAAAACTTCATTCCCTTTAAGTTAAAAAAAGAGTTTGAAATTTAAAGAAGTAACTTAACTCTCATTTCACATGCCTAAGGAAAGGCAAAACAGCTCAGAATAACACCAAGAAAACCCCCAAAACCCACATCATTTAAATTTGCTTTGGAACTGATTTCTGAGTCTCATTCGATTATCTCCCGACCTTAAGAGATGTGGGGATTCACAGCGTCAGATACAATAAGCCCTCTGTAAGGAAGACCTGGCCTGCAACAAGCGTCTCTGGAGCCCAGGTGGTCACCCTGGCCATCAACACTTCATTTTCAGACCTCTCCACTAGTGCCCAATGGACTCTACACTACATACTGAAAACATTCAGAAAAGGAAGGCGTAAACAACAGAACATGCCCTGAATTCAAAGGGGCCTCAGGGATCCTCCCGCTGATGTTCCACGGCCCTAAAAGCAGGGGTGTTTCCATCCTGAGGCCCCTGAGCCCAGGGCTCCCTCCCCAGCAGGGGGCGCAGCAGGGCATCACTGAAAGACAACTGGACCTAGAAGCGGCACACCTGAGGCTGAGCTGTGGGACCACTACTACCTGTTGCCTATGTCTCCACTCACACGGCCTTGAAGCTGATCTTGAATCATTGATAAAGTATCAGTGACATTTCCTCTGCCATCTCAAAGCACTGTTTTATGTTTTGTTAAAAAAGGAATACAGTACCTGTAAATTATATAATGCTATAACTATTAGCAAATAAGGTGCAACCAGGATTTTTCAAAGGCTATCTGCTTAGTATCTTGAAAATTACCTATGGTATGGTGCATTAGCGAGACACATTCTTAATTTCAAGAGTAAGTAAACTGAACTCATAGATCAATCAACAAAACTCATCTCAGTGCAGGGCACCAGAAATTATTAGAATAACTGAAAACTGAATAAATTCAAAGAAGCTTCCTTGCTATTCTCCTTAGCAAATAACAAAATTAAAACCAACAATAACAACATAACTTTGCCTCTTGGAAGTTCCAGAGAATGAATAATTCAGGATAGGTCATTTTTCCAGAGAGGTATTCTGGTAAAAACCAATGTGAAAGAAAAGGGAGCTATTCTGATGGGACAATTTTTAAAGTGTAATGCATATTTTTCTGCTCTCTGAAACTGGGTGGGATATAGTATAACAAGCCCTCTCCTGGGGACTTCCCTGGTGGCGCAGTGGTTAAGAATCCACCTGCCAATGCAGGGCACACGGGTTCGAGCCCTGGTCCGGGAAGATCCCACATGCCACAGAGCAACTAAGCCCGCGTGCCACAACTACTGAACCTGAGCTCTAGAGCCCATGAGCCATAACTACTGAAGCCCATATGCCTAGAGTCCGTGCTCCCCAACAAGAGAAGCCACCGCAATGAGAAGCCCACGCACCACAACGAAGAGTAGCCCCCGCTTGCCGCAACTAGAGAGAGCCTGTGTGCAGCAACGAAGACCCAACGCAGCCAAAAATAAATAAATAAATTTATTTAAAAAAAAAAAAAAAAAAAAGCCCTCTTCTGAGTATACAAGTAGCCTAATGATTAAGGGCTGTGGTAGCAGGAACACGGCTCTTAGGCCAGGGACCAGAGTCTGCTACTCACTCACTAGTTTTACAACCCTGAGGAAATTTCTAAACCTCTCAGTGCCTTGGGTATGTACTCTGTGAAACTGGGGTAATCACGGGAGCCACTGTAAAAGTTCAATGATAGCATCTGTCAAAGTTACCTCGTAGGGTAGTAACTGGTAAGGAGGAAGTGGGGCGAGAGAGGATGATCACTAAATACACCAGTATATATAGCAGCCCCCAGCACCACAGACCGGAGCCATGCTTCTTGAATGCAATTATTTCTATGGGAATATTATGAAGGAGGTTCTAAAGCAGTTCAGAGGGACGGCCTTCCCTGCCTCTGCATCCTGACATCTAGGACTCTGCTGGGCTTTAATATATCCGTGTGTTCTGGAGATGTGTGTGGACGTCTGGCTCCACAACCAGGTGGTTCTGGAAGCCAGCAGATTCCAGTCCTTTTCATAGCGTTTCATGTGTTTGCTCCTAGCGCCCACTCTGTTCTCAGCTGCCTTTCTTTTTTTTTTTTACCAGCTTAGCACCCCTCTCCCCTCTTCTGCTTAGATGCTTCTACTGAAAATCAGGTAATCGAGCTCATATAACTGAGAAATAGAAATGAACAGATTTTGAGGGAAGACCTCTCCATGAGTGCTTGGACTTCAAGACCCATATTTTGGCTGATTTTAGAAATCTTTTTTTTCTTACTTTTGATTCTATGTTTACAGTAGGTGAGGTCGCTCTAGAGCATTTATATAGATTGTACAGCATTTGTATAGCTTATAATTACATAGTTTATTTTAAAAGGCACACATAGTAAAATGGTTACAGTCTTAATTATTCCAAATGTGAAGTTGATTTATATTTTATTAGTTTCCAGAGTCCTGAAGTATAATTTCTTAAAATAATCACCTATTTCACTGAATTATTTTGGCATTACATGGTCAGAAAATTATTGTGATTAAGTCAAGGAAAACACATGTAATATTTTACAAAGACACATGTGGCTCAGTCTCCACCAGCAGAGTGTAAGTCGTTAAGTAAGGGGTGAGGCTCAAGCTTCTGTGTTTTTCAAAACGGCCCTAAGACACTACAGAACCCCTGGCACAGGTGAAAAATTTCTTAACAGTCATAAGTAGAACAATTAAATTAGAAGCCTGTATTTATACACTGCTGGTGGGAATGAGAACTGGTGGAAAACAGTCTGGCAGTTCCTCAAATGATTAACCATATAATTACCAGGCAGCCCAGCAATTTCACTCCCAGGTAGAAAACCCAAGAGAAATGAAAACTCATGTCCTCACAAAAACTTCATAAATGTTCAGAGCAGCGTTATTCAGAATTAGCCAAAATGTGGAAACAACCCACATGCCATCGACTGATAAACGAATAAGCAAAAGGTGGTATTATCCACCCAATGGAATATTATTCCACAATAAATAAGAATGAAATTCTGATACATTCTATGACATGAACCTTGAAAATATGCTAATTGAAAAGCCAGTTGCAGAGGACCGCATATTATTTGATTCCATTTATATGAAATGTCCAGAATAAGCAAATCTAAAGATACAAAATGTAGATTAGTGAGTGACTGCCTTGGTTGGGAGGGCTGGAGTGTTGGCGTGATGGCTAAGGGGTATAGGGTTTCTTCTTTGGATTATGAAAATGTTCTTAACTGACTGTGCTGATGAAGGTAAAAGCCATGCAACTGTAGAGTTTAAATGGGTGAACTGTATGATGTGTGAATTGTATCTCAATAAAGCCGTTAAAAAAACAACAACAGAAAAATCCTGGAATTTTAATACTAGTCACACAGCATTTTATGAGCATTAAATGAAGGCAAGTAAGCTCCTGGTGCATTGTAACTATAAACAGAGTGACTTTTCTCTGTTGTTCTGCTATGCATGGTGTCTTTACCTCCTAATGAGACACAGCCGAATGGAAAATCCAGCTAACCTGGGATTCCATTTTGGTTCAGCTCTCCATCCTCAAACCAGAAGCTTTAATCTTTAGATAATGCAATCCATAAAATGAAGGAGGTTACCTAAATTTTTTTCTCAAACACCTTCCATGCTAATATTCTGTCTGTGAGTCATGAGGAATCAAAATTTTTGCTTAAAGTGAAATTTATGTTTATTTACCAACAGGCCTTACAAAACAGCATTACTGTTTACTCAAGTTATAACCAGTTTTAATCAAACCTCAGATTTCACAAATTTCTCTTATCAAATGGAAGTCATAGGATAATCAAAATCTCAAGTTACCCATTCTGTTGTGATTACAACAGTCTTGATCAGAACCACAAAACCTTCAAAAAGGCCCATACAGATCTTCCTCAACTTACAGTGGGGTTACGTCTGGATAAATCCTTCCTAAGCTGAAAATATCATAAGCTGAAAACGCATTTGATGCACCTCAACTACTGAACCTTAGCCTGGTCTTTCTTAAAAGTGCTCAGAACACTTACATTAGCCTACAGTTGGGCAAAATCATCTAACACAAAGCCTATTTTATAATAAAGTGTTGAATATCTCACGGAATTGATTGCATACGATACCAAAAGTGAAAAACAGAATGGCTGTCTGGGTCCAAAATGGTTGTAAGCGTATCAGTTGTTTCCCCTCGTGATGGCGGGGCTGACCGGGAGCTGCAGCTCACTGCCTCTGCCCAGCCTCACAAGAGAGGACTGGACCACGTATCACTAGCCTGGGAAAGATCCCAATGCCAAATTCCAAGCACGGTTTCTAGAGAATGCATATTGCTTTTGTGCCATTGTAATGTCAAAAAAAACTGTTAAGTCAAACCGCTGCAAACTGGGGACTATCTGTATGGTTATGCTCAGAATTACTGAATATTTGGGGACTCATTTAAAGGACGTGTAGCAACCAGTTTCTGCAGACACCTGCAAAAACAAAATGTGTGGTGCTTACTCACCTCCAGATGTCGCTTCCCTTGGAGAACAAAGAGGACTTGATGACTTCCGGGGCCATCCAGGCATAGGTGCCTGCTGCGCTCATCCTGGTGGTCCTGTGCCACTCTCTCGCTAACCCAAAATCTGTAATCTTCAATGTCTTATTGCAGACGTCATCATGCTCTATCTTCTCCAGTAGCAATACTGAAGAGGAAAATCAAAGGTGGAATACTTTCATATTTTTATAATTTTTCAGTTACAATTTTTCTTTGGCTTTTTTTTTTTTGTTGCAGTACGCGGGCCTCTCACCGTTGTGGCCTCTCCCGTTGCGGAGCACAGGCTCCGGACGCGCAGGCTCAGCGGCCATGGCTCACGGGCCCAGCCGCTCCGCGGCACATGGGATCCTCCCAGACCGGGGCACGAACCCGCGTCCCCTGCATCGGCAGGCGGACTCTCAACCACTGCGCCACCAGGGAAGCCCTTTTCTTTGGCTTTTAAAACACAATCTTCACTGCAGTTGGCAGAGTACTGAGAATGAACCTGCATTTTACCATTTTATCTTACTTACATCTTGTTTTTCATAACCTTTAGTGGGTCGTTTGTGCCTAAAGTTACAAGTTTAAAAAAAATCCACAGGGCTTCCCTGGTGGCGCACTGCTTGAGAGTCCGCCTGCCGATGCAGGAGACACGGGTTCGAGCCCCGCCCGGGAAGATCCCACGTGCCGTGGAGCGGCTGGGCCCGTGAGCCATAGCCGCTGGGCCTGCGCGTCCGGAGCCTGTGCTCCGCAACGGGAGAGGCCACAACGGTGAGAGGCCCGCGTACCGAAAAAAAAAAAAACAAAAAAAACCCACACAGTACAGCTTTAGCACTCTTTATGAGAAAGTAAATGATTTCTAGGGGCAAGAAACATTTACTGAGATATCACAGGTAGAATCAGAAGTCTGTGAAAGTTTACCTGATAGGAAGAAAATATTTACATTGTTTTTCTTTCAAGAAATTAGGTCCTGATCTAAATGCAGAGTCTTTTCTACTGAATGTTTCCGAGAGTACTGCAAATAGATGGCATATTACCATAAATCATTATTATTGAAGATTAGCTTATGTTAAATTTGAAAATTGCTTATAGGTATGTTAACTCATGAAGATATTCTATGAGATGTGATTGCTTTACCAAAGATTGAAATGCAGCAAAAAGTAAAAACTTCAGAGAAACATTATCCAGTTGCTGGTTTCCCCAGCCCCCAGCCTCCTAACAAAATACAGAACGCACAAGAGCAGCTTTCAGGAGCCGAGCTGATGCCGGGACTGCCCTGAACTCTCTGTGCAGCAGGAGCTAAAACAACGGAGCTTCCCATCACTGCCCACCTGCACCCGCCTGCCCCGCCCTTCCCGGTGCCTTGGGTTCCTCTCTCCCCTGGTTGACTTCTCTGCCTATAACGAAGCAGAAATGTCTCCCCCGTTTTCCATGAGGCTCTAATGCAGCTCCATATCCACGCTACTCCTTCCCATTTGCTACAGAAGGAACGGTTTAAACTTACTGTTTTTTCTCTCTCCTCACTCCTTCCTTAAAACCCAGCCTTCCAACCTGCAGCGCAGTTGTTCTAGTTCAACTGAGTGCCCCGCAGATGGCCCGTCTCCACTTCCCTGCCACCATGTGACTTCTGGCTTCACTGTCCCAAACCTGAATTACAATCGTTCTCACTGAACTGGGTGCTGTCCCTCTCTCCTCTCTCGCCCACATGCCACCCCGAGCAGATTCATCTTCCTATAGTGCCGTGGCATCCTTTTATTTTTATTTTTTTAAACCTCTCATGAATAAACTACCGATACACAACAAGGATGAATCTGAAAACCATTCCGCTAAGAGAAAGAAGCCACACGTGAAAGGTTATGTACTATGATCCCGTATGGCGTCCTGGAAGACGGACAGAAATCAGACCAGCGGTTTCTGGAGGTTGAGGGGAAAGGCCTGACGGCAGCGCTACACGGGAGGGTTTTTCCGGGTGATGCAAATTCTCTCTTGGTGGTGGTGGTTACAGGATTATACACATTGGTCAAAGCTCACCAAACTGAACGCCCTCGGGGAGGGGGGTGAATTTTTATACAAATGACACCTCAATAAACCTGCATTAAAAAAAAAAAAATTCCATGGTTCCCCGTAACTCAGGGAGAAGGTCCACACTCCAAAACCTGGGCAATCACAGCCCCTAGATTCGCACAGCAACCTACACTTCAAACTACGTCCCGTGCCCCTATGGATGAGCTTGCTCTGCTCAAGGCAGGCCGGCTGCTCATCCAACCCAAATGATACCTGCTCAGTGACACCTTCCAAATACCCTCAAGCCGGGAACCATCACCTCCTCCACCCTCCCGTGAGCTCTGTGTTTCTTTGACAGTTCTATGAGGCACCAGGTACCAGACTGTATGCTTTCATCAGACTCCTCCACTGCTGTTAGCTCTGAGACAGTGAGTATGTAAGTGTGAAACAGGGGGCGTACAAGTGAGGGACAGAGAGAGAGTGTGTGTAGGCGGTGAGATGGCAGGGAGAGGAAGACAATGGTGAGAGACTCGTGCAATTCACGCTCACCCACGCGCACCCACTCTGTGTCGTGTCTGATTCAGCGCAGGTGCTTAGTGTTTGCAGGTGAAATTAACAAAAGGGGCCCGTTCTCATGTTTGTCCTTTGCCCATGCCACTTCCTATCTAATAGAAATAAGAACCAAGTCCTGAGTCACTAGCCATCATCAATATTCACTATATTCCTTGTACTTTACAAGTGCTATTTCATTCAATCCTCACAAAAATCCCAAGAGACAGGTCTTCATTATCAGAGGATAATTAGTACTGAAAAAAATTCAGCAACACTGAATCCAATTGAACAGTAATCCAAACTTCACAGTTAACAGAATATATGTCTGTGTGGGGGGGGGAGAGTTGTCATTCAGGTTTCACCTTGAACAATAACAAAAATCAGTTTATCTTATTCTTTATTTAACATTTTTGTCATCGTTGCAACTATGCACAAACTCTTAGAAGGACAAAAACGAACAAGTGTGGGAAGTTTCTTAGACTAAATTATCCAGACAAAATTGGAGACTAGCATAAGACACTTCCTGTTTGATCTGTGGAATGTGATCTTAAGGGGGACCACTTGCCCAAATGTTATAGGAATAATGAGCGTTGACTGAGCACATTCTATCTGTCAGGTACACTTATAGGTATTTTAATCAGATAATCCCCACCACAGTGCTATAGGTGGATATTATTAATCATCTGTACTTGACAGATAAGGAAACTGAGACACAGAGATGTTGAGTAATCCATCCAAGGTCACGCAGCTGAGGCGCAGGGCTACTCAAGCAGTCTGACCCCTGGGTCCATGGTCCTAACTACTGCCTGCATTGCTCAGGTGACAGCTTTTATCAATTTTTCACAAGCGATTTCTTTATCCTTTGGAAAGCTCTCTGTATGCAGGTGCCCATTCTCCTCTTTTCTGATTTCCTGCCACTGGATAGTTATCATCTGATCTAAGTAGAGGCGCTGTGGCATAGTGATGGAAGCATGCACTCCAGGGCCAGACTGCTCGGTTTGGACTCTGTGCTTCTGCTTCCTTGCCTGCCATGGGAATTATGACAGTACATACATCATAACGTTGTAGAGAGGAGGAAATGAATACACGTAAAGTGCTCAGAACAAGGTCTGAGACACAGTAAGCATTTTGAAATGATGACACATACATATACCTACACACACCCTTTATTGATGGGTTTGAAAGTGTGTTTAGCAAACCTTCAAAATCACTTTCACGGATGTCAGGAAATCCTATCACTTTGCAAGGCCTGAAATTTCACTTTGCAATAGATTCACATTCGTATCATCAATTTAGACAGTCACAGAAGTCACAGAGTTAATGCAACTGGAGAGAACCAACATGAGACAGCTGAGTGGGGACTTATTATAAGTCGCCAATACTGAATAAATACTGCTGTGTTGTGATATTCCTTTCCCCAAGCGATCTTCTAACTGTAAGATTTGGAGAGCAAGCACCTCCTTCTATCCTCCAATCACCTAACGCAGTACCTTCTACATCAAATGGCCAATGGAATAGTTTCTATTAATAATTATCACCAGTTCTAATAAGATTATTGCCTACCATTTATTAATCCTCTTCTATGTAGAGTTGTTTCCACTCACATAATAACTCATTGGATCCTCATGCCATTCTATGAAATGGAAATGACAGTCTCCAGTTCACAGTTCAGAAATGTTATCCCAGATCATACCGCTACAATACAGGGCCACGCTTCGGATCCCACCTGCACGACTATCTTTCCAGTCTTCTGTGCTACATATAAAGCTACCAGTTATGAAAAGGGGGCAGAACAACCAGAAATTTCATTTTGTTAATTTTAAAATTTTCCTTCCTTCCATTCAGTTTAAGGAATAAAACCCTATATACTTAAGCCACAGAAACAAAAAATAACAGATAGATTAATTAGTTACTTCATCAGCTGTATTACATTTTTCCCCCTTATAATACATACTAATTTCACTTTTAAACAATGATATCCTTACCACTAAAAAAGACTCCAAATTAATGATCAAGATGGCTTGCAGTTCTATAAAACTTTGTTTTCCAAGACACTTTCACATACATTACCTCCTCCTTCTGAAAAACACCCAAATTAGGAAGGCATGAGGAAGCACTGATTAAAATGGGCATTAAAACCACGCTATGTCCCCGGGCCCCAAGTAAGGCCTGGCAGCCCTTAAGGAACAAAACGCTCAGAAAGGCACCTCTAAAATAAATACAAACGGAACTCCAAGCGAGAACTAAAAGCTGAATTATTTTAAATCGATCGCATTTCTCAAGCAGTGCCGTGGCAGAATGCAGTATTAGCAGCCTTTGCGACGCGGTCTTTAAAACACCTGCCCTCACCGGAGTCCAAAGTTTCCACCGGAGCTTTCAACTAACAGAAAACAAGTTAAAATAACACTCTGAACGTCAAAAGTTTAGAGTTCCATGAAAGGCCCATTGTTCTGGATTCTATTTCAGAGGTGTTCAGCAGAATTCCTCAAATTCCTTATCTTTGGGGCAAAGTGACCGAAACCAGAAATAGCCAGTGTCCCGACAGGTCACGTGACCGGGCACCTGGCCAGGTTTCAGCCCAGGACAGGCTGGCGGTGCTTCCGCCTCCTGACCTCACCAGGAAGAGGACCTCTGGGAATGACCATGCTCAGAGGGGCACATCCACCTTCTGGGCCACAGAAATGGTCAATTCTCGTTAGCGACCTAGCGACCAGTGTTTCAGCCCCCCCCCCCCACCCCGCTTGTGCCACGTCCGTAAAGATTTTTGACCCCCGTTAGCCCCATTCTGTAACAATCAGCCTCTACAACTTGTGTTTTGTCTACTTATTCAACCATGAGGCACTCGATTTTTCCGGCTGCTTTGAAGTTTCACTGTGGAATTTTCCGAATTATAGTATATAATGTATATTTTTAAAAGCAATTACAATGTGTCCATTCTATTTCCTCAACACTTATGGGAGTGCTGGTCCAAATTCCATTTGAGTCAAATAGGTTCATTTTAATTAACCTTTAACTAGGAATATGTTATCGAAAAAAAAAAGGTCATAAGAAGGAAATCAGTTGAGAAAAGCAACAATGTGAAAGAATATACTAACAAAACACCTGAGTCTCAGTCTAAGACAGGAAGGTTACTGTGTGAATTTCAACTCTGAAAACAATCAACCATTCATTTACAGGGAAAAAAAAAATGATAACTTTCTAAGTTTACCAAATAGCACCGATTTTCCTCACCTTTCTTCCGTCTGTTCCCGCACCTACACCACTCATCCGCTCACCAGTCTCTGGAGGCCTTCATCCTGATCTTGATTCAAGTCCCTTCTCAACCTCGGTCTCCATGATCTTTTCAGCTCTTCCTGGACTCTCTGAAAAAACCCCTACACTCTACGATTCTGTGTATTAAAAGCCACTTCTAAGAAACATGGCATTGTGTCAGTGTCTCTGAGCTCCTGCTGCCTGCTGCGTGGACTGCCTTCCCCTTGCATCCTCTGCAGAACCATCCCTGGCCTCCATTTCCCACGGAAGCAACCGGGCACCAGCCCTGGATTCGCTGCACTGCAGCACTAACTGAGACTGCCTTCAAGTCCATTGGCCTTTGGAATCTCATTTTCTCCTTCTAGTAAAAACAAAACAAAACAAACAACAGAAAACAAAATGTGCAGCTTTGTCACTGTCTCCCTGTTCCAATATTATATGAGTCTGTAGATATCAACACCATGTCCCCCTGGGTGCCTTCCTCATAACCTCACTAGAAGTTCTCTGCATTTCTAACGCACTTAAAGCTGTGCCACTCCCATTACTATACTTAAACACTGCCTTGGCTCACTTGTGGGTCTCACCTCTCTAACTAAATTGTAAGCAACTGGAGGAAAGAATTTGCACCCAATTAATATTTGTTTAATATTGGTTTATTTCTACTGCACAGCATCTACCTTTTTTTTGTTTTGTTTTGTTTTTTGCGGTACGCGGGCCTCTCATGGTTGTGGCCTCTCCCGCTGCGGAGCACAGGCTCCGGACGCGCAGGCTCAGCGGCCATGGCTCACGGGCCCAGCCGCTCCGCGGCATGTGGGATCTTCCCGGACCGGGGCACGAACCCGTGTCCCCTGCATCGGCAGATGGACTCTCAACCACTGCGCCACCAGGGAAGCCCTCAACTTTTAGTTTTTCTACTGAGCACTTACCACCCTCCACCATACTACATCTTGCAGCATTTACCCTTTAATGTCCATGTTGCCCACGGCCATGTAAATTCCCCGAGGGGAGGAATTTGCTTCTGCTTTGCTCACCACTGGCCACCCAGAGCCTGGAGCGTCCCTGGCACGTAGTACACAGTCACCAAAGAACTGTGATGTGAATGAATGAGTCAGCTCGCTAAACACAAGGAGAGAGACTCCTGCAAAGTCCAGAGAGACGCGGTCAGCTAAAACACGTTGCTCTTAACACCAAAGGCAAACGCCGCGGTACAAACCTTTTCATGGACGCACACAACACACAGTTTTAATGAGAAAACTTCCTACATTTCATTGTGTGAAAATCTAGCTCTCTATTTCTGTCAGCGGAGGATTTTCAATATTTTGTCAAGGTATGGAATAAAGTAAACTGATGAGGGAGGAATCTTCCACAACACGCTCCATTAACATATTAGTAAACAGAAAGTAATATAACTGATGTTAGAGTCAGTATTTGCAGAAAACCTGAAACAAAATAACTCCTGAAAGTCAATTAAGCCAACAATCACTCAAACAACCTATACGCAATCAAGACACTTCTCCCAAATGGCAAGTGATTTGCTCTTTTTCAAAGAGCGTAAAAAAATGTCCCAGTAGTGAACTCTGGTAGTGAAACAGTTACAACTGGTAACTTAGTACCTCCTGCCTTCTCCCTGACCCTCAATTTATCAACCCAAGTTACAAGTAGACCTGCCAAAGCGTGCAGATGGCAGTACTCCCTAAAGGAACAAAGCTCAGGACTGTTTCCTTGTACCACAGGCTGGCCTGGATCAAGTGAGCCAGATGAACTAAAAGACCCTCACACCCAACCAAGATGAATAGATGTATGACCACGTGGCACTATATTTTGCAGAATGAATAATAATAAAGTCCTTGGGTTACAAAGAATTGTAGAAAACTTTGAGGTACCAAGGAGTTCACACACACACAAATTAGCAAACATTTAAAGCCCTCAGAGAGCTTCCAAACCATATATAAAAATGAGTATAGTCACCAGCTTACATTTAGGTTGCATCTTACAGTTTAGTAAATACTTTGACAAATACCAGGGGTCAGCAAACTATATCTTATGGGCCAAACAGGATACTTAAAGAGTTGCAAAAGAGACTAGATGGTCTGCAAAGCAATCATATTTATCATTTATCATCTAGACCTGCAGGGGAAAGTGTGCTGATGCCAGGCATATACTCTCTCACTGATCCTCACATCACCCTATTCAGAAAGTAGGGGCCCATGAGCCCGTGGCTGGAGAGTAGTAGAGTCAGAGCCCAAATCTTAGATGCCACAATAGCACCATTTGTCCCCCCAGGTCAGTGGGACAAATGCTTGGATAATCCCTTCCCCAGAGACACAAGCCACCCATACACTCACTCAGTGCCTACTGTGACCCAGCCATCCAATGTCACCAGACAGTTCACTGGATGTGGGATACAGTCTGTGGTCATGGTGGAATTTCTATACCAACCCAGAGAACCAAGAGAATGGACCCACACATCTGGTCCCTTGGACAGCAGCTTCCAAACTTGGCTCTGCACCTGAATCACCCAAAAGCCTTTTAAAAAAATATCTTGCTGCATCCCAAGCTCAGGATGGATTGATGGAAGGATAGGGTGAGGTTTGTATTAAAGCAACTTAGTAAAATATTAATGGTAGAATCTAGGTGGTGAGTACACAAGTGTTTACTTAAAAGTTCCTTCAACTCTGTATAGTCCAAGATTTTGAAAATAAAATGTTAAAAAAAAATTCATTGCTTGTTCCCAACTAAGGCAACCAAATCAGAATATCCAAAAGTGAGACAGAGAATTTTATTTTTAGAAGTTTATGGGGAGCTTTTGATGCTACATTAGGTGTGGGAGCAGCTACTCTGGAGTGCCATTCTCCATCAGCAGAACGGACCATCTAGCCTAAGGGTTCTCAAAGTATGGTCCCGGGACCCGGAGCAGCCCTAAGGTGGCGACAGATTAAATGCAGAAGCAGATGTGAATGTTCATCTGTCTTCCTTTATGTCATCAAAGCGAGCTTCAAATGAGTAAAGCAATGCCACTCTCCTCACTAAATTTGTTTTGGAAAATAAGGGTTTCCCCCTACATTAACATGTAACGGATCTATTGTTACTTTTATATTAAATATCTTTAGATTTATCACTTTAAATTTCTAATGTGGTAAATGTCAATAGCTAGGACCCACATCAACAAAAGCTCTCTGGGGTTCTGATGACAAGCATCTGAGAACTGGTAACCAAGGCACTCTATGAAGAAGATAAAATCTCAAGTTCTGGGATTAGAGGCCCTGGATTCAATTCTCTGACAAGTGGAGTGACCCTGATCAAGTCAATTAATCCCTGGCTTCAGTTTCTTCATCTGTAAAATGGGGATACTTAAAGTAAAGTACCTACCTCAAAAGGTCGCTGTGAGGAATAAATGAGGATAAAGTTTGGACAATACCCAGCATCTAGGAAGCATTAAATAAATGTCAGCTATTGTTTCTGTTACTACTATTGTTTACTTAAATATAAAGCAATATTTGAAGAAGACGGATTTTTAAAAATAACTAAATTCATACTGATTCAGAGTCAGTTGTACAAATTTGTTTCAGGCTCCAAAATAAAACCAGCATAGTTGGCCCAGTCTCACTAGGAACCCTGCTTCTGCCCCCTAAAATTCCTTCATTCCACCTTTTGGGAGCCCTTCAAGTACCACAGGGGGTTTGGAGACAGTCACACTGAAATTTGGAGTTAAAATCATCAGCCTGACATAGTAAATCTGGTCATTATCTTCTAACTCTGGTGCCCTAAATTCGTTCATTAAACAAACAGTGATTATAAAAACTAGGCTCTGGTCATAAATGATAAATAATTTATGCCAAACCAATGTCCAAGTATTTTATTTTCTATTTCTGCCCTGATAACCTATGATAGATACAGTCATAAAGCAAATTACCCCAAGCTTATATGTTTTTCTTTGTAGATGTTTGTCTTACAGCAGATCAGAGCACTTTCCTCCTCAGAACTGTCATTGGCTCGCTTTTGCTGTGAGACAGTCCACACCTCTCAGCGTGGCATTCAAGGCCATGTTGTCTGGCCACTTGTTAAAACGCCTGTCTCCTTCCCAACGAAAGCCCGTCTTCCTTTCTTTCTAGCCACACCTGACTCCTAACTGTTCCCTAAAAAAGCCACCTACTTTCATGCGGAATCTACCCAATTGCCTAGGAAGGGATAAAAAAATATTACACAGATTTTCCCTGCAGTGTCAGAAGTCAAGACTTTGAGGCTCAAGGAGGTTGTATCACTTGCCCAAGGTCACACAGCTTGTAGAGGAAGACACCAATATTCAAACCCAGGTCTGACTTCAAAGCCAAGGCTCCTTTCGGTGCTGCACTATTCTGGAAAAGTTCAACCCTCACAGGCTAGTGTGGGAAAGCAGGAATTACAGATGGCCTTCTGAAACGATGGAGATTTCCCCTCTCCTCTTTCCATTCCCATACTTTAATGCACTTGACAGTGACTACAAAGTGATCAGAGATGCACAGTGAAAAGTGAGCATAACCCAGCACTAGATTACTGCCCCTCCTTTCAACTATAAGAAATGAAAAGTGGACTATTTATTTTTTAATATGCAAGCATAAAAATGGTAGGGGAAGATGCGGAGACCTGTTCTGATCGCTCTTCTTCCAAGAATACATCTTTAGCCAATTCTGTTTCACAAGCTGATGAGCTCTCTGTCACCACTGGGCTCTCTGGACTGATCTCCCTGGACCCTTGGAATAGGAAGAGGCTGTGGTATGAAGCTGCACAGACAGGAGAAGGGAGACGACGCATTTCTCTTAAGTGATAGTAGCATAATTAATAGCTCCCCCAGATCACTCTTATGAGCTTTTTAAGCACCTTATTTGGAGATCACGTTGGCTATACTTTTCTCAAATAGTTCCTTTATTAACACTGCACTAATGAGAGAAGCTAAAACAGAATTTAGATTCCTTTTGTAGTTTGTTCTAGCAAAAGCTCTAAATTGCATTTCATAATAAGTATGTCTATTTATAGACTGTAGATGTCCTTGTAGATAATTATATAGATAATAATTACTCTCAGAGGGCTAAAAAAAAAAAATCGGGATAAAAAGATGCTTAACCACTGAAATAAAAAGTACGCAAACAAGCAGCCACCAAAGTCTCTGGCTCAGTTTGTCAAGGAACGTTTATTTTCTGCTTTAAAAAAAAAAAAAGGTAGAACACAGTAAGCAATATTAGTAAGAAAGGAACCATAAATCATGCCATGCAATTTTCTTTCAGTCCTGAACTACACCAGAATAAACAAAACACTAAAGACTAAATTCTAATAATTCACAGCCCCTCAGCAATTCACATACTGTACCATTTTCTTTTCACTCCGTCCTGGTAACTTCCCTGAAAACCACCTCCATTGCTACCGCCCTCAGTCAAGTCAGTGTCTTCTGTGGCCTGGAGAACCTCCCCAGCCTCCACTCAGGCCAACTACTAGTCCATTCTCCAGGGCGGCCAGGGTGACCTCGGAGACACAGACATCATCCTCTCCCTTTGGCTCTCCACCCCTCACCGTGCTTCCTTTTCTCTACAGCACTTCCTGATATTTGCATGACTGCCATCTAGCTTCCCTATCAGACTAAGCCCTGTGCTGGTGGGGACACTGTTTGCCATCTGCTTTGCCACTTGTGTCCCGGGGCCCAGAAACGCCTCAAAATCTGCTGAATAAATGAGTTCCAGCTCATGATGATTTTTCTCTGCTCTGAGTGCATATAAAATTGGCCCTCTTCACAGTAACTCAAGGTTGTTCTGTCTTGCTCTCTAGTTGTGGTATACAGATTTAGCAAAGCGCTTTCTATTTACTTTGCATCTGGGAGTGACAGGGCCTAGCATATTTAAACGACATAAATGATGCTTAAAACTTGCTAATGTGGCTCAACTTTCAATCTTTTGCTATCTGTTAGAGAAGGGACAAAGTTGTTTGTACCATCACAAGATCAGCTTTTATTTCAACATAAACACTGTCTCAGACTATATAACAGAAAAAAAAAGACCAAGGAGAAAAGATAAGAAAACATATTGAGAGCCATATCTTACTCTGATAACTTTAAACATTTGCTTTAAACAATAATTTCTACTAGCTTGGGTCCAAGTAGTCCTATACTGGCTCTTTGTTACAGGAGTAGACTAAAGAATAAAACTAAAATTCAATATTGATTTTTAAAACCTTGTTTACATTATCATTAACTCACTACCACCATTAGCAAATAACCAATGAAGTCAAACAAAATACACTGTAATAGAGTCTCTGCTGTACTCAAACAGTCTGAACAAGAAGTTATGGCTTCAGGTCTTCCCTGGTGGCACAGTGGTTAATAATCCACCTGCCAATGCAGGGGACACGGGTTCGAGCCCTGGTCTGAGAAGATCCCACATGCTGCAGAGCATCTAAGCCTGTGTGCCACAACTACTGAGCCTGCGCTCTAGAGCCTGCGAGCCACAACTATTGAGCCCGCTGTGCCACAACTACTGAAGCCCGCACGCCTAGAGCCTGTGCTCCACAACAAGAGAAGCCACCACAATGAGAAGCCCGCGCACCGCAACGAAGAGTGGCTCTCGCTTGCTGTAACTAGAGAAAGCCTGCGCGCAGCAACGAAGACCCAACACAGCCAAAACTAACTAACTAAATAAATTTAAAAAAATTAAAATAAAAGAAGTTATAGCTTCATATATCATAAGAGGGTCCCAAAGTATCTGCATTTATTCATTGAATAAATAACGCCAGATCCAAGATAAGGCAATGTGCTAGATGCTGTGATCTGCACCTTTTAGGCCCCATTCAAAATGCTATGTTGTAGAAATTAAAAAACTATAAAAGTGGTCATATCGTAACAAACATTTGGCTAGGTGAGTGACCTAGCCAATTAACTCTTTTTAAAAAGTACCATACTTCAAGTGCAAAGGCAACCCTGCCTGACAATTACAGAAATTAAAATGCTGCAGGAAGTTTGGCAACTTATTCTGACGGTGAAAAGTCTTTCGAAAACTAAGTTGCAGCATATAATCACCTTCAGATTACATAATATCTCCCAGAGACACAGTAGTCTACTTGTTCCACCCTACAAGTTTTTCTGGTGTCAATAAAAACTATTTAACCACGTTATTATTCCAGGGTCATATTATTTCTTTTCACTATTTAACAGTATTAGTCCTTTTAAAGTTTTTCACTTCTACGTTGGAACATGGATTAATCTAGCCTCCTATGCTTTTACAAACACTAGCAAACTTGCTCTTCTTTGTGAACAGGTCACATGGACCTCAAGCATTACTATGAAACAGCCTAAGCATAATGCAAAAGTAATAGTTACAGACCCTTTAATTTTTCCATCTAAGGACGAGTCCAACCCAAATAGTTGGCCTGTGTTGGTGATTTTTTTTGTTTTTGTTTTGGCTGCGCCCCAGGTCATGTGGGATCTTAGTTCCTGGACCAGGACCAGGGATTGAACCCATGGCCCCTGCAGTGGAAGCTTGGAGTCTTAACCACTACACCACCAGAGAAGTCCCTGTGTTGGTGATTCGATGTCCTGAAACAGAGTAGGTTTGTAAAAGGCCGGGTTCCATGTCTATCACAGAACTGTGGCAACTGCGAAGAACCAGAGCAAGCAGAATGCTCCTGCTTGTCCTTAAAATACCCGGTTCTACAGGAAGCTTCCGGCAGACAAAGGCTCACAGGACTTCACTGGGGAGAGAGGCTTATGGGATCCATGGACAGGACACTCAGAATGTGAAGTGATCTGCAATACTGAAGAACAAACTTTAAGCAGCTAATGCTATTATATCTTTTATACGATGAAACTTAATAGGATTTGTGTTTAGTTCATTTGTCAGTTCCTTACTGACATCTGGAAAATGCACCCTGATTTATAAACAAAGTGAATGATATAGGCCAGGTCTTCAGGATTTCAAGTACCTGCACAAGGACAATGAACTTGCTCTGAAATCATGGTGGCGCGCTGGGCCTGCGGACGGCCTGCTCTGAAATCCACCCCAAAGTGCATGATGGCACAAATGGTGTTTCTGGGTCTGGAGACTATTCACCAACACTCAAGCCACCAAACCAATAATGAAAACCTACTTCATGGGCAGAGACATCTGAATGAAAACTCTTTGTTAACATCAAAGGACACGAAGCCATATTTAAAGCGGGAAAGGAGAGACCTCAACACAGTGCTTGTAAAGCTGAAGCAAAAGGCAGTTTGATGTAGCCCACTAGGCAAGACGGGGGGCCATGGGTTCCCGAGGACGGCCTCGGTTTGCAAAGTTCTATCCAAATGAACCACTTACGGTACCCAAAGGCCAAACAGCACTGTGAGGTTTCCAGAAAGCCCCGATATTTTACAACTGTGTCTTCGGCAAGCAAGTCTGATCCGCCTTTCTAAAAAAGGCACCTGAAAGAAACCCGGCAAGGTAAGTGTATCACCTGCCCCAAAGCAAGTAACCAGGGTCCAGATGGCCCCCTGAGCCCCGGAAGGCCAGCGCAGGAGGGGCTGCCGGCGTCTGGAGGCCGAGCCCCGCCTCCTGCCCCCCGAGCACCTGGCCCCGCGGAGCCCGCCCAGCGCCCGCACCGAGATGGGCTGCGCTGGGCGCGGTCCCACCCGCTCTCACTTACTGTTGCTGGACTTGAGGTCCCGGTGCAGGATGGGCACGACGGCCTCCTCGTGCAGGTAGAGCATGCCCCGCGCGATCTGCACCGCCCAGTTGACCAGCACGTGAGGGGGGATGCGGCGCGCGCGGCGCGGCCCGGGCGCGCGGGGGTCCGGGGCGGCGTTGGCGGCAGCCAGCGCACGGTTGAGCGCTCCGCCGCGGGCGAACTCGAGCACCAGGCAGAGGTGCGGCTGCCGCAGGCACACGCCGCGCAGCTCGATGATATTGGGGTGCCGCAGCATGGCGAAGAGCCGGGCCTCGCGCCGCACGCTCTCGGCCGCCGCCGCCGCGTCCTGGTCCGGGTCCCGGCGCGCCGCCTTCACCGCCACCTCCTGGCCCTGCCAGGTGGCGCGGTACACCTGCCCGAAGCCGCCAGCGCCGATGAGTTCCTGGAGCTCCAGCCTCTCGAAGTCGACGTGCACAGGCGAGCCGGGCCGCGGCGGCGGCGGCCGGGCGGGCGGCGGCGCGGGGCGAGCGGCCGGGCGGCACGGCGCCACGTAGTTGGCGGGGAAGATGCCGAGGCGCCGCTGCACCTGGCCGGCCCACCAGCCCTCGTCGCCCGACACGGCGGCGTCCTGGGACAGCACCTCCACTAGCTGGCCGCGTCGCAGGCTCAGCTCGTCCTCGCCGCGCGCCTCGTAGTCGTACAGCGCGGCCCACAGCCCTGCTCCCGCCGAGGCCGAGGAC
>NW_006794028.1:1996103-2079318 GCF_000442215.2 Lipotes vexillifer | reverse complement strand
CCTCGGCGCCCGGCAAGGCCATGGGGGGCGACGGCGAGGGCGAGGGCCGAGTGCGGGGAGGCGGGCTCAGCCACGGGGGCGGCCGGGGGCGCGCATCGTCCGGCAGGGTCACCGCCTGCGCCCGGGAAGGCAGGGAGGAGGAGTCGGGGCTCGGGGACGGCGGGTGTTCACGGGCCTACTACCCGGAGGCCACGGCTTCAGCCCCCGTTCCTCCTCGGATGCCTCTGCTGCTGCAGCGGTCCCAGCGGCCGCCGGGGCTGTCGCTCCATGGTGGCGCGCTGGGCCTGCGGACGGCCTGCAGCACGCTCGGCCTAGCCGCCGCCTGAGCCCGCCCCCAGGGTCCGCCCCGGCCCCGCCCCCTGGGCCAGACACAGTCTGCGCCCGCCCCCTCCAGGTCCGCTCCGCCTCGCTCCTCCCCCTGGGCCTGCCCCGCCCCCTGGGCCAGACACCGCCTGCGCTCGCCCCCTCCGGGCCCGCCCCGCATCGCCCCTCCCCCAGGGGCCGCCCCGCCTCCAGGGACAGCCCAACTCACCTGGGCCCACTCCGCCCCCAGGGCCCGCCCACCGCCCCCGGTCCGCCCCGCCCCCAGGGCCCCTGGCAGCCCTCGAGGCTCACGCTCTGCGGCTTTGGGTGTGCCGCGCCCTTGTGTCCCGGGAGGCGGAGTCAGCCCAGGGGTGCGAGAGGTTTCGGGGAAATTGAAATTAAGCCCAAGGTCAGGCTCGGAGACTACTATTATCCACTCTTCTCTGGAAGCCGGTGGCAGCGGGTGAAGAGGATCTGGTGTCTTATGCGGGACGGAGAGTGGGCTGAGCGCCGCGGTGCGCCCCGGGACAGGTCCAGAACAGGTGGAGAGCGGCTGCGGACCGCTCACTGGGCGGCGTGCAGCCCAGGACTGAGGCGTGACGGAGCACCGGCCAGTGAGCCGCGGGACGGCGGGGAGCTCATCCTTGGTGACAGATAATCCCGCGTTTGTCTTTACTGTCTGCTCAAAAGGGAAAGGACCTGTGAACCCATAGGTTCGGGTGTAGAAGGCATTGGCGACCACTGAGTGCTCGAGCCCCTGGCCTTACATGTTCCCTAGGGAAGGCGAATAAAGCGAGAGAGTCTGTTCACAGAAAGTTAAGTCCTCGCCTATGTGCTGACTCTTCGTTTACCGGGTGTACGTCAACATCCCGGGAAGCAGGGCCTCCACCCTCCTCCATTTGCTCTGGGTAGCGATCGATCGCCTTCTGACAGTGTCAGAAAGTGAAGCTTTTATGTTTGGAGGCTAGGACAGTTTCAGGTCTAGGGATAGGAAGGAACTTTGGGATTTTCTTGTATGAACATGTTTTCTTCTCTGTAATTTTTGCACTCATTAATTTAGAAAAACCTTCATCTTTGAGGGTTTACTGGTGATGAGGTCTGTGGGAGTACCATAATTAGTTCTCCTGAAACAGACTGCCACTGTGAGATGTAGCCAGCCTCTCTTCCTCTGCGGCCGAAAGCAGCAGTGCCCAGCCCAGTGTCACAGGGCCTTTCCCTCTCCACCCTGTTATCCCTCCATGCTACCCCTATTTACAGTTCCTGATACAATCACGACAGGCCACGATATCCACACACCCGTGGATCTCTTCTCTATATTGATGGAGATGTTGGACAAAACCCTCCAGGTGTGAATACATCTAATTTAATTGATGTTTATTTAGCACTTACTCTAGCCTAGTCTCTAGGTGTAAGAGACTAGGCTAAGGATTGGGGGTTACAAAGCCCCAGATCTAGAGAGTAAGAGAGAATAAGTGAGTGCCAGGACAAAAGAATAAGCCAAGTGTCCTGGGCTCGAGGCAAAAGAACAATCCATTATGCCTGGGTTCTCTGGGGGGATGCTTTGCTGAGTGTCATTTGAGCTGTGTATGACTAGGATTAATAGAAAAAAGGAAGAAGGGCATTCCAGGCAGTGTGAGCAAAGGCATGTGAGTACAAATGAACAGTGGGCTCAGTGAACCACTAGAGGTTGAGAGTTTCCTGTGGCAGGGGGTGAGGCTACAAAGGTAGAAGAGAGTGCAACTGTAAAAATACTAAAGAAATGAGAGTGTCCTGTAGGAGGCCAGCCTTTCCTGAAGTGTGGGTCCTTTACTACCAGAGAACAGAGACACTATTTTGCTTTTATAAAGATAGGACATATAATAACATTGAATTGCATGATAAGAAAGTCATTGCCTTTGCAGTTTTCTTTCAGTCTTTCAAATTATACCACTTATTGGCTGTGTGACCTTGAACAAGTTACTTCCCTGTGGCTCAGTTTTCTCATCTGTAAAATGGGAATTATATGAAATAGTACTTACCTCATAGGCTGGCTGGGAAGACTAAATAAATTAATAGATGGAAAGGCTTGCGAAGGTGCTTAGCACGTAGTAAGTTCTCAATAAATATTAGCTCTTATTGTGGTATATATATACAATGGGATATTAGCCATAAAAAAGAATGCAGTCATACCATATGCAGCAACATGGATGGACCTAGGAATCATCATATTAAGTGAAGTAAGCCAGAGAGAGAAAGACAAATGCCACATGATATCACTTGTAAGTGGGATCTTAAAAAAAAAGAGAGATATAAATGAATTAATATATAAAACAGAAATAGGCACATAGACATAGAAGACAAACTTGTGGTTGCCCGGGGTGGTGGTAGGGAGGAGGGATAGACGGGGAGCTTGGGATTGGCGTATACACATTGCTATATGTGAAGTAGATAACCAGCAGGGACCTACTGTGTAGCACAGAGAACTGTACTCATTATTTTGTGATTGCCTGTAAGAGAGTCTGAAAGGGAATTTATACATATATATATATATATATATATATGTATATGTATATGTAAACATATATATATAGCTCACTTGGCTGCACACCTGAAACTAACACATCATTGTAAATCATACTTCAATTAAAAAAAAAAAGGCTGCCAGGATGAGCTGGTCACCCTGTGTGTAATGATCTAACAGTATCACCACATCAGGGTGTCAATGACAGGCCATTAAGGCAGTAAACTAGGCGTTATTTATCAGGGTATCTTTGGTGCAGATGCTGTGCATTTAACTTTTTAAGCCCCCCTCAAATCATTTGGGGGATGAGGCTGGGAATGGATAATTACACTGAGAAAAAAATATTAGCTCTTATTATTAATACCCTTTCCAATGAAGAGAGCAAGCAGTTCCTCTGATCAGCCCCTTCAGCAAACCTAGTTTCTAATTATTTTGTTTTTCTAGTATTTACATGTATGGTTGGCCACAGATAGCCCAAGGTTGCAAGTTTTGTTACCACGTGAGTTTTGGGGCCACCTTACAAGATGAGTTTTGGTTTTCAGAGCTTTTGGGGTTCTAGAATTGTGGATAAGGGTTTGTGGGAAATGTTCAAGATAACCCCACCCAGGTTTCTAGCTTAAGCAATTAGGTGGATGGTAATGATGTTAAATGACCCAGGGAATAGTTTAGGGAGAAGTCTTTTTTTTTGGTCATGTTGTATTTGGGATGAATTGGGGACAACTACTTATAGAGTAGGAATGTCAGAGAATCGGGAGATCAGAAAGGAGAGCATTTATGGTGGGGACGGAGTTTTGGAAGTAATTCTCTAAGCCAGTGTCAAACACTTGACATGAACTATTCGGGCCACATAGAGAGCAGGGGGACCCAGTGTGTGCTTCTGCGTTAGAAGCCCTGTCCACAGGTGGCAGACATCCACCCTGGCAGACTCCTCCTGCCCTTCAAGGACTCTCTGCTGCCTTCCAGGACCTCAAGCCTCTCAAGTTCCAGAGGGATCCGTCCTCAGGGCCTTCTAAATTAGCTAAACTTGACCCCTTGCTTGACTCACACACCTGATACAAAGAGGGGTACCAAGTGGTTATCACTCTCCACACCACGATTCAGAGACTTATCCTGTGGACCCTCCTTGAACCTCCAGCAGTGCGATCCCCTGGGACCTTTTCCCCATTTGGGACCTCTGAGCAGGAAACCGTCCTGGCAGGGAGTCTGTCTGTACTTGACCATCCCTAAAATTCCTCCTTTGTTACTTTCACAGCTGTTTTTTTTAACCCTCTGAATCCTACAGCTGGGGAAGTAGCATAGGTGTCCTGTGCTGCTCAGAGCTGAGTGCTGTAGCCACGCCCACTCTGTCTGGCCCTGCTCATTCCACCAGGAAGATAGTAACAAAAGAAGAACAGACTGTGAAGACAGAACTGGAGTGACAAATATATTTAAATAGAAGTTGATGAAAATAAGAACCAAGGGGGGAGACTTTAAAGACTCAAAGAGGGTAACAGGTTGGTGTTAGTGAAAACAGAGGGAATGGCCATATGGATTTGCTCTCTTCAAAGAAAAAAGTTGTGGGGCCTTCCCTGGTGACGCAGTGGTTAAGAATCCGCCTGCCAACGTAGGGAACACAGGTTCGAGCCCTGGTCCGGGAAGATCCCACACGCCGCGGAGCAACTAAGCCCATGCGCCACAACTACTGAGCCTGCATGCCACAACTAATGAAGCCCACACGCCTAGAGCCCATGCTCTGCAGCAAGAGAAGCCACCTCAATGAGAAGCCCGTGCACCGCAACGAAGAGTAGCCGCCGCTCGCCACGACTAAAGAAAAAAGCCCATGTGCAGCAACGAAGACTCAACCCAGCCAAAAAAAATGCTGGTTCTAGAAGGAGAACCAACCCTTAAGAATCACCTTCTTAACATACAGATGGCCCACAGGCACATGAAAAGATGTTCCATATCACTAATTTTTAGAGAAATGCAAATCAAAACTATAATGAGGTATCACCTCACACTGGTCAGAATGACCATCATCAAAAAGACTACAAATAATAAATGCTGGAGAAGGTGTGGAGAAAAGGAAGCCCTCCTACATTGCTGGTGAGAATGTAAATTGGTGGGGCCCTTATGGAGAACAGTGGCCTTAAAAGACTAAAAATAGAGCTACCATATGATCCAGCAATCCCACTCCTGGGCATATATCTGGAAAAGACAAAAACTCTAATTGCAAAAGATCCATGCACCCCAGTGTTCATAGCAGCACTATTTACAATAGCCAAGACATGGAAGCACCTAAATGTCCATCAACAGATGAATGGTTAAAGAAGGTGTGGTACCTGTATACAATGGAATATTACTCAGCCATAAAAAAGAATGAAATAATGCCACTTGCAGCAACATGGATGGACCTAGAGATTATCATACTAAGTGAAGTAAGTCAGACAGAGAAAGACAAATATCATATGATATCACTTACATGTGGAATCTTAAAAAAATGATACAAATGAACTTATTTACAAAACAGAAATAAACTCACAGAGATAGAAAACAAACTTATGGTTGCCAAACAGAAAGGCGGGATAAATTAGGAGTATGGGATTAACAGATACATACTACTATATATAAAAGAGATAAACGACAAGGACCTACTGTATAGCACAGGGAACTATATTTCAGTATCTTGTAATAACCTACAATGGAAAAGAATCTAAAAAAAGAATATATAATGTGTATATATATATATATATATATATATATGTATGTATGTATATATAACTGAATCACTTTGCTGTACACGTGAAACATTGTAAGTCACTGTTCTTCAATAAAAGATAAATAAATTTAAAAAAAGAATCACCTCTTTGGGAATCTTACTGTAATTAATTACCACTGCCTCTATTATCTTAGCTCAGCAGTTCTCAAAGCATGGTCTGTGGGCCCCAAGAGATCCCTGAGACCATTTCAGGAGTTCTACAAGGTCAAAATTATTTTCATAATTACACTAAAGTATTATTTGCTTTTTTCACTGTGTTGACATTGCACTGATGGTGTGAAAGCAATGGTGTGAAATCAAGGCAGTGGTACTGAATTGCATGAGTAATGATTGTATTCTTCAGTGTTTCACATTTGCAGTTAAAAAAAAATGCTGTGTTCATTTTGAAATGTCCTTGACAAAGCAGTAAAAATTTTATTAAGGGACTTCCCTGGTGGCACAGTGGTTAAGAATCCGCCTGCCAATGCAGGGCACATAGGTTCAATCCCTGGTCGGGGGAGATTCCCACATGTCTCAGAGCAACTAAGCCTGTGAGCCACAACTACTGAGCCTGCACTCTAGAGCTCACGGGCCACAACTACTGAAGCCCGAGCGCCTAGAGCCCGTGCTCCGCAACAAGAGAAGCCACCGCAATGAGAAGCCCACGCACCGCAACGAAGAGTAGGCCCCGCTCGCCGCAACTAGAGAAAGCCCGTGTGCAGCAATGAAGACCCAATGCAGCCAAAAACAAATTTTTAAAAAGTTTAAAAAAAATCAGCTTTAGTTGTGCGCAGGGAGACAATTTATAGTGAAAAAAATAAAGAGTAAGAAAGTGGAGATGGGGAAAATTAATCTAGAGCTGCCCTTGCCATCCAGGATCTTAGGGAGTCAAGATTAACAAATAGGAGGAAATAGAGGGACATAGTGCTTGGAGTGTGTGGAACAGTAGAGCAGTTGAAAGACAGTGGGGATCTGTGAGAAAGAGGGTGATGTACAAGGTGACCAACTGTCCCAGGTTCCCGACACAGGCCACTGAGGGCTAAAATCCCAGGATGGTCACCCTCACGGTGAGATGGTGTAACAGAGGAGAGAGAACTTTCAGGGTTGGTGGGGTAAACAAGTGGATGGTAAAGACAGGATCGTAAGAGAATGAAGAAGAAAGCATAAGGAAGAAAGGACAAGGATTTTGGCGTTCACAGGCTATTGTCATGACTCAACGACAGGAAAGAATATTTTCTGGAGAAAAGCTGAGAAAGGAAGCCAGATTAGAAAGAACTTAAAAAATGAGCGGGGTGTCTGGACATGAGGAGAGATGAGAAACCCTGGAGGGGTGAGAGAGAGGGGTGAGGAAAAATATTCCCTCAAGAACTATGTGTAAATTCTTTAAGACATGGAACAATCTTCCAGATAAAAAGATGGTTCTTAGAATTTTTAGTTACTTTTATCAGACCTTCATACTTCTAGGTATAAAACAGTATATTAGGAAGATTAACAGTTCAATGGAATTGCTCAAACTTTTTAAGACAAAAAGTATTTTGATTGATGCCCTGGAACTTTGGAAGTGCCAGCTGTCATGAATTATTTACCTTGGATTACATTTGGGAAATGGTGTGTGTGTGTGTGTGTGTGTGTGTGTGTGTCTGTGTGTGTGTGTGTCTGTGTGTGTGTGTGTGTGTGGTGTTTCACCAATGTGGTATAATTTGGTATAACAGCAAGAGTCTGCGGACAGTCCTGGGTTCCAATCTTGACTTTGTCATTACTTGTTACATGACTCTAAATGTTTTTCCACTGTCTCTGCAAGATGGTAGAACAACAATATCTGCCCTGTGGTGTTGTTCTGAAGATTCACTGAGCTAGTATATTAAAGCATAGTACTTAATTAGTGCTAATAAATGTTAGCTTGTATTATTTTAATATTCATTACTATTCATAGAGGAGCCATTAGAATGGAAAGTTCAACAGAAAGCATATTTATCCTTTATTTTTTTGGCTTCCATTTGGTATATTTTCCCATACAAGATCAATTTCACCTGCCAGAAAAATTCTAAAATTTTCATAGGGTGTTCAGAATTAAAAGTTGGGATGGTAATTTCCAAGGGTCTTGGGCATATGACATCATAAAACATAATGCTTTTTTTTTTTTTTTTGCGGTACGTGGGCCTCTCACTGTTGTGGCCTCTCCCGTTGCGGAGCACAGGCTCCAGACGCGCAGGCTCAGCGGCCGTGGCTCACGGGCCCAGCCGCTCCGCAGCATGTGGGATCTTCCCGGACCAGGGCATGAACCCGTGTCCCCTGCATTGGCAGGCGGACTCTCAACCACTGCGTCACCAGGGAAGACCAACGTAATGTTTTTTTAGTAAACCAAATTATACATATTTGGAAGTTATTATTATTTATTAACTTTTATTTATCTACTAACTTTATTTATTAACCAGTATTCTTGATATTCATTCATCATGGACCATGTCATAATAAAGCCAAGTAATAATAGAGATAGTTTGCAATAGTAATAGAACAGAATATATAGAAAAACTAGGTTCATCTTTCAACATCTTTTTTTTTGAGTGTCAGGCAGTAATCTAGGTACTTGGGATATTAAGGTGAACAAAACAAAGAAAGTTCTCTTTTATCATGGAACTTATATTTTAAAGGCAGTAGGTGGGAAATGGAATAAATACGCAAATTACATTGCATATTAGAATTTGATAAATACTGTGTAAAAATAAAAAGGAATGCAAGAAAAGATGCATCAGGAATGGGGGCGAAGGTGGAGTGAACTGGGGCATTTTGTAGTGGTCAACAGAGAAGACAGAATGGCCTCGTTGAGAAGGAGAGATTTGAGCAAAGACTTGAAGGAGAGAAAGGATTGGACAAGCAATTATCTGGAGAAAGATTAAGTGAGCAAATACCACAAAAGAGTTCACAACGTACTTTGACTTCCCCGTTGTCAAGGGAAGGCCCAGCTCATTACCTCAATGTTGTAGCTGCTGAGTTATATGTGAGTGTGGTGAGCAAAAGGCAGCATGGAGTAGTTTTTGTTTTGTTGTTTTGTTTTTTACTTAGACTACTTTATTTTTTATTGAATTACAGTTGATTTACAATGTTGTGTTAATTTCTGCTGTACAGCAAAGTGACTCAGTTATATATATTCTTTTTCATTATGGTTTATCACAGGATATTGCACATGGTTCCCTGTGCTATAATCCGGTTCTCTGGCTTCCTTTTCATGAGTTTAAAGATGTGGGGTTAAATGAATAATAATAACAATGATGACAATGACGATGATGATTCATCAATTATAATAAGCTAACACTTATTGGCACGTTCTCTAAGTGTTGGAACTTTGAATTCAGTCTGTGTGTCCAGTTGCTGTTTATTCCCAAAGTTTCAGCTGGCTTTCAGCTTTGGACAGAGTCGTCATGATTTTTAGAATTTCTGTAGCTCTAATCACTGGACAGGACTGGCCCCTTGCCTGTCCACGCTTAAAGTTACAGATTCCAGTCAGGGCTACTCAGATGCACAATGAGCTACCTCTCTGAATAATACAACAATGTAAAAACCTGAGTGGTTTCAGAAAGCCAAGGTCTTTTTAAAACCCTTTACGGATATCCCTTCTAAAGGAAAGCTACAAAGCTCGTGACCTTGGACCTGAGATAGGAAGGTTGCCATTCCGCTCTGAGTAGCCATCTTTGTACATTCTGTCCTATCAGAATTAGCTTTCTTGTATTTGTAATTTACTAGACTCTTCAAATATAATGACTAATTCTTCATAAACTGCTAGAAATATTAAACAGAGGACAAAGATGATTAAAAAAAAAAAAGAGCAACTCATCCTCCTAAGATTGTAGTGAATAAACCATAGGCTAATGGGTTTATACTTGCTATGTTTCATTTTTATTTAGTGCCATCAGCTTGCTAGTTACATTACAAAACATACAGTAAGTTCATGTTCTTGATCAGAATGACTAATTCTTGGACTCATGGCTCACAGACTCATGGGTCTGTTTTTGTGAGCTGACTTTTCTACTCTGAACAAATTTACTCTCTTGTGCTCTTTTATGGTATTCATTCTATGGAAATGATGGTTTTCTGCACATCAGATCTATCGTGGGGGTCTAACCTTCCTAAAATAGACTGAGACACACAACAAATTTACACCACTGACCTTTCTAGAGACCTTGAGCTTTGGTTTCAACAGCCCAATTTTTTAATCTACATATAAAATTAGAGGAATATTAGCATACTCACTTAAGAATACGATGAGTACCATGAGAATTAATGATAACAAAATTAAACAGCTCTTTTGAAATTCTTAGAAGAAAAACACTGAATAAATCCAAGAATTTTTTTTCTTAATTACTGCTTTCAGCATATGCTATTTCAGCACTGATCTACATGGTTCAAGGTTCTTTCATGAAGTAATCTCTTTCTCTAAGTCTTTTTAAATCTCTGCTGAAATTTCTTCAGAAATCTTAAATCAACCCAGCTGACCTTTTCTTCCTTTAAACACAAAGGTGGAACATACCAGTTATAAGCACGCTGCTTCCATCCATTCCGGCTGCCGCAAATTCTCCTGCCTCAGTGTTAGTTTTAATTTCTGTAAGAATTTCCAGGGCCCAAAGCCACAGCATCTGCGTCATCATGTGAACTTCCTGATTTTCTGGGTGTTATTGTTACCTTTTAGGTTGGTTTTATTAAGCTGAAGGAGCTGATGAATGTGAAGTTCTTTGAAAACTGAAATGTGTCCTGTAAATGTCAAGTATTGTTTTGTGGTTGCTAAGTACAGGATTATTTGAAGTCTTCCTAATCTTTTCTCAAGTCACTTGATAGAGTTGAGGGTTCAGTGAGGGAAATCCTCCAGGGAGTATCTATTTCAGGGAGGATTTTCTTTTCTAATAATGCTCTTGGGCAAACTGGTTTTCTATAATAACAGTAAGAATACCATTAAAAAAACAACTACAACAAATGCAGCCTCTCAAAGATTAGAAATTTAACATCTTAAAAAAATATTAACAAATTATGGTATATTCAGCAGGTAGAATCTGAGCCCCAGCTTCCACTTCTACTGGATATTGATTTTCCTTAATATTAGGTTTGGTACTGGAAACCTTATATTTCCTACTTTGTTGGATTCTAAGTCTGCTTATTCAAGTGAAACTAATATTCTTTTAGCAGTTTATTATTCCCTTGACTAGTTGTCTCCATCTTTTAATATTTTCCATGTTTAGAATCCATCTAGAAAGAAGCTAGGAAATCTTCTATGTGTGTGTGTTCTAATTATTTTTGCAGCCATATTTAAAAAATATTTTCTTACTGTGACTGAGACTGACATCTTTTCAGACATTTGAGTCATTTGAATTAACCTTTCTGTGAACTGTCTGTTCTTTCCCTTTGTCCATTTTTGGTTGGTCTTGTCTTATTTCTTGTTGACTTTTAGGAGGTCTGTGTGTATTAAATGACTTATCTATATGACTTAAATATGAGGTGCACATATTTTTACTGATGTGTCTAGATTTTTTCTCTTTGTGTGATTTTTTTTTTGGCTGTTGTTGAACACTTTATTTTTATTTACTTATTTAACTGAAGTATAGTTGATTTACAATGTTGTGTTCATTTCTGTTGTACAGAAAAGTGATTCAGTTATACATTTTTTAATATTCTTTTCCATTATGGTTTATCTGTGATTTTTTTTTAATGAAGATGTTTTCTTTTCTTTTTCTTTTCACTTCTATGTAGTTGAATCTTTTCCTTTATGGATTCCAGGTCGTAGTAGAAAAGACTTCCTTAATTCTTGAAAATGATTTTCCATAAGGTTTTGTTTAGTGCCACCCCCCCCCTCCATCCTTCTAGCTCACTGACATTTCTGTCTACTCGTGCCCTAGGAACACAATATAATAGTATTGGTTAGGGCTAATCTTCCTCACTTATATTCGTTTCCAGAATTTTCCTGGCAATTCTTATTTATCTCTACGGGACCCAAACTAACATCATATGTGTAAGCAGCTCCCAGATCAAGAAACAGAGCACCAGTAGAAACCCAGGAACTCCTTGCTCTTCCTTCCAGCCACTGTCCTGACATCATAAATTAGGTTTCCCTCTCTTCAAATTTTATAGAAATGGAATCATATTGTGTGCACTCCTCTGAGTTTATGGTGCTCAGTAAGCTTGTATTCGGTAAGATTCATCCCTGTTGTGGCGTGTATTTTTAGTTTGTTCTTTTGGGTTTCCTAAATTGGGATTATGTTAGGGGTTGCAAACTAATTCACTGAGACTTTGTAACATTGAACCTTCCAGGCTCACAACTTTCTATGCCCGTCCATTTGTTTAGTATTTCTGTTTGCTTGTGTCCTTTGATAGCTCTTTAAGGTTTTCGTCATGTGGATATCTTCTCTAATACTTTTTTTTTTTTTTTTTTTTTTGCCGTATGGGGGCCTCTCACTATTGTGGCCTCTATCGTTGTGGAGCACAGGCTCTGGACGCGCAGGCTCAGCGGCCATGGCTCACGGGCCCAGCCACTCCGCGGTATGTGGGATCTTCCCGGGCCGGGGCACGAACCCACGTCCCCTGCATCGGCAGGCAGACTCTCAAGCACTGCGCCACCAGGGAAGTCCTTCTCTAATACTTTGACCAGTGTTCCCAGACCACATGAAATAATGATTTTGATAATGGACATCCTAAATTTACCTCCTTTAATGGGTACCCTTTAGGTGATGAATCATCTTTGTATTCCTGGAAGGAATCTCCCTTTGGTTTTTATGTGTTGCTGCATTCACTTTGCTAATATTTAATTTGGATTTTTGCATGAATATTCATACTCATGATTGGGTATAGTTATGACATTTTATTTGATTTTTGGAATGTATGTTATGTTATCTTCATGTAAAGGATTTGGAAATGTCTTTCTTCTTTTTCAGTGTTCTGAAACAGTTTAAATTACACTGGAATTACCTGTATCATAAAAGTTTATGTACAAGTCTGCTTTGCAAGAGTTTGGGTCTAGTGCTTCTTGAGTGTGTACCATCTTTATAATATTCTCTATTTCTTCCATAAGGTCATTGTTTGCTTTAGATTTTCTCTCTTCTGGGGTAAGATTTGGTAATTTAAGTTTTCTAGATAATTACTCATTTCACCTAGGTTCCCACATTTATTTACATACTCTGTAGCAAAGTATTCTCTTATGATTATTTAAATCTTTCTTTTCTATTGTTTTCTCCTTTTTGTCTCTTTTTTCCTATTTATGCTTTCTACCTTTGCTTCTGTTCAGATGAGCTACTGATTTATCTATTTTATTGCCCTTCCCCTAACAAAACTTTTGTGTTTTTGTATTTATTTATTAGTTCTATTGTTTTTCTTTTTTCTAATGATTAATCTCTGCATTTATACTCATTACTATTTTCCATCTGCTTTCCTTGGGTTTGTTGTTGTTATTCTTTTCCTTGAGTTCAATGCTTATTTTATTTTCATTGTTTCTTGTGTTAATTAGGGTAGGCTAAGCTGCAGTAGCAAATGGATCCCCCATTTTGGTAACAACGCAATAGAAATTAATTTATTTCTATTGTAATTTATTTCCAAGTAAGAAGCAGGCATTTAGGCTGGTGAATCAGCTACGCCATGCTGAGGCCATTCAGGGCCCTGGTGTTCTGCTTTGAAATCATTCAATTATTTTTTATTATTATTATTTTTTGGCGGTACGCGGGCCTCTCACTGTCGTGGCCTCTCCCGTTGCGGAGCACAGGCTCCGGACGGGCAGGCTCAGTGGCCATGGCTCACGGGCCCAGCTGCCCCGCGGCATGTGGGATCTTCCTGGACCCGGGCACGAACCCGTGTCCCCTGCATCGGCAGGCGGACTCTCAACCACTGCGCCACCAGGGAAGCCCCCATTCAATTATTTTTTGCTAAATGCAACCGGGAACAGTCAATGTGCACACACATTCTTTCTTTCTTTCTTTCCCAATTTTTTTCTCCAGAGTCATAGGCTCAGTAGCTCTTGGTAGGTGGAGTCCCTGAAGAGGACACTTTTACCAAATAATTTAATGCTGCATAACTTGGGTCTCCATCTTTCCAGCCTGCAAGATGTTTCCTTGCTCCTCACTTGCTCAATGGCTGCTAAGCCAATGCCAACTATTTTAGGTTTTATTACATTTGTACACTATTTCAAGGTAATAATTTCTCTGTTAGGGTAGGTTGTGCTGCAGTAACAAGTAAACTCCCAAAATTTAGTCCCTTCACAGAATAAAAATGTATATCTTGCTTATTAAAAGAATAACTGGACAGCAATTCTTGCTTTATGCAGTTGTGTTTACAAGCAGATATAAGAATAGGGGGGTTATAAACAAAAATATATTTGTACTTTTTTTATATGTACTTGCGTAGTTACCTTTACGGGTGCTTGTTATTGCTTTGTGTGGATTGGAGTTATTGTCTAGTGTCGTTTAATTTCAGCCTAAAGATGCCCTTTTATCTTTTCATAGGGTTCTGTAGGGTGGGTCACTGAGCTTGGGATGGAGGAGGGGTGAGAATAGCCCCTGTTAAAATGTCACAGACCCTACTGTCTTACCTAAGTTCAATAGTTCCTCTTGGATGGATGATTTGCAGTTTAATCTATGGCTTTGGTTAATTTTTAGGGTTCTGAAATGACTGTTCTTAGTTGCTCTGCCTGTATTTTCATTGCTTTTGTGGGAGAGTGAGTTCACCAAGCTCCTGCTCTGATTGGAGATGTCAGTTGCCCTAGGATCTATCTTAATGTTCATTTTTTTTCGTCATTTTGGGGGTAGGGGCATGATGCACCCTTTTAATGCTTAGGTAAAGTCCTCTTTTATTTCTGAAAAGTTTTTTTTTTTTTTTTTTTTGCGGTACGCAGGCCTCTCGTTGTGGCCTCTCCCGTTGCGGAGCACAGGCTCCGGATGCGCAGGCTCAGTGGCCATGGCTCACAGGCCCAGCCGCTCTGCAGCATGTGGGATCTTTCCGGACCGGGGCACGAACCCGTGTCCCCTGCATCGGCAGGAGGACTCTCAACCACTGCGCCACCAGGGAAGTTTTAAAGTTTTAAAATTTAAAGTTTTAAAATTAGATTTTAGAATATACTTTGGGTCCTATTTCTTCTGTTCTGTTCTTCAGGAACACTAATTTGTATATAAGGTTAAAAAATTGTTTTAGATAAATAAAGGCCACAGTGGCCTTCAGAAGACATGAACAAACTAATCAGGTGAAAGAAGTGTCATTCTGGAGGCAAGCTTTCCAGAGTATTGAATTTACCCTTGTTTAAAGTCTTTTCTTGCTTTGCTGTGTCAGCCACGGGCTCTATTTTACTGCATCTGATGCAGCGCTCTGGTGCCACCTAGTGCCACAAGTGAGTAAAGGCCACTCTGCTTTTTTTCTTCGCTTTTTTCAACAATAACAACAATAATAATAACTGGTGTTTTCAACTTCAAACTTGACTGTTTGAGTTATAATATGCAGTTAAAAGAACCAAAAATATGTTTTACATTATATGTTTACTCTTAGGCAGAATGAGGCATATTTGGGAAAATCTCAAATGATCTTGGAGTGAAGGGTTAGTATTCTATTCATTAGGAATTTTTCCTAAATGCAGTCTTGTTGTCCTTATTTCCATACTTCTTCATGCCTACTGACTGAGGATGAGCCTATATTTTCTCTGCTCTCACCAAATTCTTTATGGATGCTCTATGAAATCCCTGCATCATTATAAATAATCTCTGCTTCACCTCCAACTCCTACACGAAGGACCTACCCTACGCCTGCACTCCTCCTTCTCCACGTGTGTCCTCCACGTCCTGACGTTATCCTCTCTACTGTATAATTCTACCTCCATTAGAAATACCTTACTTTAGGACTTCCCTGGTGGCGCAGTGGTTAAGAATCCGCCTGCCAATGCAGGGGACACGGGTTCGAGCCCTGGTCCGGGAAGATCCCACATGCCGCGGAGCAACTAAGCCCGTGCGCCACAACTACTGAGCCTGCACTCTAGAGCCTGTGAGCCACAACTACTGAGCCCATACACCACAACTACCGAAGCCCACATGCCTAGAGCCTGTGCTCCACAACAAGAAAAGCCACCACAATGAGAAGCCCGTGCACTGCAACGAAGGGAAGCCCCGCTCATTGCAACTAGAGACAGCCCGCACGCAGCAACAGATACCCAACGCAGCCAAAAATAAATAAATAAATTTAAAAAAAGAAATACCTTACTTTATATTTCTGACCTCTTAAAAAAAAAGCTTTACAGGTTTATGACTTTCAAGGTAATATAAAAAGTTTCAATAATAAAACATAATCCATCCAAAAGAAGCCAAGAAAAAGATGAAGAAAGAGGCAGCCACTCCTGATTGGAAGGTAGCAGGTTTAAGAAGCAAGAGAACTTATACACGAGGCTTGTCTTGGGTGGCCACAAGACAGGTAGATCTCCACGCCTGCCTGCCAGAAGCTTAAAGAGTTTATATAGAGGCCTTAATGGGGTTCAGTCAGGTATACAGTCCCTATGGTCTCAACCACACATTACTCTCTCAAGGCTGCATCCTTGAAGTGGCTCCTAGCATAGGGATGGTGGGCAGGACATACCTTCCAGCAGTATGCCTTCCATATGGGCATCTCCAAGAGGAGACATATATTCAATTCCGTTGTAGCATACAGCACATTTAATTGCAAGTCTTTGTTGATTTGCCTGTCTCCCCTTGTAGTCTGTGAACTCCTTCATGGTAGGGACTATATATTTTTTATATTCGCTTTCTCTCCTTCAACAAAATGCCCAGCACACAGAAGGTGCTCAATAAATATTCCGATGAATCAGGCATGAATAAAGGATGAGTGAATAATCAGAATGAATAAAGGCACTCCTTCAGTGCAAGAATGGACCTATTTCTTCTGGACCCAAGCACATGAGAGTAATCCTTTAATGTGGGTCTTTTCTGTGGAGTTGATCGATTAATTGATTGATTCATTAAACATGTATAGAGTGCCTGGTAGGTTTCAAGCGATGAGTCCATATAAAATCAAGCATCCTCTGTACCTTTGAGAAAATGATTCTTTCAGTACAGAAAGCAGTGTTATTATATTTTGGTTAGTCACTCCTGCAGATGAATGCTGAGTAGATTAAAGAGCGGTTAAAGCTGAAGGCTTACACACCAGGGTGACATTGGACTTCCACGTCCCAGACCTGCTCCTCGGGATGGCCCTCCCCTTGTTTCACTTCCGCATCAGGAGGCGTATGCCTTTACTGGGCCTGCCTAAGGCGGCCAAGAGCAAAAGCTGCTGCAGACCAGAGCATGGCTGGGGCATATATACAGGTGCACATATCAGGTGAGGTAAGCATGATGCAGAAAAGATACGTTTGGGGATCAGGGCATCTTTCTCATCCTCGTTCTTCCCCAAAGGCTGTAACTCACACAAGGCTAATGCTGCTCACACGTAAGGAAGACGTGTTCCCTTTTATGTCCACGCGTCCCAAAGCCTGCTCGCTGCAACAACATGAACCTCATTTACTTTAGGTTATCAGTGACTAATAATGAGAGCTTCCTTTCCTCATTCTAAGAAAGCAAGTTCCTCTTTTTTTCTTCCCTGTCGAAAACCTGCTTTCAGAAGAGAATCTGAAATTTCTCTACTATAAAAGCTTAAAAATTATTAGTTCAGTGATACCTTCTAGTGGGTCTTCCTATCTAAACACTAATACCCGATTGATGCCTGGGATTATGTTCTAGGAAATATATAAAAAGGCAGGTAGCCTAACTGAGCCTCCTGAAATTATTCCCCAAAGGTGGTTATTTTCGTTATCTGCCAGGGTGGACAACAGCAGGGAGGAGGAGAAAAGGTCAGGGAGGAAAAATGATCAGGGTCAAGGGTGCAGGTAGAGCTTAGCTAGTAGAACGTCTGGGGTGAGCGGTCAGTTAAGGAGAATGAAGCTGTGCAGGCAGTGCTCAGGGCAAGAAATTACATTGAGGAATGTGTGACAGGAGCTGGAGTTACATAACTATTTTGGTGCAGGCTGCAAAAAAAGGAAAAGGCAAAGGACCATGTCCTGGTTTGTCTCTTCTGCACGAGAACATCTTTGATTTTTAAGCTTTCCACGCTCCCTAATAGGAGGATGAGTTGAAAAGGTAGGGGGGAGCTGCCAGAGGTAAAAGAAGAGGCTGGAGGAACTCAGAAATTCTTCTCACCCTCGCAGCCCCCTCGCCGCCCTCCACCAAAGAAGGGCGACGGAGTGACTCTAGGCGGGCGCTGGGAGGAGCCTCTGGAGCATCCTCCCAGCAGCCGCCTCTGAGCACCATGGGAAAATCCTTCCTCCCTCGGACATGGCGCCCACCTGCCCGGCGGCAGCAGCCGGCTCCGGCGCCGCGGTTCGCGGGTGCGGGCAGAAGAGCAGTTGGAGCTTCGGTCGTGGGGCGGAAGGAGCTGGAGGGGGCGGCGGCGGCGGCGGCGGCGGCGGCGTCCGTGACGCTGCGCGAGGGCCCGCGTGTTAAAGCTGAGAGCGTCCGGGCGGCGGACTGCTGGGAGCGGGCCGCGCGGCGCGCGCCGACCCCGGGGCGCAGGCATGGCGTCCCGGTTGCTGCTGCTGCTTCGGCAGGGCGTGTGGGCAGCGCTCACCGGGGGCTGGTACCACGACCCGGATCAGAGCAAGTTCACTAACAGCTGCCACCTCTACCTGTGGCTGTTCTTGCTGCTGCTGCCCCTGGCCCTGCACCTGGTGAGTGGCGGCGTTCAAGCCCTGGGGAAACCTCCGAGTCTGCCTCGGGATGGAAAGGATTGGCAGTGATTCCCTAAGAGGCGGTATGGGGAAGGTCTTCAGGAATTTGGGACAGAGAAAGTAAAGGGAAAGGAGAAGGGGCTCTCCGGCAGGAAAAAGAAGTAGGAAGGACTTTGGAGGCTCTGGGACTCATTAAGAATTGATGCCAGCTGTTCCGATGAGTCAGACTCTGCGTGTTGCTGTGGAAGGTTGAACCTCTTTTGTCTGTGAAGAGTCCCAGGCCTCTCAGCTGGGTACCTTGTGGTAATGTTTGGTAGAAGCTGCTGTGCATGATAGCCAAAAGGCAAAAATGAAATGAAATCTAATTTTGATATGTCTATTGAAGGTCTTTATTCCTAAAACATAATATGATCATGTTCTCCACAGCAAAAACCTTCAGTGAGTTTGCATGGCTGACAGAATCCCAGTTTGATATTAGAAGTTGTCTGTGATTTGGCTCCCATTTATTGTTTTTCTGGTAGTTTAGCCACAGGATCAGAATTCTGGCTCTGAAGTCAGGCTGCCTACGTTAAATTTTGGGTTCACCTCTTACCAGTTCTCTGACCTTGGGCAAGTTACTTTTACCTTATCTGATTTTTAAAATTTTCTTACCTGTGAAATGAGAAAAACACTAGGACCAGATGTGAAGTGTTGTTTTGGGGATTAAATAAGCACCTAAAGCTATCCATCTTTCTGGCTTGACCTGGAATTGGACTCAGACCTGGTGTAAATTTCCATTTTGCTACTTTTTAGCTGTTTGACCTGATAGTTGACCTATCTAAATCTTCCTCTTGTCATCCTTAAAATAGACGTGATAATGACCATTTCATGGGAAAAAAAGTAAATTCCATGTAAAAAGCACTTCATACAGCTGGCTAATCCATGGAGACCCTTTAATAAATGGTTTCTTTTTAATGAGTGTAAGTTTCCTCTTCTGTGACCTTGTTCATCCTGTTTCCTTAGCCTGTAGGGCCCAGTGTTTTCTCTTTGTCTAGAGGGGCAGCATAGCAGAGAGAGGAGGAACACAAGCTTGGGTTCAGTCCTGGTTCTTCTGCTTACTGGTTGTGTGAGCTCAAGCAAGCTTGAGCTTTCTGGCGTGTAAAGCAGGGCTAAGAGTACCTGCCTTATAGGGTGCCTAGGAGGATTGAATGAATTAATGAATAGAGAACTGAATGAATTAATGAACAGTTGATTGAATGAATGCATGAAAGTACTTCTCAGTACTGACTTTATTTTTTCCCCATCATTCGCTTGTCAAAATCGCAAGTGCACTGGAAAGGCCACCTCTGTCTAGGCTTCCCTGATCCCACTTATCTAGAATTAATCTCTCTTCTCTCTTGCCCTAATACCATTCTGTATTTCATGTCAGTACTATGGCACATTTTGAATTCTGTACTTTGTTGTTGGAACATGTATTTACCTCTGCTCCTGGGTCGTGAGCTTTTAGATTTTTTGAGGACATGGTTTTTGATTTTGTTGATTCATCTTGGTCTTCCTTGTTGTACCTAGCAAAGTGCCCTGCATTTGCCTCACAATGATCTCACACATAATAAACTGGTAGAAATAAAATCAGCCTGCCTCTTTCTCTTCCAACCAGCATTAGGTTGTCTACCTCACAACATATTTTGAGTATTTCCCGATAATGATCTAATCCCACTCCTTAGCAACAACCAGAGTAACATTTAATGTATATCCCTGCAGATGTTTTTTTATGTGTATGGGCTCATTTTTACATAACTCCTTTTAAGATTTGATGTATGCATGTGCTCGGAACCCTTAATTTCTGCCTAATTATGATTCATTGAGTAGCTTGATTTTTACTTTATATTTGTAAATAGGAAATTGTCCTTAGTTAAGTTCCTCTTTAATGATATTTCAAAATAATTTTTGGCTAAATCTCAAGAGTTTAGAAAGCAAAAAACTGATACCTTAAATACTTTAATTCTTACATCAAACCAGTTATACTAAAATTTCTATATTTTTATGCCAGTGTGCTTTTAACGATTACAGAGTCATTTTATGTGAGTGCATTTATTACATGGCTGCTTTTTAATATATAGCCTATCTTATTGAAAAAAATGCAGGTAGTCCTTTTCTTGCTCTGGTCTTCCAGTCTCTGAAAATAACCTTAGAAATAAAAGACCCTTCTTCCCCGATGCAGGGTTCTGTTCTCTGGGTTTTGATGCCTAAATATATTTTTCTGCACTTCAGTGCTGCCTGTGATTTTTAACATCTTTCTCAGTTTGTTCCACTTTTGAGAACTTGGTCCAAAAAGATCCCTGGCTGCTTGCTGAAGTTCTGTTATTTAAGGGGCCCTGAACTTTTCTGGGTTTTGCACAATTCGATTAAACATGTTTAATCAAGACAGTTCCACTGCAGGGAGAATCCACCCTTTTATTTAATGGGGACCTTGAATATGTAAATTAAAACTTTATTATTAATTACTGAGGCAAACTGATCTCTAAGCCCCAGCATTTACTTAGGTCTGGTTGGAAAATAAGTTATTTATTAGCATTTATAAGCTATATATTTTTGAGAAATGCTCAAAAGTATGTACCTAAAAACATTAGGTCTACTTACATAATTTAGAAAGAGTTTTACTTTGTTTTATTATTAACCTACTTAAAAAAATTATTTATTTACTTGGTTGCGCTGGGTCTTAGTTGTGGCAGGTGGGCTGCTTAGTTGTGGCAGGCGGGCTCCTTAGTTGTGGCTCACTGGCTTCATAGTTGTGGCATGTGAACTCTTAGTTGCAGCATGCATGTGGGATCTAGTTCCCAGACCAGGGATCGAACATGGGCCCCCTGCATTTGGAGTGCAGAGTCTTAACCACTGTGCCACCAGGGAAGTCCCATATCAGCCTACTTTTAATTTGGACCAACTGAAAGATGCATTTGTCATTAGAGATGTTTAACCTTTCATTTATTACACATGTTCATGTACTTATTATTTTGAGATAACCAACAGAGATTCATGTAGAGCTTTAGGACAGGAGCATCCAGGGCATGATTCTGACCCTTAAGAAGTTCTGACAGCACCAGGCTAGTGTCAAAAGACGTCCCTGCTCTGCTACCTATCAATTGTGTGATCTTGTGCAAGGCTCTTCACTTCTCTGGGCTTCAGTTTTCTCATCTGCAAAATGGGGATAGCGAGTTTCGCTTTATAGATTTAAGCAACTGAAATCCAGAGGGAGTGGGTTACTTGCTCAAGGCCATCTAAGTAAGAGTAGTGATATTCAGAATTTTAGCTGAGGTCCTGTCGTCTCCAAGTCTGTGGCCTTGTCAGAGCACTGCGCTGCTGACCTGCTGTGCACGAGGGCATCTGAACTCCCTGAAACAGTGACCCCTCATCAAGGGAAGTTCTGATCATACTGGTGGTAGTAAGGTCAACCTGAGTAGTGGAAAAAATGGGGTGGAGCCTTCACATTCTTCAAGACCCATTCTTCTGGCCTTGTCAGAGCACTGCGCTGCTGACCTGCTGTGCACGAGGGCATCTGAACTCCCTGAAACAGTGACCCCTCATCAAGGGAAGTTCTGATCATACTGGTGGTAGTAAGGTCAACCTGAGTAGTGGAAAAAATGGGGTGGAGCCTTCACATTCTTCAAGACCCCGTGTGGGGCAACGTTATATATGATTTTCACACAGAAAACCTGCCCTTTATTTTATGGCTGTAGCTTTTTGCTTCCTCTGATTTTTTCTCTGTTAGCCAGAGTTGCTGTGTTTCCAGTTCTGCTTTTTAATTTCGCCTTGGAGACTTTTTTGATAAGAACCACATCATTTCTAATTGCTATAATTATAACAAAATGGGATTATCTGTCAATGGGGCCGCGTAGCGCCAGATATACAGTGGGTGCTCTGCACGCACTAGCTGTCATTGTCACACCTGGTTGGTTACTCTTTATTATGGTCTGTGGCCACTCACCATTTGGGTACATAACTATTTTGCTTTAGGTCTTGTATGTCTTTGGCCACCCCTTTTTTCACTCCTACTTCTAACATAGAAGATGAGTTTATGTGAATTATGGACAGGTGGTCTGTCCAAAAAGACACCCTCTCCTGGCTCAGGAGCTGGGAACTGGTGTTCAGCCACCATTTGACCCTGTCAGCTGGAGGCCTGTGTGCAGGATGCAACCTGCACAACCTGACACAGCAGGCCTGGCTGGTCCGTTTGATTGTTGTTGCTTTGTTGGACTGCTTGGTACATTGCTGGTCCCAAAAGCATATCTCTCACCCTGGTCAATCCTAGCATTCATATTCAGCTTCTTCCTAAGAAAGGCTTTTTCTGCTGTTGAATCACATGGTCTATACTTTGTCTCCTTTGATTCCTAGAAGCTTATTGTCTGGTCCTTCTACTTGTGGGGACCTTAATTATTCTCACATTGAGATGCATGATGCTCCCCACTTTCCCATAATCCACTTGAATGTCTGAATTTCCTTCCTCCTTCCCTCATCTGTCTGAAACAGAGTGGGTTCGAAGTGCAAGGGCTGCAGCTTAGGGATGCTTGAAGGCATTCTTCCCCGGGCCATGGGCTTCCAGACTCGGGCTGAATGCCATCCCATGCGGTTGTCTTAAAATTTTTACTGCTGCAGTTGGTTGTTTGGACTGTGTGTATGAAGGGCTTGGCTCTGTGGGGACTTTGCTTTCCTGCTGGAGGCACTTTTACCAGGGTTGTCCCCCTCCCTAGGGCATCCTAGGGCAGTGGTCTTCAGTCTTTTCAGTATGGCCTTTCTTGAGTGATGTCGCCACCCTCCTGCAAAATTCCTTCTGCCTCTTCTCATCTTCTGCCATTTAGACACATGGTTGTCTGCCAGCCAGTTGTGTTTTGTGTCTGTGACAAAAGAACGGGTACCTGCCTTGTCCGAGGATATCGACCTCCGCAGCACTCCAAAAAGAGTACCCTTTCCCCCTTTCCTTTCCTTTCTCGTATTGCAAGTTCATGACTCATTTTCTCGTGGTTAAATTTATGTCTCTGACCTCACTGGCACTTCCCCTAATTTCTCCCAGTGAGTGACTAGTTTTATCTGGATGCTGCTGTCCTTAGATATACTGTTATTTTTCCAATCGTAATGTCTAATACTTTAATAGGCTTGGTGTGATTTATTTATTTACTTAAATTTTTTTAAAAAATTGAAATATAGTTGTTTCATGTTTTGGCTATTGTGAACAGTGCTGCTGTGAACATAGGGGTGCATGTGTCTTTTTGAATTATAGTTTTGTCTGGGTATATTCCCGGGAGTGGGATTGCTGGATGGTGTGATTTATTTTATATGGAAGGTGACACTTATCAGGTGATTATTGTTTTCTGATTTTAAGCGTTTGGTCTCTCAGATGATTCCTTTTACAAGCCACCCAACTTTATTCCCATTTTATCTACTCTAAATCTCTTTTCTACGTCCCATGGAAGTAAAAAATGAACTAGCTTTTAATGGTATTCAGATCTTTTCCTTTTCTTCTGATGGATTTTCCCCTTTAACATCATCATCATTATCATTATTATTATTATTATTATTACAGGTAATAATAACAGCCAACACTCACTGAGCACAGGTAGACTGGCACTGTTAAAAGAGCTTGGCATAGGGGCTTCCCTGGTGGCGCAGTGGTTGAGAGTCCGCCTGCCGATGCAGGGGACACGGGTTCGTGCCCCGGTCCGGGAAGATCCTACATGCCACGGAGCGGCTGGGCCCGTGAGCCATGGTCGCTGAGCCTGTGCGTCCAGAGCCTGTGCTCCACAACGGGAGAGGCCACAAGAGTGAGAGGCCCACATACTGCAAAAAAAAAAAAAAAGAAAAAAAAAAAGAGCTTGGCATGAACTAAAGCATATCTTTCTCACAGTAACCCAGAGAGGCACTGTCATTATTCCCATTTTACAGTTCATGAAACTGTCATGGAGAGGTTGGTTAAGAAGCTTCTGGATCCATGGCTAGTTGTGACCTAACCAGAATTAGAGGCCAAGCCGTTGGAGCTGGTACCCCCTTGGCCATTCCATATTGAATACAGGTAATTTCACAACAGGACCATCTATTTTTTGCACATGGGCATGAAGAGATCCAGAAACTGAACAGGTGCAAAGAAGTATGTAAGAAAAGTTAACTTTCTTCCCACACTTGTCTCTAGTACCTCATTCAAGAGGCAACCACCACACACAGTCTCTTGTGTGTTCTTCCAGTGACATTTTATACACATGTGAATGGAAGTGTGATGTGGGGCTGCTAGGTTTAATCCCAAAGCAGCCTTCTTTGTCATCCACTGTCCCTTTCAATTTGCTCTGTAGAGGAGTTCTTTCTCTACTCTTAGATAAAAACGTGCAAGACCCAGGACTTTAGGTCACAGGTAATACAAAGTCTTCTAGTTGCTTTAGGTAACAAAGCACAGACTTGACGGGGATTTCAGGATGTCTGTTTCCATGTGGTGATCCAAGCAGGAAGGGGTATGAGGATGGCATGGTCTTTTTTCAGTCTCTTCCCTCACACACTGGCTAATGTTCTGATGCCTTTGGCATAGAAGAACAGGAAGGTGCTCTGTTGACAGGCACGGTGGTAGGCTGGCTCCCGGCTCTTGAAGCGTGGCTCACGGTCCCAGCTGGCTCCCCCTGGCGAGGTCCTTCCACGTGTGCTGCAGAGACCCTGTTCTCTTTTCCAGGGCTCTCCCACCCACAGTTTCTTGGAGGAGGGCTGCTGCCTCTCTATCCCACCTGGTTGCTTATTCCTTTCATAGTTCCTTGGCATGTGGTGGTCCATCCCAGCTTTCTTCTGCTCCAGCGCCCTTTTGGACCTCTAAAGCGAACTCCTGGGTCCATGCAAACACTCACATATCCTGTCCCCGAACAGACTCTGGGAGAGCAGGTCAACCCCAACATAGCAACTTCTCCTTCATCCCTCCATCCGAGCAGCTAGCCAGCCAGTCTCTCATCTTTTAGCTCTTCTGGGAAGAACCAGACATCAGACTCCCTGCCCAAATTGTCGGGGACCCATAGTAAGTCTTTGAGTGGCCCCACTGAAGCCTTCCTCTCGACTGTCGGGGAGAGAGACACAGGGCTCACTGAACACCATGGTCCCCTCCAACAGTTTTCACAGGTCCTCTTATTCTGGACTCTATTACATCCTCGCTTTTGGTGAGGGATTTTAGGGTCATCTCACTCATTGTCATAACCCATGTAGAAGTTTCTGGATGTGGTTTTTCCCAGAAGTTGCACCGAAATCTAATATCTATCCCACATTGGCCCTTTGGTCAACACTTTCAGTTGACTATTTTGTTGTATATGTATGCAACCATGTATCTGTACGTATCCTTGTTTTTTCCACTTTACTTTTTCTACTTTTTCTTGGAGAGCATTACATAAAGGTCTTCTTCATTATTTATTTTTTTTTAAAAAAAATTATTTATTTGTTTATTTTTGGCTGTGTTGGGTCTTCGTTTCTGTGCGAGGGCTTTCTCTAGTTGCAGCGAGCGGGGGCCACTCTTTATCGCGGTGTGCGGGCCTCTCTTGTTGCGGAGCACAGGCTCCAGACGTGCAGGCTCAGTAGTTGTGGCGCATGGGCCTAGTTGCTCCGCGGCATGTGGGATCTTCCCAGACCAGGGCTCGAACCCGTGTCCCCTGCATTGGCAGGCAGATGCTCAACCACTGCGCCACCAGGGAAGCCCCTTCTTCATTATTTTTAAGGTCAGCATGGTATTCCACTTTGTGAGTAAAGGGTGATTTATTTGACCTGTCCCCTTGAAGAATATTTAAGTTTTTCAGATGATTTTAAACCTAATGTTAATATTTGGCTATTTGAATTGTTTCATTCAGTATTTGAACATTTATATATCAGTCAGGATATGCTGATTTGTGCTGATACAACAAATAGCCGCAAAATCTCCTTGGTTTTACCAAGTTTATTTATTTTTTTATTCATATTATGTGTCCAACATGGTTAGTGGGGAGGGGGAGCATGGTTAGCAGGGGATCCTGCTCATCACAGGCATGTAGGTATCTAGGCTGATAGAACCCCCAGTTTGGGTAGCTAGGGGCTCTGCTCCCCACCATCCTCACCCCATTACCCTGACCATTGCCAGTCACCATGGTGGATGGAGAGAGAGGGTGAAGAGCATGGACTAGCTCTTGAAGCTCCCACCTGGAAACGGCACATACCTCTTGCACTCAGACATCTTTGTTAGGGCAAGTTGCATGGTCACATCTACCCAAGGGGAGGGGAAAGTACAGTCCTACTGTGTGTCCAGGGAAGAACTGGACCTATTCGTTGGACAACACTTATGTCTACAACAACAGACTGAGTGCCAGGTGTTTGGCTGGATATTGGGAAAACAACAGGCAAAAGATTGGTATCTCTCCTTATTAAGTTAACAGGTAAAGGTAAACAGGCATGAATAACACAATGATTACTGTTATTACAAGGGAAGTACAAGGTGCTATACAGTAAAGACCTTATCCTGGCTTTGGTGTTTAGGAAGGCTTTCCAAAGGAAATAACTTCTAATCTGGAACCTGGTGAATGATTAGTAGCTTGTCAAGCAAAGATGGTAGACCAAGAGAAGGAGTTTGAGTTTCAGTCTCAGTATGGTAAGACACATTGATGAGTTCTTTTTTGGTCAAGTTTGAAGTAGGATATTATTTTTTATACCCCATTTTTTTTTTTTTTTTTGCGGTACGCGGGCCTCTCACTGTTGTGGCCTCTCCCGTTGCAAAGCACAGGCTCCAGATGCGCAGGCTCAGTGGCCATGGCTTATGGGACCAGCTGCTCCGTGGCATGTGGGATCTTCCCGGACCGGGACACGAACCCGTGTCCCTTGCATCGTCAGGCGGACTCTCAACCACCGCACCACCACGGAAGCCCCCCAACTTTTATTTTTGAAAAATTTCTAGTCTACAGAGAAGTTGCAAATATAACACAATGAATACCGAATACCCTTCACTTCGATTCACCAGTTCTTAATGTTTTGCCACATTTGCCACATCACTCTCTTATATATTTATACATTTAAAATTTTGCTGAATCGTTTGAGAATAAATTGCAAACATCAAGACACTTTCCCCCTAGAAACTTCATCAGGTGTCTCTTAAGGAGAAGGGCATTCTCCCACATAATCATCACACTCAAAAAATGAATGTTGATGTAATGCTATTGTCTAATACATAGTTCTCATGCAGATTTCCCCAGTTATGCTAATGATGTCTAGCGTAGCTGAGCTTTTTGTTTTGTTTTTCTGGATCTAAGATTCAATCGAGGATCATGCATTGCTTTTAGTTGTCAAGTCTCTGAATTGTCCTTTATTCTAGAACACGTTCTTCAAGTTTTCTTTTTTCTTTTGTGGCAATAAAAGTTGTTTTGCAGAAATGTCCCACAATTTGGATTTTTTTTATTGTATCCTTGAGATTAGGTGTCTGATTATGCATTTTTTGGCATGAATACTACCTAAGTGATGTGTCCTTGTCCTGTATCACATCAGAGGCACCCAATGTCATTGCCCCTTTGGTGGTGCCAATAAGTTTGGTCATTGGTCAAGATGGTGTGGGCCAGATTTCTCTGTTGTAAAGGTACCTGATTTCTTCTTGTATTTAACAAATAATCTGGGAGGAGAAACCTGGAGACTGTACATGTTATTGTATTCCCCCAAAATTTTTACTCATGGTTGTACCAAAAATTGATGATGCTTACCTAAAATAATTACCAAAATGATGGCTGAAAATGGTGATTTTCTGTCTATTCATAGGTATTCTTCTGTGAAGAAAAGCTATCCTTTTCCCCCTGCCTTGTAGTTTTGGTCTCATAGATTCTTTTTTTTTTTTTTTATTCAATGGATATTATTCATTCCTATCATCATTCTTTTTTTTTAAGTTTAAATATTTAATTTATCTCCAAACCAGATTTTTTAAAATAGAAGTATAGTTGATTTACAATTTTATTTTAGTTTCAGGTGTACAGCATAGTGATTCAGTATTTTTACAGATTATATTCCATTAAAAGTTACTACAAAATAATGGCTGTAATTACCTATGCCGTACAATATATCCTTGTTACTTATCTATTTTACACATAGTTGTTTGTATCTCTTAATCCCCTACCCTTAACTTGCCCCTTCCCTTCCCTCTCCCCACTGGTAGCCACTAGTTTGTTTTCTATGTCTGTGAGTTTGTTTCTGCTTTGCTATATACATTCATTTGTTTTATTTTTCAGATTCCACATAAAATGATATACAGTATTTGTCTTTCTTTGTCTGACTTATTTCACTAAGCGTAGTACACTCTAGGTCCATCTACCTTATTGCAAATGGCAGAATTTCATTTTTTTATGGCTAATATTCCATTATACACACACACACACACACACACACACACACACCCCCCACATCTTCTTTATTCATTTATCTGTCGATGGACATTTAGATTGCTTCTGCATCTTGGCTGTTGTAAACAGTGTTGCTATGAACATTAGACTGCATATATCTTTGCGAGTTGTTTTTTTCAGGTATATACCCAGGAATTGAATTGCTGGATGATATGGTAGTTCTGTTTTTAGTTTTTTGAGGAGCCTCCATATTGTTTCCCATAGTGGATGCATGTATTTACGTTTTCACCAACAGTGTACAACAGTTTCCTTTTTGTCCACATCCTCTCCAGCATTTGTTATTTGTGGACGTTTTGATGGTGGTCATTCTGACAGGTGTGAGGTGATAATCTCTTTATGGTTTTAATTTGTGTTTCTCTAATAAGTTGCAATGACGAGCATCTTTTCACGTGCCTGTTGGCCATCTGTATATCTTCTTTGGAAAAGTGTCTATTTAGGTCTTCTGCCCATTTTTTTGATTGGATTGTTTGTTTGTTTGTTTTTTGATATTGAATTGTATGAGCTGTTTGTATATTTTGGATATTAACCCCTTGTCGGTCACATTGTTTGAAAATATTTTCTCCCATCCTGTAGGTTGTCTTTTTGTTTTGACAGTGGTTTCTTTTGCTGTGCAAAAGCCTTTAAGTTTAATTTGGTCCCATTTGTTTATTTTTGCTTTTATTTCTTTTGCCTTAGGAGACAGATCCAAAAAATATTGCCACTATTTATGTCAAAGAGTGGTCTGCATATGTTTTCTTCCAGGAATTTTATGGTTTCAGGTCTTACACTTAGGTTTTTAATCCACTTTGAGCTTTTGCTTGTTTTGTTTTTTTTGTTTTTGTTTCGTTATTTTTTGGCTGCACCATCTGGCTTGTGGGATCTCAGTTCCTCTGCCAGGGATTGATCTGGGCCACATCAGTGAAAGCCCGGCATCCTAACCACTAGCCCACCAGGGAACTCCCCACTTGGGGTTTATTTTCACATATGGTGTGAGGAAATGTTCTAATCTCATTCTTAGAACATTTAGCTGTCCAGTTTTCTCAGCAGAAGAGACTGTCTTTTCTCCATTGTGTATTCTTTCCTCTTTTGTCATAGTTCAAGTGTGTAGGTTTACTTCTGGGCTCTCTATTCTGTTCCATTGATCTATGTGTACCATGCTGTTTTGATTACTGCAGCTTTGTAGTATAGTCTAAAGTCAGGGAGTGTGATACCTCCAGCTTTGCTCTTTTTTCTCAAGATTGCTTTGGCAATTTGGGATTTTCATGGTTCCATATGAATTTTAGGATTATCTGTTCTAGTTCTGTGAAAAATGTCATGGGTATTTTGATGGGAATTGCATGAAATCTGTTGATTGCTTTGGGTAGTATGGAAATTTTCATAATATGAATTCTTCCAATCCAAGAACACAGAATATCTTTCCATTTCTTTTTATCATTTTCAAATTCCTTCATCAATATTTTATAGTTTGCAGGGTCTAGGTCTTTCACCTCCTTGGTTAAGTTTATTCTAAGGTATTTTATTCTTTTTGATGTGATTGTAAAGGGGATTGTTGCCTTAATTTCTCTTTGTGATAGTTCATTATTAGTGTATAGAAAAGCAACAGATTTCTGTACATTCATCTTGTATCCTGCAACTCTCCCCAGTCTTTTTGATATTAAGTTTACCCAAAATTTGGCAAGTGGTACCTTTTTCCGGCAGTTTTTGAGTCCTTTGGATATGTCCTCATCAGCTTTTGAGCACTTTCTTGCTTTCTAGCCCAACAAGTTAGTCCACACTTAGCTTATACATTTTCTACCCCAGCCCTGGAAAAACCAGTCATTACTCTAAGGAGCCCTGATCCTTTTGGTGGGAAATGGCATTTGGAATCCAAGATTTGGGGAAGCTATAGTTATATTTATTGCTTTGGGGTTGTCTTTGCTTCTAGGCCCTTTCAGTAGACAGAGCTAGGGGAGCATATCTACCTATCTATCTAGCAGTCGTCTACTGAGAGTTGTTCTGAAACCTTTATAATCTGATCCAAGTTAAAGGATTCTTCTTCTCCTTCACCTGCTCCACATTTGTATCTCCTTTTTTCCCACAGTGAGAACTCTGGTTGCCAACAATATCATTTTTCCAATCCTAAAATATACACAGGAATTACTACTCCCATACCTCTACCAAAAGAAAATCTTTTGGTTAAGTTCAAGATTGTTTTGTGTTTTTGTTATTATTATTATTTTAAGAATATAGCAGTAATGTGCTGTGAGAGTATTGTTTTCTAAAGTTACTTGGATTAATTATTTAAAAATTTTTTATTGAGATATAATTGACATATAACATCACATTAGATTATGGTTTATAATGTAATGATTCAATATTTGTATAGGATTAAGTCCTTTTTTAAAAATACTTACTTTATTTATTTATTATTTATTTAATTTATTTATTTTGGCTGCGCTGGGTCTGAGTTGCAGGATCTTCGTTGCGGCATGTGGACTTCTTAGTTGCGGCATGCGGGATCTTTAGTTGCAGCATGCAGACTTCTTAGTTGCGGCATGCGAACTCTTAGTTGTGGCATGCGTGCGGGTTCCAGTTCCCTCACCGGGGATCCAACCCGGGTCCTCTGCATTGGGAGCGCAGAGTCTTACCCACTGGACCTCCAGGGAAGTCCCTAGGAATAATTCTTTATATTTAATTTTTGATTTGTCTTTGTTGTTATGCTATCCATTTGCTATATGGTTAGGTTCATCTGTGGGTGTTTAATTTTAGTTTTTTTTCCCTCCATCTTTGTTTATTTAATAATTTTGGGAGGTATAAAACTTGTTTAAAAACACATTAAAAAGATATGCCAGTTCACTTTGTCAAAAAATGTCTCTGGCTGCTGGCCGGAAAGTAGATTCGAGAAAGAGCAGGATAGAAGTGGGAGGTTCAGAGGCTATTTTGTTGGTACAGCCCAGAGATGATGTTGGCAGTAAAGTTGGAGAAATGTGGATCTAATTTGATAAAATTTAGTGATATGTTCATTTTTGGGGTGGAGAAGTAAGGATGAAATCAAGGGTTATGCCCAGTTACCTGGTTTGAGCAGCAAGTGTTTGGGGTACCGTTGACTGAGGTGGGAAAGGGTATGTAGGGGAGGACAGTCGGTGACAAAGGACGTGAAACGAAATACCTAATTTTAGACATGTTAGCTTGGGGTTTCCTTTTAGATGTGAAAGTGGAGATGTTGACTAGGTGGTTGGATATAGGTGTGGGGAGCTTAGATAAGCAGTCTAAGCCAGAGATATGGATTGGAAAATCATCAATCTAGAGATTCCATTGACTGCCAAGGGACTGAGTGAGAACGTGTAGGAAGAGAGAAGAGGGCTGAGGCCCCAGGAGCTGTAGACTCAGACGTAAGGCAAAGAGGAGGTGTGAGTGAGGCAGGGACAAAGCTAGGAGAGTGTGGCCTCTTAGAAGCAGGAAGAGGTGAGCATTTCAACAAGTGATCAACTGTGTTGAGGGCTGCTCTAATCTTGAATGGAAGCTTCCCCATAAAATGGAACCCCCAATAGTAATTTAGGTGAAACCATGCTAGCTGCCATGCCCCAAATCTCAGTGGTTCAGTGAATCAAAGGTTTATTTCTCGCTTCTATTACATGTCCATCTTGGGTCTGTAAGGGCCTTGTCCCATAGAGTCACCCAGGAGCCCAGGTTGAAGGAAGCTCTACTGTCTTGTAGATGGATCTGGAAGACATGGCCTCTGAGATTATCAACTAAAGAGGAGGAGAATGGCATCGAGGAGGCACCAGCTCCTAATTGTTTAGGCTTAGTAGTGACACTGGTCACTTCTGCTACGGTCCGTTGGCCAAAAGTAGGCACATGGGCCCAGCCTGACTGCAAGGGAGGCTGGGAAATGTAGGAGAGCCTGTGGGATATTTAGTGAGCACTTTCTCTGCTACCCCTACTAATTGGAATACTATGAGACCCAAGCTACATTATAATTCAAACAACTTTTGAATATAATTTGTATATGCCAGGGAATTCCTTGGTGGTCCAGTGGTTAGGACTCCGTGCTTATGGTGCAAGGGGCATGGGTTCCATCCCTAGTCGGGGAACTAAGATCCCACTAGCCAGCCAAAAAATAAGAAAATAAATAAAATAAAAATAAAATAATATAAAATAATTCTCCTTTAAAAAATAATTTGTATATGACAGTTTGCTAATCTGTTCTCATAGACATTTGCTGGGGTTTATTTATTTATTTTTATTTTTTTATTTTTTTGCGGTACGCGGGCCTGTCACCGTTGTGGCCTCTCCCGCTGCGGAGCACAGGCTCCGGACGCGCAGGCCCAGTGGCCACGGCTCACGGGCCCAGCCACTCCGCGGCATGTGGGATCCTCCCGGACCGGGGCACGAACCCCCGTCCCCTGCATTGGCAGGCGAACGCCCAACCACCACGCCACCAGGGAAGCCCGCTGGGGTTTATTTTTTATTAAAAACTTTTTTTATCTGCCTTCTTTTTCTCCCCACTTTTACTGAGAAATAATTGACACACAACACTGTATAAGTTTAAGGTAGACATCCTGATGGTTTGATTCACATATATTGTGAAATGATTATCACAGCTAAGCATAGGCTTAGTTAACATCCATCATCTCATATAGATACAGTACAAAGAGAAGAAGAAAATTCTTGCGATGAATTAGGATCTACCCTCTTAACAACTTTCCTATATATCATACAGCAATGTTAATTATAGTCATCATATACATGGCATCCTTAGTACTTATTACTCTTGTAAGTTTAGACCTTTTCACCACCTTCCTTCAGTTTCCCTCCTCCCACCCCCTGTCTCTGGCAACTATAAATCTGATCTCTTTTTCTATAAGTTTGGTGTTTTTCTTTTTGTTTTAAACTAATATAAATTTGTATTTCACTTATATTTAAATAAATTTCATGTAAGTGAGATCATACAGTATTTGTCATGTCTTTCTCTGACTTACTTCACTCAGCATCATGTTGGTTTTAGCATTTGCTGGGTTTTATTGCTTCTTTATCAGTTTCTTCAAACTTACTCTCTAGCTTTAGCTTACATTTATTGATATTATTATTTTTTTAATTTATATTTTATTGAAGCAGAGTTGATTTACAATGTTGTGTTAATTTCTGCTGTACAGCAAAGTGATTCAGTTTTACACATTCTTTTTCATATTCTTTTCCAGTATGGTTTATCACAGGATATTGAATATAGTTCTCTGTGCTGTACCATAGGACCTTGTTGTTTATCCACTCTATATATAATAGTTTGCATCTGCTCATCCCAAACTCCCACTCCTTCCCTCCCCCAGCCCCCTCCCCCCTTGGCAGCCACAAATTTGTTCTCTATGTCTGTGAGTCTGTTTTGTAAATAAGTTCATTTGTATCATTTGTTTTTTAGGTTCCACATATAAATGATCTCATACGATATTTGTCTTTCTCTTTCTGACTTACTTCGCTTAGTATGATCATCTCTGGGTCCATCCATTTTGCTGTAAATGGCATTATTTCATTCTTTTTTATTAGCCTACACTTTTTTAGACCTGAAATATACAGACATGTTAAGGAAAAGTGATGGGGGCTATTAATGGCCTCTCCTCTCTGTCTCTCTTCAACTTGACTATATATTCCTTGAGGTTCTTCACAACTTCTCATGAGGAGGTACATGTGTAAATGTGGAGCTTATCTGCTTCCAGGGAGGGGAACTGACTTTATATATTTCTATCCATCTGATATTTATCTTATTTAATCATTCTGTCATTCACTTATTTATGAATTCATATTTATTTGTGGACTTTTATCCGTGTGAAATGAAAACAAGTCAGTGATGGTGAAAATTCTTCACTTTGGCTTTTACTGTAGGTGATTGTTTCCCCTTTGTTGGTTGTTCCTTTGGTTTGGCTATTCTGTTTTAGGAACGGTCTTACCCAGATGGTAAATTGTTAGATAGGACCAGGGCAGGTTGTGCAGGGGCTGCATGGGAGCAGAAGGGGGCCGGGCCATGTGGCCTCTGAGCCTCGCTGTGTTCCAGGTTGCAGCACTGGCTGGAATCATTACTGGACTTATGAGATCCTTCTGGGAGATGCATTGCTAAAAGGGTCTCGCTGTTTATTGAGGTTGTCCTTAGTATCATCTTGGGACCCTCAGGAATTCATTTCTATCCCAGAAGATAAGAATTTCATTTAGGAAGGACCAGAGAACCTGCTATGGTCCACGGTCTGTGAGAGAAATAGGAAGGGATGTGGGGTATCCTACAGAGTGGGACAATTACATGGATCCCAGTGATTCGTTTTGTTTCTTGAGGGGATTGGACAGAATTGAGCTGACCTTCACCATGATCTCCATGCAAAGATCCTTTGCCACTTTTGGAAATGTCCCTCTGCCTTTGAGAGGCAGTATACCCTCTTATGGCCCTTGCCTACATCATGCCACTAGAGAAGTCCATGGCTTGATGATATTAACCCAATGGGAAATCAGGGAGGAAAGGAAGGGGGCGTTACACTAGCCTTTCTCCTTCCCTTTGTTCTCTGCAAGGCTGTTTGTGTTTTGTTGAAGAAAACAGCATCTCAGAGGTCTTCCTCTGGCCTTGAAGACCATATGCACGGGAAGACCAGACTAGCCTGTAGAAAAGAGCTGGTAGAAAATGGAGACTCTCACTATAACGTATCTTTGGTTCTATGGGGTTCCTGTCTGCAAATCACATGTTGGTCACTGCAGCTAGTACCAGCACCTGAAAAATAAGAAAGACTTTAAAAAAAAACAAAAAGGTAGTAGCTCTTTCTCTTCAGGTATTACGAACAGGAAAAGTTATAAAACTAATAAAATTTGAAATCTCACCCAATTTATGCTCAGTAAATAGTTTAAAAATACTTTCAGATTTAAGACCAGAGGTAATCCTACAAGCAAATACATTTTTTCCTTTCTTTTCTCTTCTCTAGGCTTTTCCTCCAAATGCCATCACTGTATTTTTTTACTGCAGCTCAGTGACAATATTCTTCACAATAATCAAATTGGTCAGTTACCGCCTACACCTCATGTTTGATAAAGGAGAAGTGATTCAGCAGAGGCCCTCCAGAAAGAAAGAAAAGCCAAATAAAGACAAAGAGGCCATCAGTGACCACATAACCAATCATAAAAATACAGGGTAACATTTCTCATTAATGCATTAGTTCATAATTTAAAGGTTTTAATTTGGATTAAAATAATTTTTCTCATGTATGAGTTGTTTGTGAAAATATGCCAGGAGAGGCAGACACAAATATGTGCATTTTTCTTATATTTAAACATATGCTTAGGCATAAAAATAATGCCTAAGTTGATAGGCATTTTATGATAATGCCTTACCGTTGATAATCCAGATGGTTTAACTGACTATTTAATATGACCTTATACCATGCTCTGAAATTCATTTGCATTAGGCTTAGCGTAGCAGAATATTTCACTTCAGTATTTTTATCTCATCATCTCAATGCTTAGTGCACGCCAGAGTATTTTCAGAAAGAACATTTGTGTTTGTTAATATAAAAGTAATACATTGCATAGAACTAAAATATTAAGAGTAATTCTCAAGTGAGCATTCATCACTGTTCTTGGTCTTATTTCTGATAGTTCCTTAAGAGAGCATGTCTTATTTTAAAGTAATGTTTATTAGCTTTTGAAAATAAAATTTGTATACCGTGAATTCTTCCCCATTTTTGTACATATATATTTTTTAATTGAAATATAGTTGACTTACAATGTTGTGTTAGTTTCAGGTGTACAACAACAAAGTGATTCAGTTATGTGTGTGTGTGTGTATGTGTATATATATATATATATATATATATATATATATATACATTCTTTTTCAGATTCTTTTCCCATATAGGTTATTACAAAATATTGAGTATAATTCCCTGTGCTATCCAGTAGGTCCCTGTTGTCTATCTCTTTTAGACATGGTAGTGTGTATATGTGACTCCCAAATTCCTAATTTATCCCTCCCCCTCCTTTTCCCCTTTGGTAACCATAAGTTTGTTTTCTAAGTCTGTGAGTCTGTTTCTGTTTTGTATATAAGTTCATTTGTGTCATATCATAGATTCCACATATAAGTGATACCATATGGTATTTGTCTTTCTCTGTCTGACTTACTTAGTACGATAATCTCCAGGTCCATTCATGTTGCTGCAGATGGCATTCTTTCTTTCTTTTTTTATGGCTGAGTAATATTCCATTGTGTATACCATGAATTGGACAAAGTGGAATCAAGGAAAAAAAATTGTTTGAGGACTAATGTCAAAAGAGCCATAGTTTTATTTGATAATATCACTGCCCCTGTGTTTCTCATGGTGGCTTAGCAATAATGGGCGGATTAACAACGGCAAAAAGGAAGAGGCCAGTCGAACCCTCTCCACGCCTCCCGTCCACGGCAGCTCCAGAGGACAGAGCATAAACTCTCATCATTCATCTGGGCTCCTGGTTAGTGGTCTGTTTTCTGTTTCACTCTCCTCATGCTGCTGGAGTGTTGATCATGTAAGTGTGCAATGGTGGTGACTGCAACTTAGGTGCACTGGTTGTAAATATTGGCCTTTGGGTGGCAATGACCTGAGGGGAGCACATGGACCATGACATAAACACCCAGTCACCTGTTCCAAGCACACCCACCGGCCTTCTCTGCAGTCTGCCTGCCCTGCCAGGACTGCACCACGGCCAGAAGAACCCATAAGCACACCTTCACTGCCCTCTCCCTGGTCCTGTCTGTCATTCATCTCAATCATCGTATTTGCAATGCCTTTCTCTGGAATCCACTCCACCACTCCACATGAAATCATACTTAAATCACCTTTATTCTAGATTCACTTTCTTGGGCTCTATTCACTATAGTCTGAAGTAGCCCATTATTTTTTCTCCTTACTTTCTTAATTACCAAACTCCCTTTTCTCACAGCATTGTGGGCTTGGTTGGATGTCTACTCTCTAGATATTTTTGTGTCCATCTTTGACACTCTGTTGTGTCTTTCCCATGTGCCATTGAGAGGAACAGTGGCTGCTGACTGCCTGGAAGTTGGCAGGGAGCTGAGTCATATTGACTGATTTTTTTTTTTTTTATTGATTGATTTTTGTTCTTTAATTTATTTAGGAGCTGCCAGCACAGGAAACAGTGGAAGATCTCAAAGGTAGAGTGCTTATTCTCATCGTTTAATATTTATTCACAGCATTATCTTCAGTGAAGCGAAAAATAATTTTCATAGAGCAGAATGCCAGTGAATTCATTCAGAATTAGAACTGTACCCAAGATTGCAGTTATGTTTTACCTTCATTTCTTTAGCTCTTCATTTTCATTATTTCTTATCAGAATTTGTATATCATGTCTACGTTCAGACTGTGATATTGTACTGATTATATTTCATTGTCCTTTCTCCAGTCTGTGACTCCTTTCATACAACTCATAATAGCAGATATAAAATAGGATAAATTCATCATCGACACAGTATACTTTTTATTATAGTACTTACACTGAAAAATGATGGAGGAAATGACATTGCATTCTGTGTATATGCATTTCTGTCAAGTTACAAATTTTGTTCCTGAAATTTTCTTTTAACCCTCCCACCACAAATATTTGTTTTACTTTTTTACTAAGATTTCATTTTATTGTCTTCTTTTTTTAGTTATTTCTGAGATATATATTTTAAAGTAATAACTAGAATTATGACTTATAACATTATACCAGAACATATAAGATTTTTAGAAATTTCATGTAATGTCTGAAACATTTATATTAACATATTTCCATACAAATAATCAAAAGAAAGTTTAGTATTAGTTGTTTTTTTGTTTGTTTGTTTGTTTGTTTGTACTGCAGGTTCTTATCAGTCATCAATTTTATACACATCAGTGTATACATGTCAATCCCAATCGCCCAATTCAGCACACCACCATCCCCACCCCACTGTGGTTTTCCGGTCTTGGTGTCCATATGTCTGTTCTCTACATCTGTGTCTCAACTTCTGCCCCGCAAACTGGCTCATCTGTACCATTTTTCTAGGTTCCAAATACATGTGTTAATATACGATATTTGTTTTTCTCTTTCTGACTTACTTCACTCTGTATGACAGTCTCTAGATCCGTCCACGTCTCAATAAATGACTCAATTTCGTTCCTTTTTATGGCTGAGTAATATTCCATTGTATATATGTACCACAACTTCTTTATCCATTGGTCTGGCAGTGGGCATTTAGGCTGCTTCCATGACCTGGCTATTGTAAATAGTGCTGCAGCGAACATTGGGGTGCATGTGTCTTTTTGAATTACGGTTTTCTCTGGGCATATGCCCAGTAGTAGGATTACTGGATCATATGGTAATTCTATTTTTAGTTTTTTAAGGAACCTCCATATTGTTCTCCATAGTGGCTGTATCAATTTGCATTCCCACCAACAGTGTAGGAGGGTTCCCTTTCCTCCACACCCTCTCCAGCATTTGTTGTTTGTAGATTTTCTGATGATGCCCATTCTCACTGGTGTGAGGTGATACCTCATTGTAGTTTCGATTTGCATTTCTCTAATAATTAGTGATGTTGAGCAGCTTTTCATGTGCTTCTTGGCCATCTGTATGTTTTCTTTGGAGAAATGTCTATTTAGGTCTTCTGCCCATTTTTGGATTGGGTTGTTTGTTTTTTTAATATTGAGCTGCATGAGCTGTTTATATATTTTGGAGATTAATCCTTTGTCCGTTGATTTGTTTGCAAATATTTTCTCCCATTCTGAGGGTTGTCTTTTCGTCTTGTTTATGGTTTCCTTTGCTGTGCAAAAGCTTTGAAATTTCATTAGGTCCCATTTGTTTATTTTTGTTTTTATTTCCATTACTCTAGAAGGTGGATCAAAAAAGATCTTGCTGTGGTTTATGTCAGAGTGTTCTTCCTATGTTTTCCTCTAAGAGTTGTATAGTGTCCGGTCTTACATTTAGGTCTCGAATCCATTTTGAGTTTATTTTTGTGTATGGTGTTAGGGAGTATTCTAATTTCATTCTTTTACATGTAGCTGTCCAGTTTTCCCAGCACCACTTACTGAAGAGACTGTCTTTTCTCCATTGTATATCTTTGTCTCCTTTGTCATAGATTAGTTGAACATAGGTGCGTGGGTTTATCTCTGGGCTATCTTGTTCCATTGATCTATGTTTCTGTTTTTGTGCCAGTACCATATTGTCTTGATTACTGTAGCTTTGTAGTATAGTCGGAAGTCAGGGAGTCTAATTCCTCCAGCTCAGTTTTTTTCCCTCAAGACTGCTTTGGCTATTCGGGGTCTTTTGTGTCTCCATACAAATTTTAAGATGATTTATTCTCGTTCTGTAAAAAATGCCATTGGTTATTTGATAGGGATTGCATTGACTCTTTAGATTGCTTTGGGTAGTATAGTCATTTTCACAGTATTGTTTCTTCCAGTCCAAGAACATGGTATATCAGTCCGTCTGTTGGTATCATCTTTAATTTCTTTCATCAGTGTTTTCTGCATACAGGTCTTTTGTCTCCCTAGGTAGGTTTATTCCTAAGTATTTTATTCTTTTTGTTGCAGTGGTAAGTGGGACTGTTTCCATAATTTCTCTTTCAGATTTTTCATCATTAGTGTATAGGAATGCAAGAGATTTCTGTGCATTAATTTTGTATTCTGCTACTTTACCAAATTCATTGATTAGCTCTAGTAGTTTTTTGGAGGCGTTTTCAGGATTCTCTATGTATAGTATCATGTCACCTGCAAACAGTGACAGTTTTACTTCTTCTTTTCCAATTTGTATTCCTTTTATTTCTTTTTCTTCTCTGATTGCCGTGGCTAGGACTTCCAAAACTATGTTGAATAATAGGGGTGAGAGTGGACATCCTTGTCTTGTTCCTGATCTTAGAGGAAATGCTTTCAGTTTTTCACCATTGAGAATAATGTTTGCTGTCGGTTTGTCGTATGTGGACTTTATTATGTTGAGGCAAGTTCCCTCTGTGCCCACTTTCTGGAGGTTTTTCTTTTTTTTTTTTTTTTTTTTTTTTTGTGGTACGTGGGCCTCTCACTGTTGTGGCCTCTCCCGTTGCGGAGCACAGGCTCCGGACGCGCAGGCTCAGCGGCCATGGCTCACGGGCCCAGCCGCTCCGCGGCACGTGGGATCTTCCCGGACCGGGGCACGAACCCGTGTCCCCTGCATCGGCAGGCGGACTCTCAACCACTGCGCCACCAGGGAAGCCCTCTGGAGAGTTTTTTATCATAAATGGGTGCTGAATTTTGTCAAAGTTTTTTCTGCATCTATTGAGATGATCATATAGGGTTTTTATTCTTCAGTTTGTTAATATGGTGTATCACATTGACTGATTTGCATATATCGAAGAATCCTTGCATCTCTGGGATAATCCCACTTGATCGTGGTGTACGATCCTTTTAATGTATTGTTGGATTCTGTTTGCTAGTGTTTTGTTGAGGATTTTTGCATCTATATTCATCAGTGATATTGGTCTGTAATTTTCTTTTTTTGTAGTATCTTTGTCTGGTTTTGTTATCAGGGTGATGGTGGCCTCAGAGAATGAGTTTGGGAGTGTTCTTTCCTCTGCAATTTTTGGAAGAGTTTGAGAAGGATGGGTGTTAGCTCTTCTCTAAATATTTGATAGAATTCACCTGTGAAGCCATCTGGTCCTGTACTGTTGTTTGTTGGAAGATTTTTTAATCACAGTTTCAATTTCATTACTTGTGGTTGGTCTGTTCATATTTTCTGTTTCTTCCTGGTTCAGTCTTGGAAGTTTATACCTTTCTAAGAATTTGTCCATTCCTTCCAGGTTGTCCATTTTATTGGCATAGAGCTGCTTGTAGTAGTCTCTTAGGATGCTTTGTATTTCTGTGGTGTCTGTTGTAACTTCTCCTTTTTCATTTCTAATTTTATTGCTTTGAGTCCTCTCCCTCTTTTTCTTGATGAGTCTGGCTAATGGTTTATCAATTTTGTTTATCTTCTCAAAGAACCAGTTTTTAGTTGTATTGCTCTTTGCTATTGTTTTCTTTGTTTCTATTTCATTTACTTCTGCTCTGATCTTCATGATTTCTTTACTTCTGCTAACTTTGGGTTTTGTTTGTTCTTCTTTCTCTAGTTCCTTTAGGTGTAAGGTTGGATTATTTATTTGAGATTTTTCTTGTTTCTTTAGGTAGGCTTGTATAGCTATAAACTTCCCTCTTAGAACTGCTTTTGCTGCATCCCGTAGGTTTTGGATCACTGTGTTTTCATTGTCATTTTTCTCTAGGTATTTTTTGATTTCCTCTTTGATTTCTTCAGTGATCTCTTGGTTATTTAGTAACATATTGTTTAGCCTTAATGTGTTTGTGTTTTTTATGTTTTTTTCCCTGTAATTCATTTCTAATCTCATAGAGTTGTGGTCAGAAAAGATGCTTGATATGATTTCAATTTTCTAAAATTTACTGAGGCTTGATTTGTGACCCAAGATGTGATATATCCTGGAGAATGTTCCATGAGCACTTGAGAAGAAAGTGTAATCTGCTGTTTTTGGATGGAATGTCCTATAAATATCAGTTAAATCTATCTGGTCTGTTGTGTCATTTAAAGCTTCTGTTTCCTTATTTATTTTCATTTTGGATGATCTGTCCATTGCTGTAAGTGAGGTGTTAAAGTCCCCCACTATTATTGTGTTACTGTCGATTTCCTCTTTTCTAGCTGTTAGCAGTTGCCTTATGTTTCGAGGTGCTCCTATGTTGGGTGCATATATATTTATAATTGTTATATCTTCTTCTTGGATTGATCCCTTGATCATTACGTAGTGTCCTTCCTTGTCTCTTGTAATATTCTTTATTTTAAAGTCTGTTTTATCTGATATGAGTATAGCTACTCCAGCTTTCTTTTGATTTCCATTTGCATGGAATATCATTTTCCATCCCCTCAGTTTCAGTCTGTATGTGTCCCTAGGTCTGAAGTGGGTCTCTTGTAGACAGCATCTATATGGATCTTGTTTTTGTATCCCTTCAGCGAGCCTGTGTCTTTTGGTTGGAGCATTTAATCCATTCACGTTTAAGGTAATTATCAATATGTATGTTCCTTTGACCGTTTTCTTCATTGTTTTGGGTTTGTTTTTGTAGGTCCTGTTCTTCTCTTGTGTTTCTCACTTAGAGAAGTTCCTTTAGCATTTGTTGTAGAGCTGGGTTGGTGGTGCTGAATTCTCTTAGCTTTTGCTTGTCTGTAAAGCTTTTGATTTCTCCATCAAATCTGAACGAGATCCTTGCTGGGTAGAGTAATCTTGGTTGTAGGTTCTTCCCTTTCATCACTTTAAGTATATCATGCCACTCCCTTCTGGCTTGTAGAGTTTCTGCTGGGAAATCAGCTGTTAACCTTATGGGAGTTCCCTTGTATGTTATTTGTCGTTTTTCCCTTGCTGCTTTCAGTAAGTTTTCTTTGTCTTTAGTTTTTGCCAATCTGATTAATATGTGTGTTGGTGTGTTTCTCCTTGGGTTTATCCTGTATGGGAATCGCTGCGCTTCCTGGACTTGGGTGACCATTTCCTTTCCCATGTTAGGGAAGTTTTCGACTATAATCTCTCCAAATATTTTCTCGGATCCTTTCTCTCTCTCTTCTCCTTCTGGGACCCCTATGATGCAAATGTTGTTGCGTTTAACGTTGTCCCAGAGGTCTCTTAGGCTGTCTTCATTTCTTTTCATTCTTTTTTCTTTATTCTGTTCTACAGCAGTGAATTCCACCATTCTGTCTTCCAGGTCACTTATCCGTTCTTCTGCCTCAGTTATTCTGCTATTGATTCCTTCTAGTGTAGTTTTCATTTCAGTTATTGTATTGTTCATCTCTGTTTGTTCTTAATTCTTCTAGGTCTGTTAAAAATTTCTTGCATCTTCTCAATCTTTGCCTCCATTCTTATTCTGAGGTCCGGGATCATCTTCACTATCATTATTCTGAGTTCTTTTTCTGGAAGGTTGCCTATCTCCACTTCATTTAGTTGTTTTTCTGGGGTTTTATCTTGTTCCTTCATCTGGTATATAGTCCTCTGCCTTTTCATCTTGTTTATATTTCTGTGAATGTGGTTTTTGTTCCACAGGCTGCAGGATTGTAGTTTTTCTTGCTTTTGCTCTTTGCCTTCTGGTGGATGAGGCTATCTAAGAGGCTTGATGAGAGGCTCTGGTGGTGGGTAGAGCTGACTGTTGCTGTGGTGGGCAGAACTCAATAAAACTTTAATCCACTTTACTGTTGATGGGTGGGGCTGGGTTCCCTCCCTGTTCATTGTTTTGCCTGAGGCAACCCAACACTGGAGTCTACATGGGCTCTTTGGTGGGGCTAGTGACAGACTCTGGGGGCGCTCTCGCCAAGGAGTACCTTCCAAAAGTTCTGCTGCCACTGTCCTTGTCCCCACGGTGAAACAGAGCCAACCCCCGCCTCTGCAGGAGACCCTCCAGCACTAGCAGGTAGGTCGGGTTCAGTCTCCCCTGGGGTCACTGCTCCTTCCCCTGGGTCCTGATGAGCCCACCTCTTTGTGTGCCCTCCAAGAATGGGGTCTCTGTTTCCCCCAGTCCTGTCAGAGTCCTGCAGTCAATTCCCACTAGGCTTCAAAGTCTGATTCTCTAGGAATTCCTCCTCCCGTTGCCGGACCCCCAGGTTGTGAAGCCTGACGTGGGGCTCAGAACCTTCACTCCAGTGGGTGGACTTCTTTGGTATAAGTGTTCGCCAGTCTGTGAGTCACCCACCCACCAGTTATGAGATTTGATTTTACTGTGATTGCGCCCCTCCTACCGTCTCATTGTGGCTTCTCCTTTGTCTTTGGATGTGCGGTGTCTTTTTAGGTGAGTTCCAGTATCTTCCTGTCAATGATTGTCCAGCAGCTAGTTGTGATTCTGGAGTTCTCGCAAGAGGGAGTGTGAGCACGTCCTTCTACTCCGCCATCGTGGTTCCTCCTCCCATTTTATTGTCTTGATTGTCTTCAGAAGGCTTAGAAAAGAACTTTTGGAGGCCTGAATGAACCCCTTCCTTCCTCTGCATTGAAAAACGTCTGCTGAGTTCACATTATTCTTAGCATAAAATCCAAGTTGCTTTTGCTTGTCAAGCCTTATATATCAATATTTTGGACCCTCCCTGCCTTGGTTGAGAAGGATTAAGTAATTTGCCCAATATAACGTAGCTAGTAAATAGCAGAGCCAGGACCTTTCTGACTGCAAATATGTTGTTTAAATCATACTAGTCTGCCTCCCAAGCCCACAAAAGAGGGAAAGCTACAAGCCTGAATTTTGTTTTAAATATAGAGATTTTAAGAACAGTTTCACAGCAGAGGTGCTGTTTTTAGACTAAGCAGCTAATCACATTTGTTGCTGGTGTTATTTTTAGTTTGCTATTATTCGGTCTTGCTCCATGACATAATTCATCCATTCTGGATGTGAATCAAGTTGCTGTTGTTGTTGATTTCAGGTGTCATTGTGTCAGATGACCAACCCGTAGCACCAGTGTCATCTACAGCAGCTGGGATGAAAACGGAAAGCTTACCTGCTTCTAAAGGGCACGTGCCGGAAACCATGACCACGTCAGCAATAGCAGTGAAACCAGTCGTGGCAGAAACTTGCATCAGTGATAAAGGGAAGGAAAAAGGGGTCCAGGGGCAGCCCCCCTTCTGCCACAGATCCGAGGGTGGCTTGGTGGAGAAAAAAGCCATGAAGAAGGTGCCCTACCTGTCTTTGTCTCAGTCCGACTTACTGGAGACAGATGTCTCTTTCCAGCCTTGGGGGAGTGAGAATTCCGTCCTGATTCCAGAACCTGGGAATTATGCCTCCATCAGGGAACAGTTGCAAAGCAAGTCGCCTCAGGACAGCCTGAGCAGTAGCTGCCCTCAGTGTAACACCGTCATCGCCAAACCTGGGCGGGAGCAGGTTTCCCAGCAGGTGCACCCACCCTTGAGCCAGGATGTGGATGACTCAGATAATGAGGTCGCTGTCACTCTTATAGATACTTCTCAACCTGGAGACCTGCTGAGTCTGCACGAGCCCATTAAGATTGTCATCACCATGAGCAGTACCCCCAACTCCATGACAGACTTGGAAAGTTCTCTTCACCTGAAGGTGGTTGGTACTGAGGCAACCGGCTTCACGTGTGATGCCGAGCCAGTTCCCCCAGGGGCCGCTGGTCCTGAGAAACAGATGAGAATTCCCATCATCACCCTTGAGCTGTCTGAGGGTGGAGGAGGCATGGTTTGTCCCGAAGGCAATGGAAGTGACAGGACGCCGGAGAGATTGATGGTGGAGGCGTCTTCCAATCCATGTTCTGGCTATGAATCTGGGGACGGGGGCGATGCCACACAGGACCACAGTCCTTCCCCAGGAGACCCCTGTAAAACCCCGTCACCCACGCCTGATGTGGTCTCCGAGTCTGAGGGGGGCATGGAAGTCCAGGCTAACCTTGACCCATCATCTTGTAGGACCAGCCAGGAAAAGAGACACTCCCAAGTCCTCAGTGTAGACAGCGGGACAGACGTCTTCTTGAGCAAAAGTTCCACAGAAGTTATTAACGATAAAGAACAAACAATGCCAACTTCCAAATCTGACCTGGAGGCCAAGGAAGGACAAATACCAAATGAATCCAACTTCCTGGAATTTGTCTCCCTGTTAGAATCAATGAATACTTCCAAGGTGGTGGTATCCAACCAAAAGAATGAGCCGGCAGAGCAGAGCAAAGACAGCGGGCTTCCTGGAGGTGCGGGCTTCTGTGATTTGATTTTGCAAACAGTGGGATAACTGTTGTGTAATTGTTGGGTGCTTGGTGTCGTCACTGATATTTGCTGAGTGTATCAAAACTAAGCTGTGTGATGAGCATGGATTAAACCTGGCTTATTCCACCAGGAAATTTAAGGCATAGTAATAAAGATTTGGCTTCCCTAGGCAAGAACGTTTATTTCTAAGGAAATGAGCAGTTATATTTCACCATGGTGACAAGACCCCTGAAGGTAGCTCTTCCTTAATGGAATAGATGTGGAACTTTCCTGGCGGTCCAGTGGTTGAGACTTCGCCTCCCAATGCAGGGGGTGCACGTTCGATCCCTGGTTGGGGAGCTACGATCCCATGTGACTCGTGGCCAAAAAAAACCAAAACATAAAACAGAAGCAATATTGTAACAAATTCAATAAGACTTAAAAAAAAATAAATTAAAAAGTAAAGGTATGAAAAAAATAGAATAGATGCATTCTGGGAAAGCTGATTGTAAAGCAAATTTCTATGAAAGGAATCCACTTTTCTGTTGAATTCCATTATATAATCCTCTGTGCTGAATTCTCTGATTACCCCAAGTTGTAAACATAATTATAACAAACACACAGCTCTTAATTTACGCCGGCACCATCCTAAGGATTTTACAGATATTAACACGGGTGACCATCCGTGGTGCTTTGTCCAAAATGGCCCTCATTAACATGTGTTTTGCCAACATAATTATTAATAACGCTGCCTTTCACTCTCAAAAGGGTTCCCAGTTTGAGCAATATATTATACAGTTAGTTTCACTTTCACTCATTTAGTCTTCGTGTAACCTTGCGTTATGGGTCCTGTTATTCCTTTTTTGCAGCTGGTTTTCACTACCTTTCCCAAGTTAGCCTAGTAAGTCTACAACTCAGCTTTGATTCCAGGCAGTCTGGCTACAGAGTCAACACTCATAAATAATAAACTATATTTCCTGTATGAATAGAAGATTCATTCTCTTAATATCTCTGGGCTCAGTTTCCTCCCAGGCAAAGGATGTTACTGGACTAGAGTTTTTTTTTTTTTTTTGTGGCCACTCCACATGGGTTGTGGAATCTTAGTTCCCCGACCAGGGATTGAACCTGGGGCCAAGGCAGTGAAAGTGCTGAGTCCTAACCACTGGACCGCCAGGGAAGTCCCATGGACTAGAGTTTTTACAAAGTCTTAACTTTATTTATTTATTTTTAATTAATTAATTAATTTTATTTTTGGCTGCGTTGGGTCTTCGTTGCTGCATGCGGGCTTTCTCTAGTTGCAGCAAGCGGGGACTACTCTTCATTTCAGTGCACGGGCTTCTTACTGCGGTGGCTTCTCTTGTTGCGGAGCACGGGCTCTAGGCGCACGGGATTCAGTAGTTGTGGCACGTGGGCTCACTAGTTGTGGCACGCAGGCTTCGTTGTTCCACGGCATGTGGGATCTTCCTGGACCAGGGCTCGAACCCGTGTCCCCTGCATTGGCAGGCGGATTCTTAACCACTGCGCCACCAGGGAAGTCCCAAAGTCTTTTAACCTGAAATGTCCATACTTCTCTGATTTTTGAGTACATCATTTCTGCCTAGATCTCTGAGAGCAAATCTATATGGTAGGATTGCTTGCAGGAAGTTGTGGTTCACATGGCAGTAGCATATCTTCGTGCTGTGATTGTCCCTTTGCTGTGCTGCCTGTTCTCTGCTCTTTGGGCCGGTCAGGGGGACCCTTTGGCTCTATGCAGGCAGCTCCCAGCGATTTGCTCTTTTTTCTTTTGTCTTTCTGTTGCTCTGCCAAAAGGCTTGACCTGCTTGTGTCCAGTCTTGCCTAAAAATTCATTAAGTCTGAGTATTTAAGTTATGTAGAGTGAATGCATTCTCCGTGTTACTATGTCTGTGTATCCAAGATTTTGCATATGGAGTAACAAGAACAGGAAAGGTTCAGCTAAACTTTATAACAGACACATGCAGTACAAGAAAGCAGTGGTTACTTTGAGATACTAGACACTTTTTGATACAAGATTTGGATTCTCACCATCTAATTAATATAAAGATTCACACATCTTGACCAGCACTGTCTAATAGAACTTTCTGCAGTGATGGAATTATCCCGTATCTGCTGTCCAGGACAGCAGGTACTGGCCACATGTAGCTATTAAATACTTGAAATGGGGATTGTGCAGCTGAGAAATGGAATTTTTAATTTTATTGAATTTTACTTCATTTAAGTAGCCACATGTGGCTACTGGCTACTGCATTAGGTAATGCTGATCTGGATGATGTGTTTCTTTCCGGGAAGCTGTGTGTGGGGAGGACAGAGCTCTGGGTTTGGAACTTGACAGCCCAGGGCCAAATTTTGGTTTTGCCATCCAGCGGGGTGAGCTTGGACAACTCACCATATCCATCTGAGTCACAGTAGCTTCAGTAAAGCAGGAATAATAATACGTTACAGATTTACCGTGATGATTCAAGTAAGAAAATATGTGAAAAGTCTTGCTACTTGATCAATTTCAGCCTTCTAGTCTGAGTTTCCCCTCAGGCTATATGTGAGGTTTATTTGGTCTGTCTACTTAAGTTTCTGCTCTTAAACATTTCAGCCAGCCACGTTCAATCAGAACAGGGTTGAGTTGGAAACCTAGGGGGTGTGCAAAGAGATGTGGATGCTATGAGGTTTTCTATGGAAGGGAACAGGCTTGGTTGTTGGGAACTTGCAGGTACAACAGGGAGGGAGGAGATGGACTGGATCATATACCTGTTCCAGGCAGGGACAGAGTTTTTTTTTTAATTTAATTTTTTAAAATTACCAAACATTTACTCTTCTTATTGTCCTGGGAATTACTCTCCTGCCTCCTATTTTTTTTTATTGAAATATAGTTGATTTACAATATTATATTTATTTCCGGTATCTAACAGTGATTTACAATTTTTAAAGATTGTACTTCATTTAAAGTTATTATAAAATATTGGCTATATTCCCTGAGCTTTACAATATATCCTTGTAGCTTATTTATTTTAAACATAGTAGTTTGTACCTCTTAACCCCCTACCCCTGTCTTGCCCCTCCCCCCCTCCCTCTCCCCACTGGTCACCACTAGCTTGTTCTCTATATCTGTGAGTCCGTTTCTGTTTTGTTATATTCACTAGTTTTATTTTTTAGATTCCACATATATGTGATAACATACAGTATTTGTCTTCCTCTGTCTGACTTGTTTCACTAAGCATAATAACTACAAGTCCATCCATTTTGTTGCAAATGGCAAAAGTTCATTCCTTTTTATGGCTGAGTAGTGTTCCATTGTAAATAGCTGTGCCACATCTTCTTTATCCATTCACCTGTTGATGGACACTTAGGTTGCTTACATATCTTGGCTGTTGTAGACACTGGTGCTGTGAATACCTTTTCAAATTAGTGTTTTCGTTTTCTTCAGATATATACCCAGGAGTGGGATTGCTGGATCATATGGTGGTTCTATTTTCAGGTTTTTGAGGAATTTCCATACTGCTCTCCATAGTGGCTGTACCAGTTTACATTACCACCAACAATTACTAGGGTTCCGTTTTCTCCATATCCTCAACAACATGTATTATCTGTAGACTTTTTGATGATGGCCATTCTGACAGGTGTGAGGTAACGTCTCATTGTGGTTTTGATTTGCATTTCTCTGATGATTGGCAATGTTGAGCATCTTTTCATGTGCCTGTTGGCCATCTTTATGTCTTCTTTAGAAAAATGTCTATTCATGTCTTCTGCCCATTTTTTGAATCGGGTTGATTTGTTTTCTTGATATTGATTTGTATGAACTGTTTATATATTTTGGATATTAACTCCTTATTGGTCATATTATTTGCAAATATTTTCTCCCAGTCATTAGGTTGTCTGTTTGTTTTGACAATGGTTTCCTTTGCTGTACAAAAGCTTTTAAGTTTAATTAGTCCCATTTGTTTGTTTTTGCTTTTGTTTCCTTTGCCTTAGGAAACAGATGCAAACAATAATACTACGATTTATGTCAAAGAGTGTTCTGCCTATGTTTTCTTCTGGGAGTATTTTGTTTTTTGATCTTACATTTAGGTCTTTAATCCATTTTGAGCTTATTTTTGCATATGGTGTGAAGAAATGTTCTAATCTTTTTCTTTTACATGTGGTTGTCCAGGTATCTTATGGTACTCTTTTTTTCTTTTTTAAATAAATTTATTTATTTTTGGCTACATTGGGTCTTTGTTGCTGCGTGCGGGCTTTCTCTTGTTACGGTGAGTAGGGGCTACTCTTGGCTTTGGTGCGCGGGCTTCTCATTGCAGTGGCTTCTCTTGTTGCGGAGCATGGGCTCTAGGTGCATGGGCTCAGTAGTTGTGGCATGTGGGCTCAGTAGTTGTGGCTCACGGGCTCTAGAGCGCAGGCTCAGTAGTTGTGGCGCACGGGATTAGTTGCTCCACGGCATGTGGGATCTTCCCGGGCCTGGGCTCGAACTCGTGTTCCCTGTGTTGGCAGGTGGATTCTTAACCACTGTGCCACCACGGAAGCCCTCTATGGTGCTCTTATTTCCAACCCAGGTCATCTCCACAAAGGCCTTTGAATTATCTTTAGGTCTTGGGGATATTGTAGAATTTGAGGTTATGGAAAACCACACCCTTATCAACAGCCTTTAAAGCCATGTTTTTGTTTTCTTTTGATACAGCTTTATTTTACTTTGTGGAAATAAACAAAGACTGCTCAAATGAGAAGAAGTAAGGCTATTATTCAGAGCTTGCTACAGCGAGAGTCAGCCACCAGCATTTTGGCAGCAACTCCAAGGCAGGCAGAGGAGTGGGAAAGCTTTGTAGTGGAAGAAAGGAAGGCTTTGGGTGTGATTGCAGGCTGTTGGCCTGGGGAAGCTGGAGGTGGGGTAATTAGAACACCCTATGTGATTGGTTAGGGGAGCATATTTGGCTCCTTCTGATTGGTTGGATTTCTCTGGTTGGAATCAGGGGCAAAAATTAGGGAAGCTCTGTTATTATTCAAGTCCTGGCCATTTGGGACTGATTGTTATAGGGGTTATTATTTGGCTTTCTGAGCTGTTTGCTAGAAATAGTGGTCTGATTTCCTGCAAGTCTGACTTGTACATAGTGTATTGGTTTCCTGGCTGGTTACTGTAGATTATGGGTTGGTTTTCTGGGCTGGTTGCTGTAGATTGTAGGTCAGAGTTCTGTATTTATATATATTGTCTGGCTATTATCCATTCGTATGTTCAGTTTCTTCTAGACTTTCTAAGAAAATAATCATGATGCACGTGAAGATGATTATTGAAGAATTATCTGTAGTATAGAAAAATTGAAAGACCCTAAATTTATAACAGTAGGGGTCTAGTTTAATAAATTATACTTTTAAATGTAGTATATACTTCAGTTTTTGGTTAATATAGAAGAATATCTCATGTAATTAAATATTTATAATACTTTAGGATAAATAGAACAGCTATAAAACAACATTTGTTTTCTAACTGTTCTATTTAGTTTAGTAAATTATATTAATGTAATATTATATAACTTCCATTTTTAGATGATGTAGATGATGTAGGAGAATGTCTAATGTCATTAAATATTTACAATACTTTAAGTCAAATAGAACTGTTATAAATCAACATCTGGATTATGACTTAAATTTTGAAAAAAAAATGATGCCTGTAAAAAAATACTGGTCTGATATGTATCATATTGGCTCCTGTATCAGCATGGTGGGGTTAAGAGTAATTTAAGGTTTTTTTCCTTTTCTCTAGTTTTAAATTACATGGCATTCATGTGTGTTATTTTTAGAAACAGAGAATTCCTATAAACGTGTATTTTTAAAGGGAAAAAGAAAAAAATAACCCATAGGTTGACATATGTAATGTGCCCATTTAAGGGAAGGAGAGACTAAGGTATTAAAAGCGAAGTGAATGGATGAGTCCACATACATGTAGTGTCAAAAGGTAGAGCTGTCTAAACATGCCTCCCTGCAGTTTTTACGTGACGTGATCACTGGCTAAAGCTATTTGTTATGATAGCACTTTCTCACAAATGTGTTTCTTGAAAAATGTGAAAACGTCTATCCTGACAAGCTGTCAAATGAAAGGCAAACATTTTTGTACCAAAGAAATTCTAATTGTTTCACAGATGCACTGGGAATATTTATCTTCAGGACTCACTTGGAAGCCAGCAGTGTTTCTCTAAGTACTTCAAGTCCAAGGATGAAAAACTTTGTTGTATACATGATGATGTGATTTAGACCCCACTTCACCTTTTGAGACAGATCTTGGTGGGCTTTCTGAATGGCATGTCTTGAAAGAGCCTGTAGGTTCAAACCACTCAATCGTGTTCTTCTCTCAGGCAAAAATTTATGCAGAAGAAGATAGCTATTTGGTCATGGGAATACAGAGGACCTTGTGACCTTAAAAGAGGCCATTGGGTGTGTCTTTAGATAAGGACGGCTGACCCTCAGGGGTCATTCCACTTTGCATAATGGTGTAAACTAAGACCCTTGTTCTGGTCCATTATTTAAAGAGGATTCTAAAAATTCAAAAACCCGATATATACCTATTGATCTTGGAATTCTAATTCATCTTAAAATATTCTCAGGGTAAGGTGTAGGCATAGTATCTCACTGAGTCCTCCATAGTGCCAAGGTGTGGTTCAAAGTCAGCTCTACTTAATGAGCATCTACTTTATGAAGAGTCCAATTCTTCCTTCAGCTTGAAAATTTAGATTTTGAGAATGAGTGAGAAGGAAAGACTGATAAGCTTTTAAAATGCAAAATGAGACTTTACTCCAAAATCGCCAGGGTATTTATGCAATTTTTTTCATCGATGCTGTTCATGTATGAGTTATGAACCTTTCAGGACTAAGTTAGCCAAAAGGGTGATTTTCAACTGGGTAAGCCAGTGGTCACTGGAGTATTACAAGGGAGTCCTTGAACCCATATGTAAAGTGATGGTATTTGTAGATGTCTAAATAACATGTCTCTGACACATACACACTTCTGTTTTTCAAAAATATTTAGGTACTTTCATAATTAGTAAAATGAAAATTTATCTAAATAAAATGTATTTAATTTATTTTAAATCTATTTATTCTGAATTCATAGGAGCTATTTAGATTTTCTGTCTCTTCTTGCTTCAGTTTTGGTAACTTGTTTCCAAGTATTTTCACCTTAATTTCTTATTTAATATTATGTTAACACATAAAGCAATGTTTTTCAGATAACTGTTCCCAGGAGAAAAAGGAGGAAATCCTAGAGAGTGAGAAACCCAGTGGACCCAACGCCAAGCAAGGAAAACCAGACGTGCAAAGTCAAGAGCACACCAGCACCAGCCCCGGGCTCACTGAGCCTGCCAAGATCCCAACCCTGTAAGGATAACTTATGTATATAGCTTCATGCTGGTGTAGCCTCATTTACTGGCTGCTTCTTTTAATGCTTTCTTAAGGGTGAGGAGGCGTTCCCCATTGTTTTTGAAATTTTTATGTATGTTAAGTTTCCAGGGCAGTAGACAAAGGCAGATAATCTACAGGGTAACTTCCCAACAAGATAGTTCTGTGTTGCAAGTCATCAGTGGACCTGAAACATCTGTGCAAGATGAGATGGATGCGATGCATGTCTTTATCGATGAACATGGTAAGTCTTTAGAGCTCTTTACTCATGACGTAGAAGGGGGAAGGCTGGCAGCTTTCTCAAGGTCCCATGTGGTCTCTTAGCCTGAGGACAGGTTTTCCCTCTATCTGAAGAGTAGAGTGGTCCTACAAGATCTTTCCTAAACTGAAATGGTATAAAGCAAAGAGGCAGTTACCTAAGGGTGCAAAAAATACATCAATATAAGACACAGAGGGTCCTAATTCAAAGCTATGGCAGCTTGATGCTGAGATACTGGGTATAGTTCCTGGGGAGGGAGCTTGGTGATGCTACTCTTATTGCTTGGGGTGTGCGCTGGCTGTATAACTCACTGCAAAACAAACGCTGAATTCTCTTTTCACTTTTAGCCTTTTAGAAGCAGAAAAAATTTTCGGATTTCTTTCAGTTAGCAAAAACATGTACTAAGGTAGGTCTTTCGTAAAAAATGAGGTGGTGTAAAGCGAACTTACAAAAAGCGGGGGATACCTGTACTAGACTGGAAGAGGAAGGCTTAGTTCTGCTTGTTCACACATAATGTTCTTAGAACAGAGTGTGCGCCCTCCTGCCTCAGGGCCTTTGCACATACCGTGTCCCTGTGCCCACGTTGTGCCATTTATCCTTCGGATCTCAGTTCTAAAGAAAGTTCTTCAGGAAAACCTTTCCTGGATTTCCCAGGTTTAATCAGGTTCCTCTGCTCTTTTGCTTTCCTAACACCCTATCCTTTTCCTTCTTTGAGACTGTTACAGCTTCTAATTGTTTATTGACTTATAATAATTTGATTAGTAACATTTTCTCCCTCACAGTTGTAAACTTTGGGAAGGTAATGCCCAGTTCCTAAGAAATATTCATTGGCTATATGTTGAAAATCTGACCCTGATATATTTTTTTTTTTTTTTTTTTGCGATATGTGGGCCTCTCACTGTCGTGGCCTTTCCCGTTGCCGGATGCGCAAGCTCAGCGCCCATGGCTCACGGGCCCAGCCGCTCCGCGGCATGTGGGATCCTCCCGGACCGGGGCACGAACCCGTATCCCCTGCATCGGCAGGCGGACTCTCAACCACTGCGCCACCAGGGAGGCCCCCCTGATATATTTTTAATACCTTGTTATAAAAAAGATTTTAAAAAGTAATAGAAAGGAAGGACAGAAGGAAGAAAGAAAAAGAAAGAAAGAAAGAGAAAGAAGGAAAGGAAGGAAGAACCATTAAAAGGCAAATTCAAGGTTCCTTAGATAAGGGATATAGGTCTTAGTTTTTGTAGGTCGGGTCTTGGGTTAAGTCCCCTGTAGATCAATATAAACTTATTATTCTACTCTCACAAGGATCCTGGTTTGGATAATAAATGATATATTACCCTCTGTATATAGATCAGCAGTTTATAGTTTGAAGTGCTTCTGCATCTGCAGAAATACAAAGAGACTTTTACATGATGAAGAACGACAGTAGCACTTCTATCAAAGCCTCCAGAGGGGCCGTGGTTGTCATAGTGAATGTTTCTTTTGGGGGTACAACCTTGAAGTTGAGGTCCAGCACTGCAGACTACATTGCAGCTGCTCATAACAGACAAGGTTAATTATGCTTCCCTGTCACCTGAAGAAAGTACGCCTAAAACCTCTTCTGGGGAGAGACGGTTTACATTTACAAAGTGAACTGCTTTTCACACCTCAGTACCCTGAACCACTTTCGCAGGCTAATTTAACTCCGCAAATTAATTCCCTCTCTTGTTTTTCCTCATTACCAGGCTGACATACCAGTCAGCACCTGTGCCAATGCTCATCTGCAAATTCAAAGGTTGGGATGGCCCCTTGTGGTCCACCGATCAAAACCACACACTTAATAAGCCTCTTCTGCACGTGATACAAAAAAACCAAAACAAAACCCAGTTACAGCATATACAGATCATCCTGACACGTGAAGAGAATATACAAAAGAAATGCATTGAAAAGAATATACAGAAGGGGATTAGAAATGGTACAAATTAATCGATGGAAAGCAATTAAGTAATAAGTAACTGAGTCATGTGATATCACTTATATGTGGAATCTTAAAAGATGGCACAAATGGACAGAAACAAACTCACAGACATAGAAAACAAACTTATGGTTACCAAAGTGGAAAAGTGGGGAGGGATAAATTGGGAGTTTGGGATTAACAGATACACACTATTATACATAAAATAGATAGACAACAAGGAGCTACTGTATAGCACAGGGAACTATATTCAATATCTTGTAATAAGCTATAATGGAAGAGAATCTGAAAAAGAATGTATATATATATATATGTATAACTGAATCACTTTGCTGTACACCTGAAACTAACACAACACTGTGAATCAACTATACTCCAATGAAAAATAAGTAACTGAGTCAAACTTGTCTGAGCATATTATCAGAGAGGTACGTCACGATTTTCTTAGCTAAGTTACACATTCTATGGAGAAATACAAAGAATGGACCTAGACTACCAACAATTATCATTAAAATAGTCCAAAATGAGTCCCCTCTAACTTGGAAAAAGTATACGCGGAAATGATCATATACAAATAACTGTGTAATCTTCTTTGCCGAAATTTTGCAGGGGAAATTAAATCCTGTTACTTAAAGTCTGGAAATCAGAAAGAAGGCCCTTCCCAGCATCAGCCATCAAATTATGACGGCTTCTCTCACGCTGGGTAAGTGGGGCTTGTTTTCAGGTTGGGGAAGGTGTCGCGTTGCTGCCCCCAGCAACTTACATGCAACTGACCCTGAGTGTAAATGAAGTGAAGATCCTGGTGTAGAATGAATGTGATAATCCGTCTGTAGGCGGCAAAGCATGTGGGTTTCACGTGAAAGAAAAAGAAAATCAGATATTGTAGAATAATTGAAAAATAAACAGAACCACTTTCATAGTAGCCACTTCCAAAAATGAATATAACACGTAGGCATAAATAGAGGGGAAACCTGTGTACACAATTATGGGAAAGGTGGTGATGCAGCTCAAGAACGCGTTAATAAATTTTTCTCAAGGAACGGACTAGAGATGTGGTTAGTCCTCATCTGCGCCGACAAGCTCTTTTGTAGATAGATGATCTAAACCTCCTTTCTCTTCTCCTTTAGTGTGCGTTGAGTAACTTTCCTGATCACGTTAATTAAGTTGATACTGAATTCGCTTGCGTATCCAGAACATACGTGGATTAATGGTGGCGTTGGGCAAGCTCTAAATCTTATCATTGGTGGACCGAATTCATCCTTCGTCCTGGACTTCAAGATTCTTTGAGGGTAACCCACAGGGCCGTGCCTTAGGGGCTTGCTCTGAGTAAGGGAGGAGGCTTTTCATGTACGTTTCTCTAGAGGTGTGTACGCCTGTTTGAGGATGTATGGAGACCTGTGTCATGTCACGGGGATGCCTTAGGCTTCACGCCTGGAGAAGGGAGGCGTGTAACGCAAGGGAGTTACAGGAACCCTACTTCCAGATTCTGCGGTGCAGCGTTCCTTCCTAAGGTCAAAGTTTCCTTACCAGGTATGCCTGTTCCAGTGTGCCTAGAACAAAGTCTGTTCTTGCCCCTGCAATCTGGCCTCCAGGTGGGATTCTGGCATGTGGCAGCCTTTTAGGGTGTCCTCTGGTCACCCCTGCTGCTTCTCACCTTCTCAGGAATGCTGGTGTCAGCCGTCATGGTAGATCTGATGGGTGCGCTACGTGATAGCTCTCCTGGCCTCACCACCCCACCTGGGCACCGACCCTGAAGCAGCCTGCTCGGGTCCAGAGTCAGTCCTGGGGGGAGACAGGCACCGCCTCCATCACCCACATGCCTTCCACTCTTCCTCTGGCTCCCTCAGGTACCCAAGTTCCAATCAAAACAGACACAACGAAATTCTCCTTCTCCAGCCAGCAAGCATGCAAAGCGCTCATGCCAACGGAGACCCAAGAGGAGAGAGCAGTCTGCCACCCCCATCTTAGTTCCAGCCTCTGAGACATTTTGTTACAGTGGTTTGATGAGTTCAGTCATCTAAGGTGGCAGCTTTCTTCAGACAAAATAATTACATGAGAGCACAGCTTGAAAAGCTGTCCTGTTATTCTACAATCCTCAGTTGAAAGCTGTAGTGTTTTTAAACTAAATTTGGAAGAAAAACACGCCTCCTATTTTATCCCCAAATAAATTTACATGGCTTTTTAATGTTTATTTTCCCAGATAAATGGACTACACTTTTCCCTGAGGAAAGTACTTGAACTGCTTTTGCCGGTTATGCCAGTTAGAATAAGACCACGTATCCAGAGCCTTAAAAAACTAAAAATACACAGTGTGCAGATAGGAATGAAAGAGAGTGCCTATAGGGTTTTCAATAAGTCCCGCTTCCTTAGACCATGCCTCACCAATAGACACCATTAACTCACTTTCTCCCCTTAATTTCTCTCTCTTTATTAGTTTTCCTCCAACTCTTGCTTTCTTTTGTTTCCTCTGCATTTCTTCCCCATGTTAGAGCTCTTTTTTGTTTAACTTGCCCTGCATTTCGAGACCTGCCTGGGCTTAGCTTTGCCACGGTGCATTTACTCTGGTGAAAGAGCTTTTGCCCAGGGTAGGTTTGGGCACTGCTGGACAACACCGAATGTGTTTGTGCTGAGCTTTGCTGTCAAGCCCCGTGGCTTAGAGGAGTCCCAGAATGTCATTACTTTCCTAGATCTGCCTCTTCATGTACATAGAACAGTTAGACCCTTTCTGTTACACATGAGAGAAATCCAAGTCCAACAGTCTTCACCGAAATGGGAATTTGGAGGCCAGGTAACGGAGACGTCTTGGGTAGATGTCTTCAAGGGTGTGGTTTCTCTTTCTCCGTCACCCCTCCCGTTGCTCTGTTTTGACATCACTCTCAAACATTTCACCCTGACAGTCAAAAGATGTCTGCAGCAGCCCCACTTATGTCTTCTCTCACTCATGTCCACTGGGGATAAGATGCTTCTTTCCCATAAACCCCAATTTAAGTCTCACTCTGTATCTCCTTCGTTCTGACTGGGCCACCTGGAACCCTGAACCCAGTTACCGAGGCAGGTACTTGGCTGGGGTCTGTGTTCATACACAGAGCTGGACAGGTTCCCTCTGAGAATGTATGGGAGCAGCTCTTCAGTGGGAAGTTTGGAGTTGGGTGGATGGATGCCGGGCAGCAAAAATAGGCAGATGACACCTGAGGACTCTCCTTCTGGTTAAATGGCAATTGAATTAATGACTGTGCTTCTTTAAAGAGAATAATGATCAAATTTTATAAAAGCAGCTTTCTTTTATAAATGTCCCTGTCTATCTCTTACATTTCTTGTATGTGAACGTTCCGATGGACAGGGTCCTGGCCCACCAGCACCACATGCTAAGTTCTAAGTGCTTGACTCCCTGTTCTTTCCCCAAGGTAAGTTTGACAGGGCATTGGTGTTAAGAGTTCTAGGAAAGAATGGCCCATAGCCACGCACATCTCTTTCTTGTGCCTAAAGATAAAAAAGTAATATACATGTCTGCTATTATATGTGTAGACTATTACTTGAGAATATACATGTCCTCTGTACTATTACTCTTTGAAATAAGTTAGTCCTTTAGAGGGGACTTTGTTCTGGAGTACTGTGGCCTTTCAGTGGCCCATTTGGTCATAGGAGATGTGTGGTGCTTCCTGTTTGATGCTCGAGCACAAAACTCTAGTCACTTCACTTAGCAAAATTATAGCGTTGAGGCTGTTCCCGGGGCAGTTCTGGAAAAGCACTTACGGGGACGCCATCTGTTTAATTCATGCTCAGAAAAAATGGCTCAGTCCTCTGTAGAGTCAGATGATCTTCTGGATTTCAGCTGCTGTCTGACAGGCTTATGGTAGATATTCCAACAGCCTCACACTCCTCCAGACCCAGAGATGTTGAAAGCCGTGCCACCCATGCACGGGAGGCTAATTTCTTTGGATTTGTAGTAAGCCTTGGCTTCCATGGGAGCGCGTGTTGTAGTGACGGTTTGGGTATTTTTGAATTGGTTGTATGAAAGAAAACTTGTGCTAAAACAGAATGACAGCAAGTGAGCTGGTTGAATTTGAATATGTTAATCCCTGCATTAACATACCTGTGTGCGTGTGTCATCCATTACTTTATTTTTTTAAAATTTTAATTTAATTTTATTTTTGGCTGCATTGGGTCTTTGTTGCTGCACGCAGACTTTCTCTAGTTGTGGCGAGCGGGGGCTCCTCTTTGTTGCGGTGCACGGGCTGCTTATTGCAGTGGCTTCTTTTGTTGTGGAGCACGGGCTCTAGGCATGCGGGCTTCAGTAGTTGTGGCTCGTGGGCTCAGTAGTTGTGGCTTGTGGGCTCTAGAGCGCAGGCTCAGTAGTTGTGGCTCACGGGCTCTAGAGTGCAGGCTCAGTAGTTGTGGCGCAGGGGCTTAGTTGCTCCACGGCATGTGGGATCTTCCCGGGCTAGGGCTCGAACCTGTGTCCCCTGCATTGGCAGGTGGATTCTTAACCACTGAGCCACCAGGGAAGCCCCATCTGTTTCTTTAATGCTAGAGGTAAAGACACATCAGAGCAGCACACAGCTGGTCAAGTGCGATGACAGCAGGTCAGGAATTTGTAACTTGGAAGGGCCAGGGCGCTCAACACCTTACACCTGCGTTCCAGTGCGCCTTTCTGTGGGAAGCAACGTCCTGGCAGTTCCTGGCCCTGAAGGAAGTGTTTTCCTGTCACAGTTATGGTGGCAGCAGCCATCGCTTATTAAAGATGTATTTTGCACTAAGCACTGTGCTAACTATTAAATTATCCCATTTCATCCGCCCGACAAAACAGAGGTAGGTGATATTCACTCCATTTGACAGAAAAGGAAACTAAGACTGATGAAGAAACAGGCCCAACCTCAGTAGCTAAGTAAGTGAACAGGGGACACTTAAATCCCACCCCCTGCACTGTCCCCCCAGCAGGGGCTGCAGCCTCAGTTCCCTGGCGCCCAGTCAGGTGAAGTGGGCCCAGGGTTGAATGCTAGGGGCGTTGGGTGCTGAGTCCTCTGGAGGGTATTTGTCCTGCCCTCAGAGGGCTGCTGCTTCTTATCTTCAGGGTGCCTATGCCAGCTTGGGAGGCCTGGGTGAGCAGATTTTCCAGTTCTTTCCACAAGGAGCTAGAAATGCCCGTGTATCTGTGAAGATCTATTTTGTTTAATGTTGTCGATTTTAATGTTTTTTTTTGAAATGCCACAGGCCGCAGGTGGCATGTTTGTGGTTGGCCGCGGCCTGTGGGCTCCCTAAGCCCGGGCCCTCACCTGGTACTCTGAGACCAGGGTGGAACAGCCCCCCTGCTAACGCGTGTGATCTCGGGGTGCCCTTATGCGGCCCCCCGCTCCCCCAGGCCCCCTTCGCGGTCCCTGCCTCACCTCTCCTCCCCCTGAGGCCCGTGGAACCGACCTTGAGCCCTTCCTCTTCCTGGTATCTGCCCTTCTCTGCCTAGAACGCCCTTCCCCACTCACTTCTACCTCTGCAATTCTCTTCCTTCAAAGCACAAATTACCATCTGCCTCTTTTATCCGTCTTTCCCTTTTCCCTACTCTGGCAATAAATCCATCCCTCCATGCTGTCATCAGGGGAGTGCTTACCACATCCTCCCAGATGCAGGAGACTCCCAGCTCCTCTTCCAGACTCTTCTTTACTAAAGAAAAGTGACCGTGGCTAGGGGGCCTTGATAGCCCTCACTTAGCCCTCTGTAGGTAGATGTTCAGTGAATAGTGCATTGAATCAAGTTAATCGTTGGAAATGACGAAGACAGTCCAATCCGAGTTCTGGACAGCAAACATGAGCCAGGCCTTTAGGGATAGCAGGTAAGAGGCAAACGGGAGGGGCAGAGGCGGTCCGCGGAGGCACTCACGCTTTGTTCTATTTGCAGCAGCAGTAATTAGACCTCTTTGCAGAGAGAAACAACCCAGCGAAGGTGGGACTATCAAAAGAACATCCACAGATAACTCTCTCACCTCGCGGTTGTTGGAGGGGAAGCGCCGGAAGCAATAGCAGTTTGCCTGCTCTACACACTTGAATACAGAAAGTTATCTCCTCCTTCTAAAAATGGAAAGAAGCCCCCCTGCAAAACGACTTTCTAACCCCTCACCGCAGAAATCAAGGTTGAGTCTCCAATTAGAGTCTCCGGTGCTGTGTTCCATTCAACGAGGAGGAAACGATTCCCTCTGCCCGTATGGGAGGCAGCTCTGATGGAAAAGCTGACATTGGGGTCCACACTTCCCTGACATCAGAGGGGTCGTGTCCTGTGGTGTGAACTTGAGCTTTCGCCTTGGACTGGCCCACGTTCCCCGTTCCTGCACGAAGAGTAACTTTTGGTTTGACGTTGAGCAGGTTTACTTTAACCATCTTAAGCACTGGTTTTCTAATGCATAGATGGGAATAATACTAGTAATAAGTTCAGTGGGTGGCTTTGAAAGCAAAATATAATAGTATACGCGGTGCTTAGCACAGTACCTCTCATAGGGGGCACTGAGAAAATGTTAGCTATTGTTAAACTGTCCCCAAACAGAAGCCGTAGGACAGTGGCTGAAGTTCACCGTGACGTTATACGGCAAAAGAGCAAAAGGCCAAGGGGAGCCTTTCCTCTAGGGCTTTTATCAGTCACTTTACGAGATTTTAAGGTGGTTCAGTACTTTGTATTCTCCCTGTCAGCCTGTTGTGTTAGAACATTTTGGCCTCTGGGGCAGTTTTACAGAAGGTAGTTTACTATTTTATTTCTGGCTTTTAATGCCATTACATTTAGAGTTCTCCTACTGTAGTAAACATAAACTTTGATTTTGAACTTGGAAGGATTCCTAGTTGGGGCAGTTTCTAAGCCCTTCAGCCGCGGAAGATATTAGCAAAGCAGCCTTTTCCCTCTGAGGCGGCTTCAGTGGCTAGGATTGCCTCTAACTAGCCATTAAACCACTGACTCCTACTCTTGGCAAGAACGCCTGTCCTCTTCGCCATTGTTAAGCCTAGTTGCCATGTGACAGTTTTATATCCCTGACTCCCCAGTATGAATAGGGAATGGTTTGCAATGTAACTTCCATGTCTCTTTGGGGATTCCTGGAGGGAACCAGGAGAGGAAGCGAATTTCCCTCCTTGGCCTCTCTGTCATTGTGGGAACCAAGACATTTCTCATTGACTGCTGAAGAAATTTAAGCAGTATTTTACGGTTGTACAGTAACTGTCCAGAAAGCAGGTACCTTTGGTAACACTATCTCATCTAGTTCTGCTTTCCCCAGAAACGAGAATAAGGGAATTATGGCTTGAATTGCAGAATTCAAGAAATGTAGAATTTCTACAGAAATGTAGAATTGCTACTTAAAAAAATTTCAGAGGATAAATTCATTACCCAGGACACAGGACTGATTCAGCAGCTCAGAGCCTAATATGAGCTCATCTACCTAGAAAATCAAAGTTGAAATAGGCTGTCTGCCTAGGAAGTTGAAGGAAGTGCGTTTTGTGTCTGAAGGGTTCACTGCAGAGTGGACTTTTGTTATGTCCCCTGGAGGTCTTGCAATGAAAGCTTGATAGTTTCTGTTCTTTGTTCAGCAAAGATTTACACGTCTTTCGTCTGTAAATTCTTCCAAGTAACATAGAAGAGCTTTCTCTTGTAAAAGATATATAACCATGCTTTAGTATTAGAAAACCTTTTCTAGTGTCATAAGCAATCTCATGAAAATGCATATAAAAATTTTTTTTAAATGCATACAAAAATGCATATTGTCTGCTCTCCAGTGAAATCCTGTGGAAAGACATAGTGTTTATATTCATTTTGAGTATCTATTACTCATAAAATAGGTTTGGTAGGCTACTGAATGGAAAGACTCATTCTGGAGCAAGTTTAGTTTACAGGGTTTTTATTGGGGATTTTTGTACCTCAGTTGTTTCTATTTAAAAAGTAGAGTAGATTACATGGGTAATCATCTATTTATTTGTCCGGATTCACTTGTTTTGGGCTTCGTTTATGAATCGTTAATAGTACATATCGAAACAGATATTGTTATGTTATAAATTAGGCTTATTTTTGAAAGCTACTCCAACCTCTAAACCCATTAGGTACTATATTCCAAAGGTGGACTGAGGTGTACTTATCTTTTTTTTTTTTTTGCGATATGTGGGCCTCTCACTGTCGTGGCCTTCCCGTTGCCGGACGCGCAAGCTCAGTGGCCGTGGCTCACGGGCCCGGCCGCTCCGCGGCATGTGGGATCCTCCCAGACCGGGGCACGAACCCGTATCCCCTGCATCGGCAGGCGGACTCTCAACCACTGCGCCACCAGGGAGGCCCTGTACTTAATCTTTATGGCCTTCTCAGAGTTCTGACATTTTTGTTGACATTATTATTAGTAGCCTCTCTGACCCTGGTCTCAGTAAAGCCTCTGTTACTTACTGGGATCAGCTCTGAGGAAAGCCCTTTAAAGCCACCGTGCTTACGTGTGTACCTGGATCTCAAAGAAGGTAAGCAGGCAGAAAATTGTAAAAAATAATCACCTCTTTTAGACCTTCTTAACGTTAGTCAGAAGAAATAGTGATCCCTGGTTTGCATTAGCTCAGCCAGAATGTGGGGCATGGATGTCAGTCAGTTGGGTGTGCAAAATATAAAATGTTGTGAATTCTCCCAATATCAGATACGCCCAGTTCTGTGTACCATTCAAGCACGAGTTGAAAACGTCAACTCCAATGATAAATATTTGAGAATATGTACATAGCTGCCTCACTCTGTTGATTTGCATGATAGAGTTATGTGTTACTGAGTTAATTAAAAAACTTCCGGGGATTCTTGGTGCCTTTGATCACCCACATAGAGGTGGAAGTATCTGGAAAAAAAGCAGGTGACCATGCAGGGATTTGCCTCTGCAGAGTTCCTGCTGTCCATATTCCTGTGTCCTCTCTCTTTGTTTTCCAGTCGTTACTATCAGATCCTTTCACTGTAGTCCTGCTTTGTTTTCTTAGACACACTAGAGAGATTAAACTTTCATCCAGGCACAGAGTCATAAGGATGGAGAGTTGATGAGGTGGACTCTAGAAAGACTTCTGTTCTCCGAGGCACGTTCTCTGAATCCCTGGGAAGAGGCCCTGCCACACGGTGGGATTCTGTCCCTGTGGTCACAGCCCCGGCTGCCACATGATGGCAGTCAGATCCCGTGCTGGAGGCCCTCACAAGCTCCCAGGCTGGTGTTCCCTTTTTCTCAAATGCACAGATGAATCTTGCTGTCCTATAAAAGAAGACTTGTTTGCAGGCTTTAAAACAAGGATCCCTGTTCAAATTCTAAATAACAGGTTATAGTTTCCAAAACAGTGCTGCTTTATTTAAATATCCCACATATTGAACACATGGCTGGACTTTCATCTCTAGGCTTGCTCCTCTGGATGGCTTGTTTCCATGGCCCCCGAGTAAGCCTGGGAAACCAGGAAGGACAGGCAGAAAAAGAGAGGCCCTCTTCCTCGGGAGGGTCGATTGTAAGTTTTGAGATCCGGGGAAGATGAAGAATTTCAAGGATTTCTTTCCACATCAATGGGAAAACGCAGCAGCACATGCATTTCAGTTATTTGTTGCTTACAGAAGCTTAGATGAGTGAAAACCTGGGGAGAGCAATATAGCGCAATGGGGTCACTGTGACTTTGAGACCCAGCTCTGTCCATAAGAAAGTGCACCATTGTGGCCCCTGGCCCATCTTTATTTCCTTCTAGTGGCTGCTCTTTTTGTACTTTCCACCATTAATCACTATTTCTGCTGTTTGCCCTGAATTCGATCTCGTTTAAATAAATTTACCTCTGCTCTAGCTCTGAACCAAACGAGTTGTCCAGAGATAAACCAGAGAGCAAGAAAACCAAGGCCAGATGTGCAACTGCTGCTCTATTGTAGTTCAGAGTGTGATTACTACAGGGTTGGAATATTTCCATTTCCATCGCTATTTTAGAGGAAGAAATGTCTCTTGAAACTTAGCACTTTCACATTATATTTAGTATTATGGGGGAAAATCTCCAGCCATAAGTTAGTGAAACAGAGACTATTTTTTGAGATTTTTTTTTTTTTTAATTGAGGTATAGTTGATTTACAGTGTTGTGCTAATTTCAGGTGGACAGCAAAGTGATTCAATTATACATATACATTATTTTCCGGATTCTTTTCCCATATAGGTTATTATAAAATATTGAGTAGAGTTCCCTGTGCTATGCGGTAGGTCCTTGTTGCTTATCTGTTTTATATACAGTAGTGTGTATCTGTTACTCGCAAACTCCTAATGTATCCCTCCCCCCAACAGAGACTTTTTAGATGATCCTTGAGCTCACAGCCCATAGAATAACTGCTATTCCCTCAGGAGAATAAGTAGCAGATAGTCTGAGAGAGGTACAAGAAAAGGAAGATGGGCGGGAATTCTTGGAGGGTTGGTATAGGAAGAGCTCTGTCCACTGAGTGATTTTTGTGACATCATAGCCTCTTTGGTTCCTGAGTGGACAAGCTGGTGCCCGTGGATTACAACTTCAACATTAGGACCCCAGAAAACTATGCCACACGAAGAAGATAAATCTCTTTATCCTCTGGAAGCAGCGTCACACGTCTCCTCCTGGCCAAATAGGAAGCCCATATACACATGACAAGACAGGTTTTCTGGTGAGGACATACCAGCGATAAAGCTCAGAAAAGAATCTTTCTGGGACTTCCCTTGTGGTGTAGTGGTTAAGAATCCGCCTGCCAATGCAGCGGACACGGGTTCGAGCCCTGGTCCGGGAAGACCCCACGTGCCGCGGAGCAACTAAGCCCGTGCGCCACAACTACTGAGCCCGCGCTCTAGAGCCCGTGAGCCACAACTTCTGAGCTCGCTGCCACAACTACTGAAGCCCGCACGCCTAGAGCCCGTGCTCCGCAACAAGAGAAGCCACCGGAATGAGAAGCCCGTGCACCACAACAAAGAGTAGCCCCCGCTTACCGCAACTAGAGAAAGCCTGCGCGCAGCAGTGAAGACCCAGCACAGCCAAAAAAAAAAAAAGAATCTTTCTTAATATCATCATTGCTTCGTGTAAAAGGAGGTTACGAGGGAGCTTGACATGCTGTTTGCGTTTGTCTTTATTTTTTTAAAAAAGGATTAGGTATGAGTTGAGAGCAAGACACCCTTACCCCATTCCTGCTAATAGAGACAGCTAGAATTAATATGTTATTTGTGTGAAAAACATAGGGGTCAGTTTACTGTTTAATATGAGAATGAGTAAAGTCAGGTCCTATATCAGTAGAAAGAAATAGGAAGATTAGGTATTGGTTATTAAGTGTCTGATATATGAGAGGCACCATATCCAGTCTGATTTAATTCTTACAGCAGTCCCTGTGAGGAAGACATCATCCCTATTTTATAGGTGAGGATCTTTTAAAAAATTAATTTTGTTGAAGTGTAGTTGATTTACAGTGGTGTGTTAATTTCTGCTGTACAGCAAAGTGATTCAGTTATACATATATATATACATTCTTTTTCATATTCTTTTCCATTATGGTTTATCACAGGATTTATTGAATATAGTTCTGTGTGCTCTACAGTAGGGCCTTGCTGTTTATAGGTGAGGATTTGAGGTAAGAAAACAACATTGTTATAGTCACAGATAGTAAATAGTAGAGCAGTAATTCAAGCCTAGTTCTGTTTAATTCTAGAACTCATCCAAAAGATTTTGAAAAGAAAACCAAACCCTAGATTTTTACATAGGATTTTTAAATGGCTTGTGCAGGAAAATAATGTTATCTGTTATTATTTTTATTTTGTCATCAAAAACGTGCAAAAAATTCAGCTGTATTGACACTTCCTTTTGGACCATGTTTCCTGCCAGGAGGCCCTGGCAGGAGGAAGGTTGCTCTGAAGTAACTTTGTTACACCTTCCACAGTAGTCTGTTCTTAGTTTATTTCAGTTGGCAATAGAGGGCGCTGTACACTCTCTAGATTTTCTCACATTTCCTTACTGCTCCTGCCTATTTATAGTCATCACCTGCATTCCCTACAGTGAAGTCAGATCAGTCTTTTGGTTTTAGTGAAGTTCTGGCATTTGCTGAGTTTTAGGTTTCTCTAAATTTGTATTAACGAGATGTTTTCGATCCTGTTGTATTTAGCTATGAAATGACAGAATTACAGTCCTCAGAGGTTTCTGTACAAAGTACAAAAGTTTGCATGAACACTGTCTTTATAAATCTAAATTTTTTTCTCTATTAGTGACACACATTACACCACTAGTATGGTCAGGAAGCAAAAGCACTCTTTATGGAACAATCATACAAATAATGGAAGGATAGGATTTTTAAGTTTTCAAAATCCATGTGCTTATCCCACCTGACTCATTTCTCAAACCCTGGTGTTAATGTACGATGTTTCCTAAGTGGTTCTTTACTTAGAAACCATTATTGAATGGTTATTGAAGGAGGCCTTTATTGAATGTATCATCAAATAGCCATAAATCATGTCTCAAAAATGTAGAGAAGGGCTTCCCTGGTGGCGCAGTGGTTGGGAAAAAAAAAAAAAAAAAAAAAAAAAAAAAAAAAAATGTAGAGAAATCTGTGTGTCTGTGAGCACGTATGTGAGAATAGTGGACGTATTTTAAACACTGTTCCTGTTGAATAAGCATTTGTATGTTTGTGAATACAGTAGTAGGGAGTTGGGAAAAAGAAAGATCTAAAAACTTGTTAGAAACTTTGTATCGAAACGTGAGATTAGAAATCAGAAGGCATTACTACTCAGCCTTAAAAAGAAGAACAAAATAATGCCGTTTGCAGCAACATGGATGGACCTAGAGATTATCATACTAAGTGAAGTAAGTCAAAGACAGAGAAAGACAAATACCATATGATATCACTTATATGTGGAATCCAAAATATGACACAAATGAACCTATGTATGAAACAGAAACAGACTCACAGATACAGAGAACAGACTTGTGGTTGCCAAGGGGGAGAGGGGGTGGGGGAGGGATGGAGTGGGAGTTTGGGATTAGCAGATACAAACTACTATATATAAAATAGATAAACAGCAAGGTCCTACTATATAGCACAGGGTTCTATATTCAAAATCCTGTAATAAACTGTAATGGAAAAGAATATGAAAAAGAATATGTTTATAATGTATAGCTGAGTCACTTTGCTGTACACCAGGAACTAACACAACATTGTGAATCAACTATACTTCAATAAGAGAATAAATAAAAAAAAGGAAGGTGATGACATTAGTGCAACGTCTGCATTCTTGAGGTGGCTTGTGCAGCAACACAACTAAGGAGCCCGCGTGCTGCAACTAAGACCTGGTGCAACTAACTAAATAAATAAATAGTAAAAGGAAAAAGAAAAATGCTTGAAACTATAATAAGATGTGTCATTTCAGAAGCAGGAAGTCCAAAGGCTTGATCAGTGCAGGGTTGGTTGGTCATCAAGAAACTAGTTTCCTTCTGTGTTTCAGCTCTGCTGTCTTCGGGCTCGTCCCTCACGATGGCAGTATCGCTGCTGCAGCTCCAAGGGTTTCTGACTCACATAGTGTCTAAAGGTCAGGAGAGAGATAGTCTCTTACTTTTGTTACTTTTTAAGAAGTAGAACCCTCCTACACTGTTGGTGGGAGTGTAGATTGGTGCAGCCATTATGGAAAAACAGTATGGAGGTTCCTTAAAATCTAAAAATAGAGCTACGATATGATCTAGCAATCCCGCTCTTTGGCATATATCCAGAGAAAACCATAATCTGAAAAGGTACACGCATCCCAATATTCATTGCAGCACTATTTACAATAGCCAAGACATGGAAGCAACCTGAATGTCCATTGACAGATGAATGGATAAAGAAGATATGGTACGTATATACAATGGAATATTACTCAGCTATAGAAAAGAATGAAATAATGCCATTTGCAGCAACGTGGATGGACCTAGAGATGATCATACTAAGTGAAGTAAGTCAGAAAGAGAAAAACAAATACCATATGATATCACTTATATGTGGAATCTAAAAATGATACAGATGAACTTATTTACAGAACAGAAACAGACTCACAGACGTAGAGAACAGACTTATGTTTACCAAAGGGGAAAGATGGGGGGGGAGGGATAAATTAGGAATTTGGGAGTAACATATACATACTACTATAAATAAAATAGATAATCAGCAAGGACCTACTGTACAGCACAGGGAACTCTACTCAGTATTTTGTAGTAACCTATATGGGAAAAGAATCTGAAAAAGAATATACACATATACATATATATCTATAAATATAACTGAGTCACGTTGCTGTACACCTGAAACTAACATAACATTGTAAATCAACTATACTCCAATAAAAACTAAAGAAATTAAAAAAAAATTTTAAAGGTAAAAACACTGAAAAAAAAAAAAGAAATAGAAAAACTTGCTCGTGAGCGTCCTTATCCACAGCTGCCTCCCCTTTGCTCTGCGGTAGCCTCTTAGAATAGCATTACACTCCTGTGCCAGGGCTGGCCGGGGTGGTTGGAGTTCCCATGATGGGTGTGGCATGACCAGGATTTACCCCAGGGGCCAGGGAGGGACCTCGTCTCTTCTGAAGCACACCGTCTTGGATGATTGAATAAAACTGGAGTTCCATGTTGAATGTGTGCAAGGTGATAGCCCTTCTGCCTGAAGGTGACATGGCACACGCAATTCTCGACTTTGAACTGCTCATGCAAGGTGGCAGAGGCTTACCCGTGACCTGCATTAAGGATCCCTGCTGCCCTTGTGTTTGCATGTAATAAGTAGATGACTTCTGGTACTTCCAGGTAACTGAAGCATTTGTTTTGCCCATCCTCAGAGACGTACAGAGCAGCTCGTCCAGTACCACAACTTCCGAGAGTCAAGATCCTCCTTCAGGGGACCCTGTGGTCAGTGCCTTGCAACAACAGCTGTTGCTGATGGTGGCTCGAAGGACCCAGTCAGAAACCCCACGGGTACGTCGCAGCATTCCCGTTTGTGAATGTTCCAGAAGCAGGGATCCGGAAACCCGTCTCCAGGTTGGATTCCCTAATAGAATTAGCCCAGTCTTGTCCTGAATTTTATGTCAGCTGGGTTGTGGCTATATCACTTTGTGGTAGTCTACTGAACAAATGTGAAAAGAAACCTCTTAGGTAACAGGTACCCTTCCCTTCATGCTAACGGGATTATTACTGTCTTAATTGCTCTTCCAAAAGCATTAGAAATTCATTTCCATTGATCTTTGGGATGCACAAATCCCACAAGAGCTCACTTGGTTAGGATGGCATTTTTTCCCCGCATGGTTTGGAAAATATCTGGATTTTTATTAATTTATTATAGCCTTATATTTTAAGCATGCAGAGATTTTTAAAGAGAATCTTGGCTTGAAGGGAGACTTTATTCTTGGAGCAAATGACATGATCGTCAAGGGGCTTAAAAGATGAAGCCTTGCATTGTTTTACTAAGAGATAACTTACTGATGTTCATTCACTTATTCACTGCACCTTTAATGAGACTCTGTGGGGCACAGAGCAAAGAATTCAAAGAAAAGATAACATGGGAGCAAAGACATACAACCAGTCATGAATTTAGAGCTCCAGATTCCATCAGGGCGTTTCAGAGAATGAGGATGGAGAAGCCTCCTTAGGAGAAGAGACATTGGGCTAGACCTTGAAGGAAGGTGGATTTCAGTAAGTACAGATTGAAGGAGGAGGGTAATAGGTGGGACGTTAGTGTGAAGTTTCTTTATTGCTGTGTTTACCTTCCTCCTGACAATGTTTTGATTTCTTCTAGAGAATCTCACCTATAAAAAGAAATAATAGTTTTATATATGTTTTCATGAGTGCTTAACCAAATTTTTCCAAAAGATGCTTGATAGGAATCTTTACACTATTTTTCCGATGTGCAGAAAAAATGTTGGGCTATCTTCTAACTGACCGCATGTTTTTCTGGAGTCTTTATTCTTGCTGACTGGGTACGAGTTGGGAGGGCTGCATAGGGAGGACTTGAAAAAGCCAGTGAAGGGTAATCGGTGCTCTCAGGCTTGAAGGAGCTTCGGTAGGAATAAGCATTCAGTTAACTCAAAGGGTCAGTCTTCAGGGCTGTCTTCCCTTTCGTGTACTGGGTCTCTCCTACCCCGCCTCCCTTCGAGGTGCAGGAGGAAGCTTTCCAACACCCCGGGAGGCGAGTGGAGGTGAGAGGGAGCCTCTGATGGCTGAGCAGGGCTGGTCCAGCAGATGCCTGGTCCCTGGGCATGCTGGGTGGTCCTGCCCAGTTAGGGTGCAGCGCTGGGGTCTCCCACCCTGCCTTTAGCGTCCAGCTCTGAGGACCCTGCATTCTGCGGCCTCCCCCTCTCCCTCAGTATCTTTGGGTTCACCAGTCTTTTCTATGTCTGCGTGTGCTCCCCTGGGCTCAGACCCCAGCTGCGCCCTCAGCAGTCCGTGCCCTGTGTCCAGCCCCACCATGGCGGCCAGTACTAGTTCCAAGCCTTAGTGCAGGGGCGGCCCTGCAGAATGTGGGTTTTCTCTGAGAAACTTGCCTTCTCCTGAGACAGGCCTGGGGAAGCTTCAGCTCCCTACCACCCTTCCCCGCCTCCAGAACATCAGTACTGAACCCACAAGGAGGGGAAGGTTATATAAAAATATTCAGATAGTTTGGGAAGATGCAAATGTCACAGATCCTGTGGGTGGCAGAATCCTAGGGAAACTGGGAATTTCAGATAGTCAGAGATGCAAATCCACTGACTTAGCGTCTGGAGAACATCCCAGGTAGAACAGAAACTCAGAGACAAGTAAATATCGCATGGATAAACCAGAAAGAGTTACGCTACTCCTTATTTTACGTTTAAAATTCTGTTAAGTGGCACGATTATGTAAATGAGTGTATAAAAAACTAAATTTATGTATGTATTGTTTCACCTTTAACACTTAACCAAATTCATTGATGAACTTCAACTTTTTAAGCTTTCTTAATTTTAAGTAGAATTTATAAACAATTTAAGTTTTACTCTAGGTAGGTATAGAGGAGGGAAAATGAAGATTGCTATCCAGGCTCCTATATAGACCCTAAATATTTACAAAGGTCTCATATCGAAAAGAATTCTTTAGTTCTACTATTTAGTTTTCCAAGTTTAATTGATATCACCAGGGAATTCAGTTAGGTTTTGGCCACGAAATAAAAATTAAGTTGGTTTCCTGGTCATTATCCCACACACATTTGGTAAAGATTTACTGTACCTTCAGCCCTGTGCTAAGGGCGAGGTAAACAGTGGGAAAGAGCCTCAGCCTCTACCTTCTGGCAGTCTGTAATAACTGGTCAACCAGTTCAGTTCTGTAGGATGGAGCCTGTGATAAGGACAGGCTCAGGTGCTATGGGACGCACAGGAGGCCCCAGGCAGGACGCAGGGGATCAGGAAGGCTTCCCCGGTGAGGAGAGATCTCAGCCGAAACGCGGAGGATGAGTTGAAGGTGGCAGAGAAATAACCTAGGTGTGGCCTGCAGGTGAGCTCACTGACTGGAGAGTGGAGGCCCAGGGATAGCCACAACAGGAGGAGCTGATTCTTAGATAGTCCAGCAAAACCCAGCCCTATTCCTTAGGGCTCTGCAGACTTTCCGTCCCCCATCCTCCCTCCCTCCCCACCTCCCTTCTTCACGGCTGCTTGAGTGCAGCATGTGTCACCTGGGACACCCTCACCACTAGTTCAGTTTTGTAGGTAAGTCCATTTGTGTCGTATTTTACATTCCACATAGAAGTGATCTCATATGGTATTTGTCGTTCTCCTTCTGACTTCGCTTAGTATGATCATCTCTAGGTCCATCCATGTTGCTGCAAGGGTACCATTATTTTGAACAGTAGATCTTTTCAGGTAGCTTGGGGGAGGGGCATGGACCTTTACATTCTTTAAAAAATTTTTTTTAATTTTTATTATTTTTTTTTTTGCGGTACGCGGGCCTCTCACTGCTGGGGCCTCTCCCGTTGTGGAGCACAGGCTCCGGACGCGCAGGCTCAGTGGCCATGGCCCACGGGCCCAGCCGCTCCGCGGCGGCATGTGGGATCTTCCCGGACCGGGGCACGAACCCGTGTCCCCTGCATCGGCAGGCGGACTCTCAACCACTGCACCACCAGGGAAGCCCCAATTTTTTTTATTTTTAAAGATTTTTTTTTTTTTTTGATGCAGACCACTTTTTTTTTTTTTTTAAATCTTTATTGAATTTGTTACAATATTGCTTCTGTTTTCTGTTTTGGTGTTTTTGGCACACGCGTGTGGAATCTTAGCTCCCCGACCAGGGATCGCCCCCACACCCCCTGCACTGGAAGGCGAAGTCTTAACCACTGAATTGCCAGGGAAGTCCCCTTTACATTCTTAAATGTTTTAATTCTACCAAAGATTATTTCTGAACTGTACTATATACTTCTGTACCTTCTTAAACTGAACGTGCTGATCATTATTTAAGCTGTTCTTGATAATTCAGGTTTACGAAATGGACCTTGGTATTGTGCTGTCAGTACAGATCCATATGGGGGGTGGTGAGCAAATGCAATTATCTTGTTTCTTAAAAAGGACTTGTGTTCAATTTACACCCCATCCCCCTACTTTTACTAATCTCTTTCTTCTGATCGTAGAATAAAACTTGCAGGCCTGACTTGGCAGGCAGAGTGATGTGATTGTTCTTGGGTGAGGCTTAATTAATGAATCAGAGACAGAACCGGCCTCTTGGTTAGTGTGTCTCTGTGTTTACCTAGGTCATAGATATGGAACCCCCCTTAGTCGCCACTGTGGGTCCTCACCCCTGCCAGCTCCTTCATCACTGATGGTTGCCAGGAGCTCTGCGTTAGATCCCTTTATTCCTTTCTGGGGATAATCACCTTGTTCGCTCCCACGGCTCACTTCTCTCTCTCTTTCTGGGTATATAGATGCAGATATAGACATGCTTATACTTGTATGTATGTGTGTATCACCGTGTTACCCAGGCTGGTTGGCTTGTCTACTCCCCAGGAGTTCCTAAACCCCTTCAAGGTAGAAACTCTGTCTTGTTATCCTTTGAATTTTCAGCTTATATTGCATATCATATCTGGCTTATATAATCTGCATAATAAATATTTGTTGGATGAGTGAATAAATGAATGATTAAAACGATGAGAAAAATTTGAATTTGAGAGACTTACCTGGTGGTCCAGTGGTTAAGACTCTGCGCTTCCACTGTAGGGGGTTTGGGTTTGATCCCTGGTCAGGGAACTAAGATCCTGCATGCCACGCAGTGCAGGGGGAAAAGAAAATTTGAATTTGAAATTTATACCAGAAAACAGGCTAAGTATAATTGCTGTGATTCACTGAAGCATCGAGCCCTGTGCTTCCTTGCTATTTAAAGCAAAAAATGAAATTCGATGAACCTCATTTTCTGATAAAGGAAGTTGTTATGGGCTGATGTGGGTTCCCTCAAAATTCATAGGCTGCCATCACAACCCCCGTGACTTCAGAATGTGACTGTATTTGGAATAGGACCTTTAAAGAGGTAATTAAGTTAAAATGAGGTCATTAGGGTAGAACCTAATCCAGTATGGCTGGTGTCCTTTGAAGAAGCGGCGATCAGGACACAGATACACATAGAGGGAGACCATGTGAAGACACAGGGAGAAGACGGCCGTCTGCCGGCCAACGAGCGAGGCCTCAGAAGAAACCACTCCTGCCAACACCTTGATCTTGGGCTTTCGGACTCCAGAATAATAGCACCTACGTGGAAGAGTTACTTTGGGGTTTTTAGGGTTAAAGATGGCAAAATTATGCCTTTAATAATCAGTGTCAATTATTAATATCATCAAAATTTTTATTAGGTATACGGAACTCTTGAATGTTCCAGGGAGCTCGGGGGACATACAGTTCTCCTGTCTAAGCCACCCCATCTGTGGTACTTTGTTGTAGCAACCCTAGTAAACTAACACAGAAATCAAACCATTTTCTCTTTGCATTAAATTCTGAGATGTTTCTTAAACAAGGATTTCCATTTAAGCAGCAATAAATAGCACAATATGCCAGAATCTTTAATAAGTTTTGCAGAAAATGTAGACGTAGTCTTCCTGTGATTTTTTTTTTTTTATACCAACCTTCCCTAAAACTGCTCTCACTAAAGGAGAGTATTTTTCTTACTATTCAAAAGAATGCTATCACCTTCACTGTTGCTTATCCTTGACCTGTTTACACATCATACCTGAATTCCCACATCACAGAATGGTAAACCGTGCTCAGCTTGTACACGTATTTCTTACTTGCTCTCTTTATCCACGGAGCATAAGGGAAAAGGATCTCTTTTGCCGGGAAGGTTTACTCTAAACCACAAATTCATTGTCATTAAAAGAAGGTGCTGTTCTTGCTGACATACAGCAGGCAGTCTCCACGAAGCTCTCTTTTCTGTTGGAGTCGCATTCCAGACACAAACAGCACTTATAATCTCAACTTTCCTGTAATAACACAGCCCAGTCCATCCTGTATATTGCTAACCTATATATTGCCTTCACGATGGATCGACTTTCCCTTGAAATGCCTTTTGCGTTTATAGTCGGAATAACTGTGCTCTATAGCTGAGTCAGGGAATCAGCATCTGGGAACAGAGAGGTGGTAAAGTCAGCCTCCTTGGAGGGTACCACGTGGTCTCCAATGAAGCAGGTGTGCTGCCCTTATGCATGCCAGGCATTTTGACATCAGCAACTTTCACTGAATTAAGGAAAAATTTTGTACTCTGCCCAAGTATAGCCTTCTACTTTGTAAGTCAGAGAGAAGTGTGTGAGACCTTTAAAAGTCAGCATCCCCTCCATGGCTGCTCTTCTGTGCTGTCCTCCCTTTTCTTATTTTGGTCCTTCTTAACAGTCTCCTGTGTTTTATGTTAGTCAGCCTACAGGAAATTAGAGCCTACCGAAAATCTTTTTGGGAAAAATAGAGGGCAAAAGCAAACAAATAAAAATACAAACTAGAGTAATCCACCAATTCGACTTTTAGATGTATATCCAAAAGAGCCTAAAGCAGGGACCTGAACAGATATTTGCACGTGCATGTTCACAGCAGCAGCATTCACGATTGTGAATAGCGAATATTCCACCAAGGGGGTAGGGGAAGCAACCTCAGCGTCTGTCAACAGATGAATGAATAAACAATATGCGGTCTGTCCATACAACGGAATTTTATTCAGCCTTAAAAAGGAAGGAAGTTCTGAGACCTGCTACATGGATGAATCTTGAGGTCACTATGCTAAATGAAATAAGCCAGTCACAAAAGGACAAATACTGTATAATTCCACTTACAGGAGGTCCCTTGAGGAATCAGATTCCTGGAGACAGAAAATAGAAGGATGGTTGTCAGGCTGTGGGGAGGGGAGAGTGGGGTGTCAGTGTTCAATGTGGACAGTTTTGGTTTTGCAAGATGAAAAAGTTCCCGAGATCTCTTGCACAACAATATGATTATTGTCACTACTGAAATGTATACTTACAAAATGGTCAAGATGGTGAATTTTACATTATGTATTTTTTTAACCACAATTATCAAAAAAAAAAAAGACAGATTAGAAATAGAAGATGTACAGGGGGCTGGGGCTCATAAGTATTTGTTCGACAAATGAATGAAGACTAATTTTTTTCAAAACTGAGTTCCTCTCCATTGGATTAGAGCCAATCAGAGATGAATTTGGGGTGAAGATGTTTTCAATCCGAGATTAAATTCCCCCATTTGTTTCTGTTTTATTGGCTTATATTTTTTCTATAAATATTTTATTTTTTCTTATATTGGGCTTCACCAAGGACCTACATATTGTCAGTGAAAATATTTTTACTTTTAGTAAAATTTAAATATTTATCTCAGTATTACATTAAATAACATACCTTTCAAAAATTAAGTCATTTAAGGTCTTTTGCTGAATTCTGATCTTTCATAAGAATTATTTTCATGGCAGTTTCTTGGCCTGACAGCAGTATTTTGATATGTGTAGCATAATTTTAATGTTACATTATAATGAAATTGAAGTGTGTTGGTAAAAAAGACCTTTTCTCCAACAAGGATCTACTGAATAGCACAGGGAACTATACTCAGTATTTTGTAATAACCTGTAAGGGAAAAGAATCTGGAAAAGAATATATATATATAACTGAATCACTTTGCTGTGCACCTGAAACTAACACAACATTGTAAATCAACTGCACTTCAGTACAAGAAAAGAAAAAAGAGCTGAAAAAAAATGACCTTTGCTGTTGATCATCATCCTTTTCTTAGGGTACCCATTTTTTATGAACTATGTTGGTTTCCATTTCAGAATTTGAACATCTGCTCTTAGTACTTTTAAATCAGGAGGTTTATTTATGACAATAACATGTCAATGTGAGACCCTCTCTCTGTTTTTTCTTTTGGCCTCTAAAAGCATCTGAGTCAGGATCTAGAAGACTCTTCCTGTTCTTCCACACAAGGAAAATTTAACCGAGAGCAGTTTTACAAGTTTATCATCTTCCCTGGCAAGTGGATTAAGGTCTGGTATGATCGCCTTACCTTGTTGGCGTTACTTGATCGGTAAGCTGACGGGCACGCACGTGTACGGGTGAAAGACACGAGGGGGGGCGTGTGGCGGCTTGTGCTCACGTGCTGATAGCAAGGAATTTGGCTGCAGGCTGAGGTTCTCTGGGGGCATTTTCAAGGTGTCCACCCTTTGTGCTGCACACCCAGAGTCAAAGCAGTGAGATCTTGACAACTGAAGAAATTGTCATTGAGCGATTACAATGGGAGCTAGGAGAACTGGGTAAAATGGTTTAGCCTTAAGGTTAGCTTTGGGGTCCATATTATGCCTTGGTCTGCTCATGGCCTGCCAATTTTTGTAGGAGGACCTGCGGCTCCTGTACGCAGGGCAGGGCCTGGGTGCCTGGGTGTGGTGTGGGGGGGAGAGGAGGAACACCGGGTGGCTGGGGTGCTGACGTCTGGCCCTTTCTCTCTATCCTGTAATTTCAGGGCTGATCTTTCCTTTAAGCCCCGTTACTCTTCCACACCACTGCTCCTCAAGATGTAACGCTGTGGGAGCTGAGGGTACTGGGTGGGGAGGTGGAAGCAGAGGCTGGGGGGTCAGGTTGGCTAAGGTGTGATGGAGTTGGGGCCAGGTAGGAGACTTATCCCCACCTCGAGATATACGGAGGACCGCACCGTGGCCTTCAAGGGCTGTGGGTTTGGAAATGTGTGATGCCGTTACTAACGGTGTCATCAGCAAATGCTGAGTTTCACCGTTAGATGCCAGCCAGTGCATTCTCTACGTCTGCGTATTTATTCCAGTCCCGCCCCTAGGTTCTTCAGAACCATCTTTGTTTTTTGTGTTTTTGTTTTTTTAGATTCCACACATATGTGTTAGCACACGGTATTTGTTTTTTCTCTTTCTGACTTACTTCACTCTGTATGACGGACTCTAGGTCCATCCACCTCACTACAAATAACTTGATTTTGTATCTTTTTATGGCTGAGTAATATTCCATTGTATGTATGTGCCACATCTTCTTTATCCATTCATCTTTCGATGGACACTTAGGTTGCTTCAGTGTCCTGGCTATACTCCAATAAGGATGTTAAAAAAAAAAAAAAGCCAGCCAGCGGGGCAGTGGGAGGGCTGGTTGCCTGCTTTGCTGTAGTTGGTCCCCCAGGGACTACTTGTCATAGTAGTGTCTTAAATGGTATGATCACATACTGAAAAACTATAGTCATGCACAATTACAACAGTAAATTTCAGGACCTACAAGTCAGGGAATGGAGTTATAATGGTTTTTCTAACAACACTGTGTTACCCAAGGGGCACACACTTAAGACGAAGACTTCGTACTTAACTAAAATAATTCAGGACAATACAGTCTGTTAGATGAGGCAGGTTTTTGGAGATACTCATTTAAAAAGAAATTACTGGGCTTCCCTGGTGGCGCAGTGGTTAAGAATCCACCTGCCAATGCAGGGGACACGGGTTCTAGACCTGGTCCAGGAGGATCCCACATGCCGCGGAGCAACTAAGCCCGTGTGCCACAACTACCGAGCCTGCACTCTAGAACCTGTGAGCCACAGCTACTGAGCCTGTGAGCCACAACGACTGAAGCCCGCGCACCTGGAGCCCGAGCTCTGCAACAAGAGAAGCCACCGCAATGAGAAGCCCGCGCGCAGCAACGAAGACCCAACACAACCCAAAATAAATAAATAAATTTTAAAAAACCAGGGATTCACACGATAGATTTTACATTTTTGACAGTGAAAGCTATATTGTTATTTGAAAAGTCATACATAAACTACATTAGATATTCATCGGGGGTATTTAAAGTCACAGGTGGATGAGAGAAGTTGAATTTGCCAAATGAAAGCTTAGAAAGAAAACGTATGCATAATAAAAAACAAACTGCGAGGGTTGGCAGGAAGTGGAAGAAATTGGTGAGTAACAGGCACTGAAATCGGACTAATCACTGCTCTGGACTCCCACAGGTTAAGGCCTTCTGCTCGATGTTTCTCAGCTTTCCGCTGGAATTCAGGCTGATCTTCCTTGAGCGGGTTTCCTTATCCTCTGATCGTAGTAGCGTCACGGGTTTCTGTGATTGCAGCCTCTTCTGTTTGCCTTCAGTTTGCCATCCATTCTGTTCAGATATTTTCAGACTTGTCTTTGTTTTCCTTTCTCATTTTCTCTTCTTTCCTCTTCTGCCATTACCCCATCTTGCAAAACACCTAGGTTTCCTTTTCATTTAATTAGTTTATCAGGTTGGCATCAAAAACAAAAAGCTGCCCGTCTGAGCATCATTTCATTCATTTGTTCATTCATTCAACACATTTTAAAAATAAAGCAAAAATTGAAGCACCTACTCCACGCTAGGCTCTATATGGAACCCTGCGTATAGGGCAGTGAATGAAACAGACACGGTCTCTGCACTAAGGGAGCCCGACTCCACTGGGGGTGATGGGATTTGAGACAGCAAATGGTACTGGGTGCCATGGAAGACACGGAACCTGGGGGAGGAGGGACACAGATGTCAGGACAGGTGGCTGCAGAAGGCTTATCTGAGGACAAACAGATACGAAATATGGCAGGGAGCTAGCCACGTGACAAGTAGGGGGAAACTCACTATCATCACTGTCATCGCGAGGACGTGCTCTCGTATTTCCCACCCTTACAAATCCTCTCGACCACTTTCCCCCCAGCTGCTGTCCAGGCTCCCTTGCAGCAGAGCTCCTTGAAGCGTTACCTGTGCTATTTCCAGTTTCTCTTCTCCCATTTTCTCATAAACCCATTGCATTCAGCCTCCTCTGATCCCAGGACTCCATGGAGCCTGCCCTGGTCCAGGTCACTGTTGACCCTGTCGTTCAGGTCACTGGACCCTCCGTCTTGGCTTACTTTCTTCTCTGGGCTCCCAGGGCTCAGCCCTCTCTTGGTTTTCCTTCTGCCTTGTTGGGTCACTCCTTCCTGGTCACCTTTGCAGGTAGCCACTTCCCGTTGGTGTCCTTAGGAGCAGCACAGCTCTTGCTCTTTCTACCCTCTTTTCTTTAGCGATCGCATTTAGTCTCATGGCTTTTAAATCCCATCGATCCGCCAGTGACTCTCAGATTTCTGTCTCCAGCTTGGACCTATTGCCCCAATTCTCGACTTGTGTCTCTAACTACGGGATTGACATCTCATGATCGGAGGTCATGTTTCAGAGTCGAAACAGTTCTTCATCTCTGCCTTATCCCAAGTCTGCTCCATCTTCAGTCTCCCCCACCTCAGCTGATGACAGACCTATCCTTCCAGGTTCTCAGGTTAAAAATCCTGGTGTCATCCTTTCACACCCACATTCAGCTTCTCATAGGAAATTATGTTTACTGCTCCTTCAAATGTGTCTGCTGCACCTTCCACCTTCAATGTAACCACCCTTGTCTGAGCTGCTTTCATCTCCCATCTGAGTTACTGCCAGAGCATCTCCTGCTCAAACCCATTCTCCCTGTATGCTACTCTTTTTTTTAAAAATGTTATCGAAGTATAGTTGATTTACAATGTTGTGTCAATTTCTGCTATACTGCAGAGTGACTCAGTTATATATATATCTATTTTTTCAGATTCTTTTCCATTATGGTTTATCACAGGGTATTGAATATAGTTCCCTGTGCTATACAGTAGGTCCTGTTGTTTATCTATTTTATATATAGTCGTGTGTATCTGTTAATCTCATACTCAATTTATTCCCCCCTTCCTCTTTGGTAGCCATAAGTTTGTTTTTTATGTGTGTGAGTTTATTTGTATAATTTTTTTTAGATTCCACATATAAGTGATATCATGTGATATTTATCTTTCTCTGTCTGGCTTACTTCACTTAGTACCATCATCTCTAGGTCCATCCATGTTGCTGAACGTGGCATTATCTCATTCTTTTTTATGGCTGAGTAGTACTCCACTGCATATATGTACCACACCTTCTTTATCCATTCATCTGTCGATGTTCATTTAGGTTGCTCCCATGTCTTGGCTATTGTGACTAGTGCTGCTATGAACATTTCGGTGCATGTATATTTCTGAATTAGAGTTTTGTCTGGGTAAATGCCCAGGAGTGGGTTTGCTCGATCGTATAGTAACTCTATTTTTAGTTTTTTGAGAAACCTCCATACGGAACTGTTCTCCATAATGGCTGCACCAATTCATATTCCCACCAACATGTCCCTGTACTCTCTTCTTAACACAACAGAGTGAGGCTGGCCTTCCTATTCTGCATCACGCCAAGCCCTCTTCCAGCCTGAAGACCTTCGCACTGGCTGTTCCCTCCACCTGGAGCGCTCTCTCCTTAGATACCTGCACGACCAACCCCTTGGTCTTTTAAGTGTCTTTTCTCAGTGAGTCTTAGCCTGACCTTCCTGTTTAAAATTCCATCAGCTTCCTGCCCGGACAGTTGTAACTCCTCTCACCTTGTTCTATTCATTTTTCTATTGCACTAATCATGTTCAGATACTATATCATGTACTCATTTTGTGTGTATTACCTATTTTATGTCACTGCCCACTGGAAAGGAAACTTCATGATTTTCATTCGCTGATGTATTCCCAGCACCCAGAGCGGTGCCGAGCCCTATTATTACGTGAACAAATGAATCGACTTCCCTTAGCAAAGCAGCTCCCCTTCCCGATTTCTGCCATTAAGATCCTCTTTCCCCAGATTGAAATCTTGGAACCGTCTTAACCAGTCTTTCACTGTAGATAATCCATTCAATCACAGGGTCCTTTCTGCCTCGTTCTGCATTGTGTCTGAGAGTCACGTGTCCTTTCCAGTTCTCCAGCTGTGTCACTTTCCCAGGCCTTCCTTACTTCTCTCTGGGAGTATTATTTATCCTTTCCCCTTCAGTGCATCTTGTTAACCTCTGCAAGATAAATCTTTCTCAAGTAAAGCCTTAATCACGGCATTC
>NW_006794028.1:1994678-1996015 GCF_000442215.2 Lipotes vexillifer | reverse complement strand
TTCCTCGTCCAGTGAGCAAGCTTCTTAACCCAATATTTAACATTGATCTACAAGGAAATGCGGTGGGGGGAGTGATGGTGGAGGGGCTGAGGGCAGAGGAATGGAGTCCTGGTGGAGGAGGATCTGGGTAAAAAATACTTTTCAGGGACTTATTTTTTCCCTTTAAATAGGAAAGAAGTTTTTTTTTTTTTTTTTTTTTTAATGTACTTGGCCACGCCAGGATCTTTGTTGCGGCATGCGGGGGATCTAGTTCTCTGACCAGGGATTGAACCCGGGCCCCCTGCGTGGGATTGCAGAGTCTTAACCACTGGGCCACCAGCGAAGTCCCAGAGGTTTGGTTTTTTCTAATTGAAAGTTTTGTTTCGTTTTATTTCCTAAGTCTTTATATTGTTTTAGGTAGACGCATCAAAATGTTACGAGCACGCTAAAGAGTACATAATGTGTTTTATGGACCCGAGCTAACAAATACATTTAGCTCTATAAAAAGTGCATAGTAGAAAATTAAAAAAAACACATCAATTTCCCTTTTCACCGAATATGTACTGCCCCTCCCCCAGATATTTTTAAGAATATTCAACATGAGCATCTTAATATCTGAGTTCTTCACATTTCTGTACTTCTCAGTTCTATACAGCTTGATTGTCTGAAGATATGAATAGATACCTCACCCAAGAAGATATACAGATGGCAAATACGCATGTGAAGAAATGCTCCACATCGTATATCATTAGGGAATTATGAACTAAAACAATGATGAGATGCCACTACACGCCTATTAGAATGGCCAAATCCAAAACACTGAGAACACCAAAGGGTGTGGAGCAATAGGGACTCTCATTTCATTGCTGGTGGGATTACAGAATGGTTCAGCCACTTTGGAAGACAGCCTGGCAGTTTCTTCCAAACTAAACATACTAGTACCATTTGACCTAGCAATCACGCTCCTTATGTCCACACAAAAACCTGCACACAAATGTTTATGGATACTTTATTCATAATTTTTTTCATAAGTTTGATATTTATTTATTTATTTATGGCTGTGTTGGGTCTTCGTTGCTGCGTGCGGGCGTTCTCTAGTTGCAGCAAGCGGGGGCTATTCTTCTGTTGCAGTGCACAGGCTTCTCATTGCGGTGGCTTCTCTTGTTGCGGAGCACTGGCTGTAGGCACGTGGGCTTCAGTAATTGCGGCACACGGGCTCAGTAGTTGTGGCTCTCGGCCTCTAGAGTGCAGGCTCTGTAGTTGTGGCGCACGGGCTTAGTTGCTCTGAGGCATGTGGGATCTTCCCAGACCAGGGCTCAAACCCGTGTCCCCTGCATTGGCAGGCGGATTCTTTTTTT
>NW_006794028.1:1986107-1994650 GCF_000442215.2 Lipotes vexillifer | reverse complement strand
TTTTGTGCGGTACACGGGCCTCTCACTGTTGTGGCCTCTCCCATTGTGGAACACAGGCTCCGGACACGCAGGCTCAGAGGCCATGGCTCATGGGTCCAGCCGCTCCGCGGCATGTGGGCTCTTCCCGGACCGGGGCACGAACCCGTGTCCCCTGCATCGGCAGGCAGACTCTCAACCACTGCACCACAAGGGAAGCCCTGGCAGGTGGATTCTTAACCACTGCACCACCAGGGAAGTCTGCTTTATTCATAATTGCCAAAATTTGGAAGCAACCAAGATGTCTTTGATAGGTGAATGGATAAAGAAACTGTGGTAAGTCCATACAGTGCAATATTATTCAGCAGTAGGAAGAAAGGTGCTATCAAACCATGAAAAGACACGGAGGGATCTTCAGTGTGTATTACTAAGTGAAAGAAGCTAATCTGAAAAGGCTACATTCTGTATGATTCCACCAGGGAATCTGGAAAGGGCAGAACTATGGAGACGGTAAAAAGATGAGTGGTTACCAGGGGTTAGAGAGGAGGGATGGATGAATAGGCAGAGCACAGAGGATTTTTAGGGCAGTGAGATACAGTGTAAGATACTGTAATGGCAGATACATATCATTATACCATTGTCTAACCCCACAGAATGTCCACCACCAAGAATGAGCCATAATGTAGACTATGGGCTTTCGTTGCTAATGATTTGTCCGTGTCCCTTCCTCAATTATAACACATGTAGCACCCTAGTCGGCGATGTTGATGGTGGGGGAGGGTGGGTGTGTTTGGGGCGGAGGGGCTACGTGGGAACTCTTCGTACTTGCCCCTCAATGTTTTTTGACATCTAAAACTGCTCTAAAAAATAATGTCTATTAATTAAAAATAGAATGTTCAGGAGTGCCTGAACATGCCAGGGATGAAGTAGCCGATTGTCCCTGTCTAAAAATGATCATAATTGAATGGGAAAGACCAATATGGGGACTTCCCTGGTGGTCCAGCGGTTAGGACTCCACACTTCCACTGCAGGGGACGTGGGTTCAATCCCTGGTTGGGGACCTAAGATTCCCACATGCGGCACGGCCAGAAAAAACAACAACCCCCAAACAATATGTACATGTGCAAACATTGGTGAGGTAAGAAATGTACTCAGAATTCTTGTGAGTGACTCATCTGAACCCTCGACCTTGTGGTCCAGGCCATCCTCCCTTAACTTCATTTCAGCTGCTCCTTGCCGTGACCCCACCCTGCATCTCGTCCCCCCACAGAAGCCTTCCACCCCTGACGTCATCATCCCAGCCTCCGTTCAACCTTCACGTCCCCTCCACCTCCCTCCAGTGTTACCCCGTCCTCTTTTGCACTTTGATGCATCCGCTTCCTCCCACTAGCAGCCCTTACTGCCTCCCCATGATCCAGCTTTAGCCCCTTTGGATCAGCATCTTAAAACTCCCTTTCTTGTCCCTTTGCACATCCACTGATAACAGCCCACAGCTGATGAGCTCACCTCTCTACCCTGCACCTCTCAAGTGGAGCCCCCCAAGAGAAAACCACCCCGTGAGGCTGTGGTCACGACATACTTTCAGTCGGACCCTCTGCACGTCAGCCCTCCGGCTGGAGCTCTCCTGGCTTCTGAAACTGAGCAGGAAATTCCGGCCACGGAGACTGTATCTGGAAGGGATTGCCACGCACCCCTTCCCCCATTTAGCGGAGTCAGTGAAGCTCCTTCACATTTCACTGTTGTGGGTGGAGGGGTTAACGGTCTTCTCCCAGTAAACCCAGTTGAGTGGCCAAGGACACCCAAATGGATTATATTTCATTTACCTCAATAACAGAAAGTGGGAGTTAAATATGGACTTTTCAAAATATAAAACACAGGATGAAGGAAAGAAAGAAGGAAACCTTAAAATCTTGTTACCAAATATAAAGGCGTGCTTGGGATAAGTACTCTCTTGTGGCCAGTCGTTTTAGAAGCATGCAGGTATTCTCTGTTTAAAAACAGACAGCCTTACCTTTTATTCCCTCCGTTTTTAATTTGTTTATTTTGCCCAGAACTGAAGATGTCAAGGAAAACGTGCTGGCAGTTTTACTGATTGTCCTGGTTTCCCTGCTCGGATTTCTGACACTGAACCGAGGCTTTTGCAAAGACGTGTGGGTGCTTCTCTTCTGCCTCGTCATGGCCAGCTGCCAGTACTCCCTGTTAAAGGCAAGAGCACGTCTAATTCTTACCATCACTAACGTAGCCTTGAAATCATGAGATGATAACACAGACACTTCTCATTTGTGTTCTAGAGCGTTCAGCCTGACCCCGCCTCGCCAATCCACGTAAGTGTCCAACCACGGGTGAGTAGCTTGTCCGCTCTGCTTGCGTTGAAGATAGGGGAATGGGCAAAATAGATTCAAAAGGCGACGTGCATATCAATATCCATGTATATTGAATATATAAATAGAAATATTAATGCATGGTGGCCAAGTTCAGGCTAGATCGGAGAGCATGGTGGGGATGGTGGCAGGGACGGAACAGGATGGGGACCAAGAATGTGTGCAGGGCCTTTTCTGCCCCTACTGGACTCATGTCAGGAAAGACGGTGAGCCCAGACTCTGCAGTCAGGCTGCCTGCGTTCGTTTTCTGGTTCCTGTGTCTGATTGTTGGACCCTGAACAAAATGTGTACCCTCCATGCCTCCGCTTCCCTGTGTGTAAATAAGGATAATAAAAATGCCTATGGGGATTCAATAATCCAAGTAACGGGCTTAAAACAGTGCCTGGCATAGAGAAGTTGCTTAATAGATGGTAGAAACCTCAGTATGTAAGCATGAATCATTATTCTTTTTACCTGAAGCTGATCTCTTTCTCTTCCACATTTTCAAGTGTATTGTTACCTTCTACCTCATCATTTGGGGCTCATTTATATCTGACACTCTGGGCTCCCCAGCACTGGTCTCTTGGTGCCTGGGTGTTCTTCCATGAGCTCGGAAGTAACACGTAGCGTCCACTGACCCGGCTGCACCTTCCCCTGAGGTGCTGCGGCTCCAGGTCTGGCGCTCTCCCTACTGGGACCCTGGCCACATGCCTGTGCACCGAGACCACTGCCTGGTGGATGTCCCAGCTCCTTGGGAAACCTTCTTTCCTCTGTCATGGTGAGCTCCTGTGGGTCCCCAAAAACCATTTCCAATGAAAGTAAACTTGACCTTCCCGCTACTGTGCCTTTAAAAAATTCATATCCAGGATTTAGGGCTGCTTTTAAATCTGTGATAGCTCATGCTTAGCTCATAGTAATTAAGAAAAGCTTGTAATTGGACACTCACCTGGCATACGTTACTATCTTGTTAAATTCCTCTGTTCCCTGTAATTGGTTTAATACATATAATACATCTTCTTTCATCCCAGAGTCTGAATGTCAAGATAAGCAGAAGCAGCATAATTAGGCTATCACGGATGTGTTGTTGTGATTGTTGTCAGGAATCTGGGTTAGGTGGTGAGCGCAGAGACGTACAGCCCTGGGGTGTGCCGTCCCAGCCCACCCTAGATGCGACACTGGCGTCCTCCTGCTGTGATAAATAAGCCCCGCTTCCTAGTGACAGCGCTTGGGTCACTGTCTTTCTGGGTGACCTGGGGGAGGGGTGTTGTATGCTGTTAAACATTCATTTCCTGCATGTACTTTCAGGAATAATGCTAGGCAAGGAGGATGGCAAGTACAGCTGCATAATCCCTGTAGATCTGTAATGACTGTTCGCAGGACCCCTGGGTCCTGCTCTAAGTTGGAGTCGTATTGTCTATATTGATCCAGTTCCTGGAGGACTAAATGCAGCTGCCCTTCCTTTATCTGAGCAAACATGTCGTAGTGAGATAGGAAGAAACGACTTCTCTTACTGTCAACAGAAGCCACAGTCAGACATCAAACTATGTTTATTGCAGTACTTAATTTGCTTACACAGATTTCTGAGTAGAATGAGTCCCAGATTTGAGCTGGCATTTCTCTAACTGTTCAGATGAGGCAAGAAAATATGGTAGCTATAAAATAGTTCCTCTTGCAGTGTGGCTGAGCCATGCAGGCGTTTAGAGGCTGATTTACTGTTTAGAGATGAGAAAACCTCAGAAAGGAGATGGTCAAGAGAATGAACCCAGTCCGGTAGAGAGATGGTGCTCAAGCCTGCCACCAGCCCTGGCTAAGGTTCATTCATCAGGGGCTGTCAGATGAACCAGTGCTTTTCAAAACTGCATTACTTTGTTCGTTCCCAGGGAGGGCTGTTAATGCAGTCATTTCTTGCTCTTGGAGTGATTGACTGACTTTCTTCTTTGTTTCCTTCCAGGAGCACAGAGGTGGCAAATTTTGAGCAAGTTGTTAAAACCTGAAGATAGCACAATGAAAAAAAATATTTTTTTTTTCATAGCATTCTGTGTGCTTCAGATAGAGTTGCGGATTAATACTGGCCTGCTAATAGTTATGGTCCCATCGACCCTGGGTCTGAAAGAAACGTGTCTGATTGTAAAAGAAAAGAGGTCTAGGAGAGCTTAATAAGATGAGAATGGGGGGTAGCTCCTGGAGGGGATCTGAGGATCAGAGACTGGCAACTTAGTCACGGGCAATGAGGCTGTTCCTTGGCTTACACAGATTTATACACTGGTCTAACCAACAGTATCCACTAATAATAACCCAGAAAGCAAAATCCAGTAGGATCACTGGCACAGAGCCAGTGTCGGGGCCTTTCCCAGCACCTGCAGGGATTCTGAGTTAGGACAGCTGGGGCAGCACTTGGGAATCTGCATTTTAACACTCCCCCACCCTGTGCTGATGGCGGAGGTGATCTCAGATCACACCTGAGAAACACCGGGGTAACTGGAAGCGTGCAGGTTTCGGGGTTCGAATCCAGCCTCGCCACGTACAAACTACGGCATCTTGGTCAAGTGACTTCTCTGAATCTCAGGTTTTTCCTCTGTAAAAGAGGAAATAATAAAATAGGATTGTAAGGGGATTAAACAAGATAATGTACATCCAGGGCTCAGCCTAGAATCTGGCACCGTGGGAGCACTTGACAAATGCTGGCAATTTTTGTGTGAGTAAAGTGGGGCTAATAATAACAGCCTCAGCTGGATTTGGTCATGAGTGAGTTGGATAATTTATATAATGTGCCCAGTGCAGGACCTGGGATATTCAGTCCTCTGTAAAGGTTTCTTTCCTTTCTCCTTCTGCTCTGCGGATCCAGAGGACTGAGTGTACAGTTTCCACAAAGCCCACACCTAGGTCCCCAATTATTAACCTCTTCCATCAGTATGTTACAGTTGTCACAAATACAGAAGCAATGTGGATACATTATTATTAACTGAGGTCCATATTTCACTCAGATTTCCTTCGTTTTTACGTAATATCCCTTTTTTTTTTTTTGAGGATTCCATCTAGGACATTGCCTGACATTTAGTCATTCTCTCTCCTAAGGCTCCTCCTGGCTGTGACAGTTCCTCAGGTTTTCCTTGGTTTTTGATAACCTGGACAGCTTTGAGGAGCATTGGTCAGGGATTTTGTAGACTGTCCCTCAGTTGGGATTTAGCTGGGGCTCATCTGATGATTTAACTGGGTTATGGGGGAGGAAAACCACAGAAGTAAAGTGCCATTTTCCTTTCATCGTTTCGAGGTTATGTACAATCAACATGACTTAACCACTTTTGATGTTGACCTTGAACACCTGGTTAAGGTGCTGTTTATCAGAGAAATGTTTTTTTTTTTTAAATTTCACTAAAAATGTTTAGAACTTGAAGTATAGTTGATTTACAGCGTTGTGTTAGTTTCTGGTGTGCAGCAAAGGGATTTGGTTATGCATAGACATATCTATTCTTTTTTGGATTCTTTTCCATTGTAGGTTATTACAAGATATTAAGTATAGTTCCCTGTGCTATACAGTAGGTCCTCGTTGGTTATCTGTTTTATATAGAGTGCTATGTATCTGTTAATCCCAAACTCCTAATTTATCCCTTCCCTACCTTTCCTCTTTGGTAACCATACATTTGTTTTTCTGTCTGTAAGTCTGTTTCTGTTTTGTAAATAAGTTCATTTGTATCATTTTTTTAGATTCCAGGTATAAGTAATATCATACAATGTTTGTCTGACTTACTTCACTTTGTATGATAATCTCTTCAGTCCCTCCATGTTGCTGCAAACGGCATTATTTCATTCTTCTCTATGGTTGAGTAATATTCCACTGTATATATATGCCACCATGTGTGGGTCATAGAATACTTGCTGGCTAGGGTTTTACTGGGGTTCAGCTTCCTTAGGGCAGTGGGCACCCATCCCCAGATCTCCCTCTTTTGTTCCACACACAAGGGGAACTGAAGTGTATAGTTAAAAATTTTCAGTATACATCCAGAAAAAATGAAAACTTTAATTAGAAAAGATACACGCACCCCAGTGTTCATAGCAGTACTATTATAATAGCCAAGACATGGAAGCAGCCCAAGTACCCATCAATAGACGATCGGATAAAGAAGAGGTGGTGTATATAAACCATGGACTATTACTCAGCAAAAAAAAAAAAGAATGAAGTAATGCCATTTGCAGCAACTTGGATGGGCCTAGAGAATATTATGCTTAGTGAAATAAGTCAGACAGAGAAAGACAAATACCGTATGATATCACTTACGTGTGGAATCTAAAACATAATACAAATGAATCTATAGAAAAATCAGAAACAGACTCATAGACAGAAAGCAAACTTACGGTTACCAAAAGGGAGAGAGGGGGAAGGATAAATTAGGAGTATGGGATTAACAGATACAAACTACTGTACATAAAATAGATAAGCCACAAAGATTTACTGTATAGCCCAGGGAACTTATATTGAATATCTTGCAATAACCTATAATGGAATATAATCTGCATAAAAAAACCCGAAACAAATCACTGTGCTGTATATCTGAAACTAACACAATATTGTAAATCAACTATATTTCAATTAAAAAAATGTGACTCTAAATATAAACAGGTGAATTGCTAGAGCAAACAGCAAATCCTTATTATAGTGAAGAGAGTTCCACGTAGGTAGACATAATGTCTCAGAGGGGCTGGACAGAGCAGCAGGCAGTTATTTTTCTACACCCTCTCCTGGTAGGAGCCCTCTTCCACCTTCCAGGAGAAGCTATTACGAATGATTTCCCCCCCCCCCCACTCTCTCTTTACTTCGCATGAGTAACATTCACGTCATGTGTCTAAAGAATGAGGATTGCGAATGAACTTGATCCGATTGAGGTTGAGTGTTGGGCCTAGAAGGATCCAGTGGCAAATGCAATCACCATCTGAGTCGGTTTGGGGAGCCAGTGGGTAGTAGCCAGGCAGCCAGCGGCGGGGTCCAAGTCCTGGCTCGGCCACGCTGCAAAGCCTGGGACAAATTTCTTCCTCTTTGTGCCTCAGTTTACTCTTGGCAAAATGAGAGTAATAGTAGGACTTTTTCGAGTGGAATATTTAAAGTAGGTAGAATAGTGCCTGAGGCACAGGAAAGCAGGATAAATGTTAGCCTTTGCTGTTTTACATCAGCTTGTCAAACACAGCTGACCTCTGAGTGCGGCCAGACAGGAACTTGTGCAGACCCAGCAGGTGTGAGGCAGCTCTTTTCTGCCCTCTGGGCTGAGAAGCAGAGAATTCGGATCTGCCCGAAGCCTGGAGCTGGCACAGGTAACGGCACAGATGGGATGGGGCTGGCATGTCCTGGTTGCTGACAGCCTCGGTTCAGTGCCCCTGGGTTCAGACACCCCATCTTCCTTATAACAAAACCCTTTTATCGCTCTGTCTCCCTGTCTATCTATCCATCTATATCTATCTATCTATCTGTCTGTCTGTCAATCTATCATCTGTCAGTCTATCTATCCATCCATCCATCTATCTACTTATCTATCAGTAGCAAGGTTCAGGCACCCCATCTTCCTTATAACAAAACCCTTTTATCGCTCTGTCTCCCTGTCTGTCTATCTGTCCATCTATATCTATCTGTCTATCTATCTATCTATCTATCTATCTATCTGTCATCTGTCTAACAACCTATCTATCCATCCATCCATCCATCCATCTACTTATCTATCAGCAGCAAGATTGAAGCATCTGACCAGCCCACTCTCTGGGTAAGAGGACAGTTAGAATGGCCTGATCCGCTAGCCACAAGCACCACTGCTCTCCAGGTGGGGACCTGTAGGTTTGGATAGATTCTCTCACCTTACCCTTTCCTTGCCCTGCGACCAGAGCACCGCCTGTGACATTGTATATGTAGGTGGGGTTAATGGGAGACCCAAATGCATGTGTAGACCAGCTTTTGTAAAACAGCCTGCAAGATGCCCCAGAGCAGAAATCAGCAGTGCTTCCGCAGGTCATTTGAAGGTGAAAAAACAGGTGGGAAACACTTGGACAAGTTTTAGAAGGTTGTGATCAGACTTCACCTGGAGGAGCGAGTGGAATTTTTCTATTGAAAAAAAAAATGAATCCTTGGGAGGTTTTATGATTGAATCCTACGTTAAAGAAGGAACTGGAGGGCTTCCCTGGTGGCGCAGTGGTTGAGAGTCCGCCTGCCGATGCAGGGGACACGGG
>NW_006794028.1:1972167-1985905 GCF_000442215.2 Lipotes vexillifer | reverse complement strand
CAAAAAAAAAAAAAAAAAAAAAAAAGAAGGAATTGGAGAAGAGGGAAATTTTATTAGTGGGTGTTCTTAGGAATCAAGACAAATAAAAGTGACTCACATGCCATGTATTAGCGATATGCTTAGAATGGTTTGGGGACCCAAAAGATAGCATGATGGTGAGGGCAGCCTGTTTCTAAGGGAACCTTAAGGTTTGTCTCAGAAATTACAAATAAAAAGAAAGCATTCCCATGCCCAATAAATAAAGTTTGACTTGGACGATTCAAGATGATATCTTAAATTTGTTCAAAGCCATAGACTTTCAATTCCTGGAAAAAGTTATTTTTAACCTTTTAGTAACAGAAAGAACCAGGGCAAGTGGGAAGTACCTATTTAATTATATTTCTGAAATGGTATCAGTTTGAGGAAAGATCTCATATGCTGGTGTATTTGTATACTAAGTGGCTGTCTATACCAAGCAATTTATTTTGCTATTCACTTGATAAGAAATGCATTAAGATTTCACTTATGCTTTAGTTTCTTTTTTTTTTTTTTAATGCAGAGGAAGTATCCCCTTACCCATTAATCTATGACCTAGTTGGATTCAAAAGGAAATTTCATAAGAGTACAAAATATTCCTTTAAGACTGAGTCTGGACTCAGGGCCAAACATAGCCAGCCCCCATGGACAGCCTGTGTTTTCCTTCCTGTTAAAAGATGGTCTCAGAATAAGACTATTTCTATTATAGAAGCAGTGGCAATTCAAATTGCATTTCTCAATATGTTCAAGTCAGTGACTTTAAAAATTCATATCCAAACTTGTATCACTTTCTTTTTTCTGACTTATTTCCTAGTCTTTTAATTTTTTTAACATCTTTTTTTTTTTTTGCGGTACGCGGGCCTCTCTCTGTGTTGCCTCTCCCGTTGCGGAGCACAGGCTCCGGACGGGCAAGCTCAGCGGCCATGGCTCACGGGCCCAGCCGCTCCGCGGCATGTGGGATCCTCCCGGACCGGAGCACGAACCCGCGTCCCGTGCATCGGCAGGCGGACTCCCAACCACTGCGCCACCAGGGAAGCCCTAACATCTTTATTAGAGTACAATTGCTTTACAATGGTGTGTTAGTTTCTGCTTTATAACAAAGTGCATCAGCATACGTATACATATATCCCCATATCTCCTCCCTCTTCCGTCTCCCTCCCACCCTCCCTATCCCACCCCTCTAGGTGGTCACAAAGCAACGAGCTGATCTCCCTGTGCTATGCGGCCGCTTCCCACTAGCTATCTGTTTTGCACTTGGTAGTGTATATATGTCCATGCCTCTCTCTTCGTCCAAGCTTACTCTTCCCACTCCCCGTGTCCTCAAGTCCATTCTCTACGTCTGCGTCTTTATTCCTGTCCTGCCCTTGGGTTCTTCAGAACCCTTTTTCTTTCTTTTTTTTTTTTTTAGATTCCATGTATATATGTGTTAGGACACGGTATTTGATTTTTTCTTTCTGACTTACTTCACTCTGTATGACAGACTCTGGGTCCATCCACCTCACTACAAATAACTCAATTTCATTTCTTTTTATGGCTGAGTAATATTCCATTGTATATATGTGCCACATCTTCTTTATCCATTCATCTCTTGATGGACAGTTAGGTTGCTTCCATGTCCTGGCTACTGTAAATAGAGCTGCAATGAACATTGTGGTACATGACTCTTTTTGAATTATGGTTTTCTCAGGATATATGCCCAGTAGTGGGATTGCTGGGCTGTATGGTAGTTCTATTTCTAGTTTTTTAAGGAACCTCCATACTGTTCTCCATAGTGACTGTATCAATTTACATTCCCACCAACAGTGCAAGAGGGTTCCCTTTTCTCCACACCCTTTCCAGCATTTATTGCTTGGAGATTTTTTGATGATGCCCATTCTGACTGGTGTGAGGTGATCAAACTTGTATCACTTTCATCTTGACTTTCTGTACTCAAAGTAGTTCATGAATTATAAATAATATTCTCTCCCTAATTCATTTTTGTTGGTTTTTTGAACCTTATGAATTGTGCATTGATTTGTGAGATGTAAATTAATTCTTCATTGACTTTTGCCCTGGAAAGTTGATGTTATAGCTTTTCCTTAATTTTTCTACCCATTCCAGAAGAAGAATAAAACAATGTGTTCGCCTGTCTTAAGAATATTTTGAAGGTTAAGATGAAATCAGTTAAGTTTTTGGTCCTCCTCAGAGGACAATGCAGATAAATAGCAAATGTTTAAAAATTGATTATTCCACTGTGCTACACTGAGACATTTTGTGCAGTCTCTGCAGGTATAATTCGGCACCTGTATTGTCTTGCTTTCTAAGACATAAGGAAATTGAAGCCTACAACTTATAATTCTATTTCTTGTTAATAATGGAGCTCAACTTAGAGCATGCAGAGCAAATAGTGGTTTAAATTAGTTTTGCACTTGAAATGAACAGCACAAATGGAAGTTTCACTGTGGGGGAAGCATTGAATTAGATCTAGATTTTATCCAAGGCTGGTAATTACATTTTCAGGTTAATCTTGCTGAGTCTGAGAGACGTAACATTCTTTTTGATATTCTTCTTTGACAGAGTAAGCATCAGGGTATTTTTTTTTCCCCTTGGTGTTTCGTGTGTATGAATTATGGTGGGGGAGGGGTGAATTGTTATATGGTGTAAGTTATATAATATGGTATAAATGATTGACTATGAGGCTTTTGTTATTTAATCAAAATTAAAGGTACCATTCAGAAATTGTGTTTGTTTTCTAGGGACACAACCAAATCATAACATATAGCAGACCAATCTATTTTTGTGTGCTGTGTGGCCTTATTTTGCTTCTTGATACTGGGGCCAAAGCCAGGTACCCTCCCACTTACATTGTGTATGGCCTGAAGCTCTTCTCTCCAGGGTCTCTCCAGTCGGCTAGGGACTTCTTAATAGGTGAGTTCATTTGGGGGTTGTGGGGAAGAATATAGAGGTGGGAGGGTATTTCTCCCCGTTATTTTTTGAATCCCTCGTTGGATAAATTTTCTTACTTTATTATTGGATCAAGAGATGTGCATTTGTCTCTTGGCTTGCACACTTTCAGAAGACGGCCTGGGAGCCAGAGCCCCAAGCATCCAACAAGGGCCTTATTCTAAAGGATGTTGATATCCATGAGCAGGGAGCTGCAGCATCATAATATCTGAAGACTGGTGGCTGAGGTGCCTGATGTGTGGCGTCATTGGGGCTCCCCAGGGTGGAGGCGATTTTGCCATTAGGGTGGCAGCCACAGCCCCATCTACACGGCACAGATGCTCTGGTAACATGTGAGTGGACATGGTTCTCAGTCCAGATGGAGTCCTGGATGTGCCGTCACCCAGCCTTCCATTGGTGCACTTTACTTGCCTTAAGGTCTAGGCAGTGTTTGATGTAAAATGCTCCATTTACACAAGTGACCTTCATAATATAAAGGTGTAGAGCCCCAGCTTTGGAGGCTGATGGCTGGCTGTTTGAATTCCAGCTCTGCTTCTTTACTAGTTGTGTGACCTTGAGCAAAATTCAACTGTGATATGGGGACAAAAATAGTACACACCACGGAGACTGTTGCAAATTTTAGATCAATTGGTATATTTAAACACATAGAAACGTGCCTTTAACCAGGTATTAGCTATTATCATCTTTATTATGCGAAGAGGCTGCCCCACTGTGGGCCCGCAGCTCCGAAGACTTGACTGACAAAGCTCTGAGAATTCTTGTGATGACATCCAGAGGTTTCCACACCTGCTAACTTGTGATTATCTGATCCCATTGACCAGATGAGTTGATAAAGGACAGTTACCAAAGACACCACCCCCTAGATCTGTTACTTTCCAGCCAGAAATTTTACTCAAGAGGAGATTGTCAAAGCCATCATTAGGACCAGCACAAGGGAGAAACAGGAACTGAGTATGTGTGAGGTTGTTTACCATCATGTGTCTGAAGACGCTCTTGTGCCTGTCACGCGGAGGAAGTGGTCCTCCTCTGGCTGGTGCTGGGGCATGTGGAATCGCGGCTGGAGTTGTGCCTTATGGGTGATAATCTCTGTTCCCCACTGCCACTCTTGGTTTCTGCTCAGACCACCAACGTACCACAGTGCAGAGAGGCACCAGAGGAAGAGGAGGGGCAAGGGAGACAGGAAGATCTGGTGCCTGCTGCCTTATTCTGCTCCCAGGGAGGAAGGAGTTGAATGAGAACCAAGGGTAGGAGATGAGTCCAGTAGCCATTGAGCAGGTGGGAAGGATGGAGAAGCTCTTGGTCATATGTAATCCAAGAAGAGAACATCAGATAACAGAACAATACAAGGAGGAGAAAGCACAGTGACAAGAGACAAGGAATCTGGGGGATAAAATTGGCACAAGAAGAAAGACAAAGTCAGTGGTGGGACTAGTTGCTTTTGTAGGCTGAGGGGTGAGTTAAGGAAATAGAAACACTCAGGGTGATATTCTTACATAATTTATTTTCCTTTTATGATATTTCATGTATGTTCAGAATATCACTTCTCTTTCATTATAAGGAAAAAAAATTTTTTTTTCCCTCCAGTAGGAAAGTGAAGGGCCTTCTTAGTCAGTGCTCATTTCCTTTGCTGACCTCTGCGCTGAAATTTTTATTATTTTCCATTTGGGTAACTTCAGCAAAAGCCTATGAGTGAGACTGGCTTTGTAATCATCCTTTGGATGAGAAAGCCCAGAGGTCTTCAGTTCTTAGAACCGTATTTCAAGAGGAGCAGTAGCAAAGCTGGAGTGTGCCCTGAGGAATGTGGCCACATGGGCCACACTGGGTCTGCACATGGGGCGAGGGAATGGGGGCGTCCAGCCTAGAGGAGAAATGCTTGAGTCCTAGAGGCACATGTGATGGCTGTAGGTGGTTCAAAGACTGCCAGGCCAAAGTGGGAGGGATTTTGTTCTCTGTTGTTCTCTGTTGGTGTAGCTGTAGTAACTAAGTCCCAGTGGCTGGTGGGTGGATTTCGGCTCACTGGAAGACTGGTGTTGTGGTTTGGTGTAGAGCTGTCCAATAGGGCCGTGGGTTGCCTAGTGATACGAGAAGTTCCCTGTCGTGGGAAGAACCCAGGCAAGCTGAGACAGCCATCACTTGTAGAAGGGTTCCATGCACTGTATGGGTTCTTTATCAGATGTGATGGGTCCTTTTTCAGATGTGAGAGTTTGATGTTTTATTTTAGTCTTTAGGACCATAATCCCTTACCTACACTAACACAGCTTCAAGGATGTGACCCTTGGAGATGGTGGAGGTTTTGTAACCAGCGGCTGAGATGGATCCACCCTCATCTGCACTCCGAGACTCACATTTCCGTGTCTTGTGTAAAGACTTGTCTCTTGGCCCCAGGAATCCATGTCAGCACAGTGTGCTAATACACAGATACGGCATGTAGGAGACACACAACGTATACAGTCCTACCAAATTCATAGTCTTGGTTTTACTTCCATGTTATTTTAATTCTGCTTACCTCCCCCAAGCCCCGACCTGCAAATGTAGTAATGAATATTACTCTTCACATAACGGAAGAAAGAAGCAAGTTCCAATGTTTTTATTTATGCATCGTGCTTGGAAAGAAATGGGACTGTACCTGAAGTTTCTGCAACGAGGAGTAGGGAAGACGTGAGAGAAAAATTACAGACCCTCTCAGCAGTACGCTGAGCAAAAAAGTCTTTGTTCACAGGGAAAGTTGCCACAACCACAGGGACTTTTTGATTTTTTTACTTATGGAAAAAAGGACAAAATCATTTCGACAACTGCAAGCGGAATTTTCTAGCCGTCCTCCCGATGCCTCTTCGTTCACGTGCGCGGCACCCTGACATTCACGTGGCCTCCACCTTCTTCTAGTTCCACCTGCGCGGCTCTGGCTCTATAAAGGCGAGAGGTTTCCTCTGTACTTCATCCTGGGGAAGACCTAGACCCTGGGCTCCCCGTCAACTGCTGTCCGTCCTGTGCTGTGTCATCTGGCTCCTGCTCTGCAGGCACAGCCAGAGAATCCTCAGTTAGGACTTCCTCGTGTCTCGTACCATTTTCTTTTCGCCCAGCATCATTCATCGTGTTCCAGTTCTTTGCACTTTATTAGTTTGGGTTTTATTGCCTAATGTATTTCTTAGAGAGAATACTTTACCCACGTTTTGCTGCAGTTTCCAGTATTTGTCTACCATTATTACATTATTTCACACCCATACTTTTCTCTGAACTTCGTTTTTGGTAGTTTTCATCGCACACAACACTTGAGAATGTGGACTAATGCCCGTGACGAGTGCAGCGTACCATCTAATCTTCACTGCTGGGTTTTGAGTCCCAAACTTAAGAAGAGAACTAGTCAGTTTGCTTAAAATCATATGAATTAAAATGTTCATGCTCAAAACTGTATGTTCCGCTATTAAGTGTCTGTTTATTTCTTATATCTTTCCTTTCATATAAAAACTGAAAAAAGAAATTGTCATATAGTTATGACTAGCAGATCCGTATTTGTGTCTTATTGCTGACTTTGGTTTTTTTTTAAACTTTATTGAAGTTCAGTTGATTTACAATGTTAATTTCTTCTGTACAGCAAAGTGACTCAGTTAAACATATATATATCAGTATATTCTTTTTCATATTCTTTTCCATTCTGGTTTATCACAGGATATTGAATGTAGTTCCCTGTGCTCTACAGTAGGACCTTGTTGTTTATCCGTCCTATATGTAATAGTTTGCATCTGCTAATCCCAAACTCCCATTCCTTCCCCCGACCCCCCCCTTGTTATTGCCGGCTTTGATTGAGAAACGTATTACTCACAGATGCTTTGGGTTTTCACCATACTGTTAAAATCTTGCCACAGACAACATTACAACAAAATCACCATGTGTGTCAAAATATGGCTCCAATCCCAAACAAAGGCCCGTTTATCATAGCCATGTTCATTACATAAAATTTTATTTCCACACATTGTTGGAACAGTTTCTTGGTATTGTTGTAGTTGGGTTTGCCCCATTTTACTGTAGTGGGGTTAACCCACGATTAGCCAGAGAATGGGACACATAAATACTCTCATCCCTACAATTTCACTGTGGAAAGTTTGCATTTCCAGTTTTTCAGAAATAGCTGAAACGCGGTCCCCATCCTCCCTTCCTGCACTTTTCACTGCAGTTTTTACATGGGGTTTGGACATAGTTCCATGTTTAGGCATCTTAGATTTCAAATCAAATTTCCTTAGTTTTATTAGGGTTTACCAGTATCAAACTTCATTGACTTTCCACCCAGTAAACTGAGACAGAAAGGTAGACAGATGTACTGTGGCACCACTAATGGGAGTTTCTGTGTTTCTCTGAAACCCAACTCAAATAGGATCGAGAAAGAGAATGATGGGGAAATTGCTGTAAAATGCAGCTCAACTATGCGTTATTTCCCTGAACAAATGATCTCTGTGAAGCACTGAATTATAACGTATGGATTTTTCATCCAATTGCATTGTTACAGTTTGGGAAGCTGGCGTTTTCCTCTCTTCAGGCAGTGTCCCTTTCACCTCCCAGGTGACGTGCGCCACCTGAGAAGCAGGCCCTTCAGTGTCGCACCGTCATGGCTGTGGGATTTCTTAGTTCATCACCACTCTCCCTTGCTGCTCTGTGGGTCTGAGGTTCTGACTGAAACCTGAGTCTCCACCGGGTATTTAGAACAGAACACACACAGCAACTCAAGCCCTGGAGGTGACAGAAGCACAAAGCAAGGAGCCTTGCAGGAAGAGACCCTCTAACAACTGTGCTTGGGTTTTGCGTGATCCTGTAATTTTCCTGGTCCTCTTTCCCCATCTCATTTCCCCTAAGTCCCAGTCTGTCATTGCGAGCTGAGGACCGATCTATGCTCTGCCCACCATCCCCATGTGTCTGCTCAGTCCCAGGCCCGCCTCTTCCTCAAAAGCAGCACCTTTATTACTTCCACGGGCCTGTGTGGCTCAACCTCCAGCCTCCTCCAGCGGGTAGGGGAGAGGAGGCCGTATTGCCTCCAGGACCTGGGCGGGGTGGGCTGGGCTGAAAGCGGGGAGGGAGGTGGGACTGCAGCGGGAACCTCGGCCACCTTTCCCGCACGCTTACCATCAATTTTGTCTGTTCACTTCCAGTATTTCTATATTGCTTCCCTGCAATCTCCCTCCTTGGGCTCTTCCCGCAGATCAACACTTTCTGCATCTATCTTTTGGAGCAAATCGACATGCTGGTTTTTGGAGGTTCTGGTAAGTCCTGTTCATTCTGTTCATCCTGTAAAAAAGTCTGAAGTTCAGATAAGGGCTAAGTAGCCTCAGGCGTGGAATGAGGTCTGGACAGTTAGGTTGTCCTGAGCCTTTGTAGGACCTCAGCTCTGGTCGGTCAGGTTGATGGTGGGCCCTTCTAGATTCACTCATCCAAACTGAAAGTGGTCCACCCAGCTTGACAAGCGGAAAACAGGGAAGCATAGAATTCCATGAGCTTTGCACTAGGTTTAAGGCTCTTCTAACTATTCTTTGGAAAAGCCATATGTGTGACTGTGTGTGAATGTGGGTGGGTGGAGGTGAGTGTGTGTGGTGTGCGGGCCTGTACACACAGGCGACCTGTGTCCTTTCATTTGGTGTGTACTTTAGATTCCAACCAAGGTGGATAAAGCTTCATCTGATGCTTACTTGGAGACTTTAACCAGATTGCTTACCTTTAAAGTTTACTCCTCTCTAAATGGAGACTAACGTGCTGATCTCATAGTGTTGCTGTAAGGATTCCATGAAATCTGTACATAAAGCACAAGAGTGTAGAGGGCAATTAATTACTGCTGCCACCTCCTTGTATACACACAGACACACACTCACACACACAGGAGTGATTTCTTGTTCTTTTTATCTATCTGTCTATCTGTCATCCATCTCCCTGTGTCCTTATCTCTGTCTCCATCTCCATCTCCATCTCTCTCCTTTCTTCTGTTGAAATTGCCATCCCTGAGCTTTCCGGGGCCAGCAGCTTCCAATGTAAGCAACAAGGTCTCCCCACGTCCACACTGACTGGTTCACACAGCCTTTCAAGAATGTTATCAAAAGTTCTTTCTATCTGTGGTCCTCCCGAGTTGTTAAGTAACGGTCAGTGTCTTTCTAGTACTAAGAGGCACTCAGGGCTTTTTGACTGCCCCGTAGATTGATTTTTTTGCCCCTTTCACAGGCATTTTGCACTTGAAAGCTACAAACTTCATTTCTTCTTCTTTTTTTAAATTTTTACTGGAGTATAGTTGATTTACATGCAAACTTCATGTCTTACAACATTTACTGACCGTGAGACTTGCCAGTCTAGAAGGGAACTCTTGGCGTTTGTGTTCCAGCTGTTTCGGGGATGCTGTCGGCCGTTTACAGCGTGGCCCGGAGTGCTTCCGCCGCAGCTGTGCTGCACGTGTTCTGCTTCAGCGCCGTGAAGGTAGGTATGAGGCCCAGGGCTTTCTTCTCACATCCACTGAATTAACTGCATTTTAAGTAAACAAATGTCTCCTCCAATTTCAAGAGAAATGGGATCTGAGCACATTAGGAATAACAGGGCCTGGCGGATGAAGCCTCAGTGGTTTAGAAGATGCATTAAGATACCCGATTTGCCACGGAGCACAAAGCCCACCTGGTCCGACCCCCTGCCCCCTCCAGGTGTCTGCCTGGCTCGGTCAGTTACTGACAGTGGGCGGGGCTTCTGCTCAGCATGGTAAAGGGATGCAGTTGCATCAAGCTTTATGGACAGAGAACAGGAATGGCTATGACAGTAAAAAATTTTAGAATCCAGGAAACAGATGGACCATAGATTTATCCAGATGGAGAAAGTTAAAACCCAGGCTGGCAGCAAGGGAAACCTACGATGATGAAAAAACAAGATAAGCATTAACTTTAGGAAAACAGCAAGAGGTATCAGAAAAGCAAATGGTACATGCGTAGCTCAGCTGTGAATATTTTGTATCTATGGCGATCTGAATAAGAGTTATAACTGTAATGGCAGAATGGGGGAGATGAATGTGTGTGTGTGTGTGTGTGTGTGTGTGTGTGTTTGTGTGCATGCGTGTGCCCCTCTTGGGGAGGTCTTTTTTTTTTTTAACATCTTTATTGGAGTATAATTGCTTTACAATGTTGTGTTAGTTTCTGCTGTATAACAAAGTGAATCAGCCATATGTATACATATGTCCCCATATCCCCTCCCTCTTGTGTCTCCTTCCCACCCTCCCTATCCCACCCCTCTAGGTGGTCACAAAGCTCCGAGCTGATCTCCCTGTGCTATGCAGCTGCTTCCCACTAGCCATCTATTTTACATTTGGTAGCGTATATAATGTCAGTGCCACTCTCTCACTTCATCCCAGCTTACCCTTCCCCCTCCCCATGTCCTCAAGTCCATTCTCTACGTCTGTGTCTTTATTCCTGTCCTCCCTCTTGGGGAGGTCTTTTTTTTTTTTTTTTAAGGTTTTTAAAATAACATTTATTTCTTAGAAGTTAACATGTGCATAATAGGAAACCAAAGAACACAAGGAGCAAAAACCAAAGCCATCCATCATTACAAGTCCTGGGGAAGTCTTAATCTTGTCTTCCACATTAGAAAGTCAGCAAATAATATCTGAAGTTGAAAAACGATCAAGAAATAACAAAACAAGCATGTTATCTGGAAATATGGAAGTAAATAGACGAAACAATAGCACATATAACGTGTTAAGGGGCATCTTCAATCCGTAAAAAAGTAATTAATTTATAGTATACATATTTCTTGACTTTATGGACACCCTGCCCTTAATGTGTTACACCACAGGTACCTCTTTGATAAAATAAAAATTAAATGTAAAATAGTAAATAATATATGGCCCAAAGGGTTTTAAATATATATTATATGGCATTTATTAATTAACTTTTTAAAAGATTAGCTTAAAATCGTATTAAACTCATCAGTGTCAGTGGCAGAAAGATAACTGTTTATTCCCCTTTGTGGAAGAGAGGAATTCAATAATATGATCTTCTGATTTATCACATTTGAATTTCTCTGGGGTAATCAATGGAATTACCATTGATAATGGTAATTATCATTCCCTCCCTCACTCCTTCCATCCTTTCCATGTGGATATTCTATTTGTACATTAAAAAAAAAGAGAGCAGAAGAATCTTTTTCCTAGTACACAATGGTAATGCACATGCCTGTGGTGGCTCTGTTTGTTACCACATTTATGCTGTCATGTAGAGCAACAATTATATAACTAATCAGTGTTTCCGGGTTCTTTCTTTTGAGATACATTCCTTTATTCTGTCACAATACCCCAGGGATTTCATTCAGGAAAACTCCTTAGGTATTTTCTGAAAACCTCTTTCCATTGCCCTTTGTTAAAGGGTACATGACTGCCTATAAAATTTGGGGGCACAAACTTTTCCCTTATAGGACCCTTTATAATTTGCTCTGTTGTGTTCCAGTCTCTTTTTGTTTATTTTTTATTAATTGTTTGAAAGTCTGGTTCATTGAGATTATAATTTGTATGCTGCAAAATTCAAGTTTTTAATATATATAATTTGGTAAGTTCTGATACATATATATAGTCATGGAACCAGTGCCACAATCAAGTTATAGAATATTACCAACTCAGAGGTCCTATTGTATCCCTTTGTGGTCTGTCTCTTCTCCCTGTGTCAACCTTTGACCACCACTCATATGATTTTTATGCTTATAACTTTAAAAAATCAACTTTACACAATAAAATGCGCTTGTTTTAAATGTACAATTAGATGAGTTTTGATGAATGTGTCACCATCACAGTCATGATGTAGAACAATTCTACCACCACCAAATTTTTCTTCATTCCGCTCCCCAGGCGCAGGTTCCTGCAGCCACTGATCTCTCTGTCATTGTAGTTCATTTTTTCTAGAGCTTCACATAAATGGAATTATGCAATATGTAGCTTTTGAAGTACCTCTTTCAATTAGTGCAATGCTTCTGAGATCCAACAGTGTGTCAGTAGTTTTGTTTTTTTTTTATTGCTGAGTAGCATTTCTGTGGTTATTTCCAGTTACTGAAAATTATGAATTATATATATATATGCATATAACTTTATAATAAACTGCCAAACTGTTATCCAAAGTGTCAGTACCGGTTTCCATTCCCCTTATAATCTTTGAGATTTCCAAGTGTTCGAAATTCTTTCTAGCACTTAATGTTGTCAGTTTTTAAAAGTAGTAGCCATTCCAGCGTGTGCTAGTATCTAACTGTGGTTTTAATTCGTATTTCTCTAATAACGATTATTGTCGAGTATGTTTTCATATGCGTGCTTGCCATTTGTGAAAGATCATTGGTGAAAAATCTGTTAAGATCTTTCACTCATTTTAAAATTGCATCGTATGCTCTTATTGTTAAGATATTCTGGATATAAGTCCTTGATCAAATATATATTGCTCATATATTTTTTTCCAGTTCGTGGCTTGTATTTCCATTTCATTAACATTATTTTTCAAAGAACAGAAGTTTTAAATTATAGTGAAGTTAAATTTATAAGTTATTTATTTTATGGTTTGTACTTTTATGTTCTATCTAAAAATATTTACCTAATGCAAGGTTACAAATATTTTTTTCCTAAAAGTTTTGTAGTTGTAGCTCTTACATTTAGATCTGTGATCCGTTTTGGGTTGACTCGTGTGTATGAGATGAGGTAAAGATTGAGATTCACTAGCACAGTTGTTGAAAAGACTACCCTTTCCCCATTGGATTACCTTGGAAACATTGTAAAAGATCAGTTACTGGCTACTGGTTTATGGTCCAGCATGTAAGGAGTTTGGGAGTTATTACACCATCCTAAGAATAAGTGAAAAGCTGAACAAACTGAAAAAAACAGAAAGCTCTTCTTAGATCCATCAGAGAAGAGAGGCAGCAGGGCCAATTCCTGCTTCCCAAACTGGAGAGACAGACAGGTAAATACAGAGGAACAGGAACCCAGGAGCAGAAACCTCTATGGGAACCAGTACCAGGGGTAGGAAAACCTGAACAGTGATTGACAATTTGCTGGAGGCTCAGTGTAGACAAGTCTGAGGGTTAATAACTCCAGGTGAATCCAGTCATCAGGGAGCCCCACACTTTTGTGAGTTTCACCCCCACTAGCTCAACCAGGTTGTCAACAGTGAATATTGGAGGAAAACCCCTTCCTGCCTTCCGCAGGTAGAGGGGAGAGTAACCATTTTGAAATATACCAGAGCATTCTGTTCTTCTTAACTAAGCCTGCCTCAAGACTTTACTGGAGCCTAAACTATTGGGATTTTTTTCAGAGCCTAACTTACCTGGAGGAGGGGAAATACCAAAGTCCAGTTTGGCTGCAGCCTTCCATGTGAGGGAAGGGAAATACCCAACTCCAGCCTAGTCCTTTCAAGCCATTCTTTTCCACCTAAGGTGGGGGGTGGGACTCAGAAGCACTTGTGAAGTTCACAGTCCAGAGACACAGGGTCACCAAAAGACAGAGAACTAATCCCAGGACTGTAGAATACCTCTCCCCTCACACGTTAATACCGCATCACTAAAGGTCTGTTTACCATAGTTCCTTTTACCTGTTAATGTCATGTCTGGCTACCAAGGAAAAAATTACAAGGCATACTAAAAAGCAAAAAACACAGTTTGAAGAGAAATAACAAGCATCAGAACCAGACCTAGACATGGCAGGATGTTGGAATTATCAGACTGGGAATTCAAAACAGCTATGTTTAGCATGATCATAGCATGCTATGATTAGCATGCTAAGGGCTCTAATGGATAAAGTGTTCAGCAG
>NW_006794028.1:1953878-1972109 GCF_000442215.2 Lipotes vexillifer | reverse complement strand
TTCAGCAGGCAAGAACAGATGTGCAATGCAAGTAGAGAGGTGGAAATTCCAAGAAAGAATCGAGAAGAAATGCTGGCAATCAAAAGCACTCTAACAGAAATGAAGAGTGCCCTCGAAGGGCTTATAAGTAGGCTGTACGTGACTGAGGAAAGAATTTCTGAGCTTAAGGATAGGTCGATAGAAACTTCCAAAATGGAAAATCAGAGAGAAAAAAGACTGAAAAAAACCCCAGAATATCCAAGAACTGTGGGACAACTATAAAATGTATAACATGTGTAATGGGAATACCAGAGGAGAAGAAAGAATGGTACAGAATATGACTGAGAAATTCCCCAAATTAATATCAGACACCAAATTACATATCCAGGAATCTCAGAGAACACCAAGCATGATAAATGCCAAAAAACTACACCCACGCATATTATATTCCAGTTGCTAAAAATCAAAGGTAAAGAAAAAAATCTTGAAAGATACCAGAGGATAAGAACACCTTGCCTATAGAGGAGAAAGGTAAGAATTGCATCTGACTTCTCCTCAGGAGCTGCTATTGACTGAACTGTGTCTCCCCAAAATTCCTGTTGAAAACCCTAACCTCCAATGTGATGATATTTGGAGATGGGGCCTTTGGGAAATAGGTTTAAATGAGGTCATGAGGGTGGGGTCCTCATGATGGGATTAGTGCCCTTATAAGAAGAGAAGAGACACCAGAAGTCTCTCTGCCATGTGAAGACACAGAGGAAATGCAGCCTTTTGCAAGCCAGGGAACCTTCACTAGCACCTGGCCATGCTGGCAACATAATCTCTGACTTGCAGCCTTCAGAACCGCGCAAAATAAATGTCTGTTGTTTAAGCCGCCCGGTCTATTTATTGTACTTTTTTATGGCAACCTGAACTGAGTAAGAGAGAAACAATGCACGCAAGACAAGAGTGGAATAAAATAAAGTGTTGAAAGTAACACGCGCGCGCGCACACACACACACACACACACACACACACACACATATCTAGAATTCTGTACCTTGCAAAATTATCTTTCAAAAGTGAAAGATAAATGTAGACTTTCTTGGACAAATAAAAATTGAGGAATTTTCTTGTGACTAGACCTGCCTGGGGAGAAAATATTTGCAAAAGACATATCTGATAAAGTACTGTTATCCAAAAAATATACAAAAAACTTAAAAAACTCAACAATAAGAAGAACTTAACTAAAAGTGGACAAAAACCTGAATAGGCACCTCACCAATGAAGATGTGCAGATGGCAAATAGGCATATGAAAATATGCTCAACATCATATGCCATTAGGGAACTGCAAATTAAAATGACAATAAGATACTAATACGCACCTATTAGAATGGCCAAAGTTCAGAACCCTGACAACAACAAATGCTGACAGGCATGTGGAGCAACAGGAACTCTCACTTATTGCTGGTGGGGATGCAAAATGATATCGCCTTTTTGGAAAACAGTTTGGCAGTTTCTTACAAAGTAAACATACTCTTACCATACAATCCAGCAATTGTGCTCCTTGACCCTCTTTGAAAACTTAGGTTCACACAAAAACCTGCACACAAATGTTTATAGCGGCTTTATTTAATAATTGCCAAAAACTTGAGAACAATCAAGATGTCCTGTAGCAGGTGAACAGATAAATAAACTGTGGGGCATTCAGATAATGGAATACTATTCAACATGCCCCCCTCAGACACACATCCCTAAATAAGGTATCACGCCATGAAAAGACTTGGAGGAATCTCAAATGCATATTTCTAAGTTAAAGAAGCTGATATAAAAAGGCTACATATTCTAAGATTCCAGCTATATGACATTCTAGAAAAGGCAAAACTTTCTGCATCTACTGAGAAGATCATACCGATCTTTTTTTAGTCTGTTGACAGGGTGAATTACATTGGTTCACTTTTAAGTGTTGAATCAATGTTGCATTTGAAAGATGAACCCCAGTTGGTCATGATGTATTGTCTTTCTTATAGATTGCTCAATTTTATTTACTAATATTTTGTTGAGAAATACTGTGTCTATGATCATGAGGTTTCTAGTTCTCTGGTTTCCTTTTCTAGTAATGCTTTGTCTTATTTTGTTATAAGGTAATGGGCTCATAAAATGTGTTGGAAGGCATTTCCTTCTAAATTCTAAAAGAGTTTGTATAGAATCGGTATTATATATTTTATAAGTGTTTGATAGAATTCATAAGTGCCGTCCTATCTCTCTTTTTTTTTTTTTTTTTGCGGTACGCGGGCCTCTCACTGCTGTGGCCTCTCCTGTTGCGGAGCACAGGCTCCGGACGCGCAGGCTCAGGGTCCATGGCTCACGGGCCCAGCCGCCCCGCGGCATGTGGGATCTTCCCGCACCGGGGCACGAACCCGTGTCCCCTGCATCGGCAGGCGGACTCTCAACCACTGCGCCACCAGGGAAGCCCTCTCCCTCTTATTTTTTGATTAATGATATTATCGATTTTGTTTACATGGTCTGTTTTAAATTTTTTTATAATCTTTTTTTTGTTGTGTATGTTTGCCGTTCACGTCTCTCATTCCTGTTTTCATGGTCTACTTCTCTTTATATTGTTCCTTTGTGTTCTCGTATGGTATCTAGAGTTTCTTATTTCAACAAGAATGAGAACAAGAACAAAAACAACAACAAATATTTGTTGGGAAATTTTGATGTACCAGGAACCTTCCATTTCCTAACAACCTACTGAAACTGAATAGTGAGTCACAGCTGCCCCAAACACACAGGTCTCATCATACCCTATCATCTCTTCTACCTGACCCATGATTACATGTGTTTATATCACCTGTCTGCTCAGGTGGACATTTGATTTGTGACCCCTTTCTGGGAGTCAAGCAGAAATTGAGCTGACATCTGTCAGAAAAATTTAAGGCTCCCTGACCAAATCTTTCTAGAGGTACCTCAGGTTTTAAATACAGGAAAGAAGAAAGTGGAACAAAGAATGTTTCAGTAACATACCACCAGTTCAGATATATCTTTCCCCTGGAAAAATATGTTATTCATGGACTTTTAGGTGGTTCTATCAGGAATCTTCCTCCCAGGGATACGAATGAGATACCTGGGACAGTGCTTGTCTTTACTTCGTCCTCTTTGCTCCAACATCCCGACCCTTGAACTGACCAAATAAAAACTGTTGCCTCCAGTACAGCCGAGGGGTCCAAACGCTGCCATCCGCAGATGTCTGAGTCCAGGCATGATGTTGTCTGCCAACCCCCTGGCCTGCCTTAACTCCAGCCCTTCCACCTCTGATTTAGTTGATGTCAGCAGGGATTTAGTGAGATCTTTTCCTGCTTACTTCCTCTATACACGTCTCTCTCTCTCTCTGAAATAGAGAGTGGGAATTTCAGTCATGTATCAGATGTCAAAATCTTCTTTCAGACTAGTCTCATCTGTAAGATAAGGTCCAGCATAAATTCCTCAAACCCTGTGGCTTATGCACAAGTACTTTCTCTAGTTCCCAGTATAGGTTTATGCTTTTTTCTTTTTGAATATTTATTGGACATTTAATGGGAGGAGGAAAGCTAGTTCCCTGTGTTCTTTTTTTTAAAAAAAATTTTTATTGGAGTACAGTTGATTTACAGTGTTGTGTTAGTTTCTGCTGTACAGCAAAGTGAATCACTTATACATGTACATATATCCACTCTTTTTAAGATGCTTTTCCCATATAGGTCATTACAGAGTACTTAGAATTCCCTGTGCTATACAGTAGGTCCTTATTCGTTATCTGTTATATATATAGTAAGTCTTCCCTGTGTTCTTCATGCCATTTTGACCAGGACCCAATACTTCATCCTTCTTTGCAACCTTGAGCAGCAAATGGTATCTGATGGAAATATTCTTTTCTTTGGTTGATAGAAATGGGAACACGCAAGCTCTCTGTAACTGAAGCAGGAGCTGAACAGTTCATATTCACTGCAACATATTTTTCTTTGTTTAGAAAGGACTTTGCCAGGGACTTCCCTGGTGGCACAGTGGTTAAGAATCCACCTGCCAATGCAGGGGACATAGGTTCAAGCCCTGCTCCGGGAAGATCCCACATGCTGCGGAGCAACTAAGCCCGTGCGCCACAACTACTGAGCCCGCGTGCCGCAACTGCTGAAGCCTGCGCACCTGGAGCCCGTGCTCCACAACAAGAGAAGCCACCGCAATGAGATGCCTGGGCACCGCAACGAAGAGTAGCCCCCGCTCGCCACAACTAGAGAAAGCCCGTGCGCAGCAGTGAAGACCCAACGCAGCCAAAAATAAATGAATAAATTAATTTTAAAAAAGAAATGACTTTGCCAGGTACTATAGTGATATGAGAGGAGAAACAGTCAGTTCTTTCTCAGGAGTTTAACATTCATCAAAGCTGATGACATGCTGTGAGTGATCAGAAAAGAGAAAACCCATCAGAGGAGGTGGTTGTTTAGCACAGCCTTCAAACGTTTTGCAGTTGGGCTGAGAACCTTGCCATAGACTATGCAGTCAAGCATGTGAAACAGTTTTGTCAAGAGTTAGGAATGAATGATCATGGCAGATGGAGGAGATGGTAAGCATATTAACCTACTGATGGTGAAGGATAGGGATGGCTGGATATGTCAGCAGGATATATCAAAGTTACGGACAATCTTTCATGCAAGGCTAAAAGTGTATGTTTTTGGTCCATTGGGTATGATGTGCGTCACAAGAATACTGGTTGCCTGAAAGGGACTATAGCAAAAAGAGGTCATCAGCTCTAAGGTTGTTGAATGCCATAGATGAGCTGATGGCCTCCACTGTGATGGAAACAAGGTGTTAAAAAGTTCCCAGTTGACGTCCCAAGTCACTCCATGAGTGGTCAGACCAAAAACGTTACTTCCGGATTCTCCATCAGCTGTCTCACTGCTAAATCATAACTGTTTACTCTAAATCTTTGATTTATGATGAACCTTTGTCTCATGCTTCATGCTTTTGAGCAGGTAAGCCTCATTTGATAGTAAAAAATAATTCAGTGATAATAGAATCGTGGTTGAATCTATAGAAGACAGAGTATTCTTCCATACTCAGATGCTTTCTGAGCATCTGAACAACTCATGGGACTACTTAGATTAACTCCTAAAGGAGAAGATGTATGCTCTGAAAAACCCATTTCATATGACAAGTGTTTTTTTTTTTTTTTGCCACGCTGTGAGGCTTGCAGGATCTTAGTTCCCCTACCAGGGATCGAACCCGGGGCACCCCCTGCAGTGAAAGCACCAAGTCCTAACCACTGGACCGCCAGGGAATTCCGTTGACAAGTGTTGAAGGCTCGTTATCAAAAGTAATGTACACTCCTGGGATTGTTAAATGACTTTTTCTTGCAAAATTCTTAGAGGGTTTTGGATGCTGTTGAAGAATCTGGTATTCAAGAAGTTTTTTGGGTTTTTACGTAGCTGTGGGACAGATGCTGTCATTCCCTCACCTCCCCAAGTCCGACTCCCTCCTCATAGCAGACGTTGCTAATTGATCACAGCATTTTTTCTCACTGAAGTCAGCAGGGCTCCGCGGTGCCCAGACAGTAGTACAGGCAGCCAGTACCAACTGATCAGAGCTGGTCCAAGAGATAAGATCTACTTACTATCCTGGGCTGAGACTTCTATTTCTGTTTTCCTTTCTGTGTATGGCCTGCCATCGGCGTAAGTCACTGTTGGATCAAAGTTAATAGATTCCACTTTGAAAGCACCTTGCCAACTCTGTGATGGGACTGAACACTTCAGAGGCTCTGGGGTTTACTTATGTGTTGAAACAGTCTTTTTACCAGGTGAAACTGGGGTACTTTGAAAGATTTATTTAATCTCAAAGAGGTACTGACTTCCTTGCTCAGCACAGGACAAGCATCGCTTGTGGTAAATAGTAGGATCCGTTGTTAGAGAATTGTAATGTTCTATCTATATTTTGAAACACCTTTTAGTTAAAAATAGAGCAATTTGCATTTCTCCCTTCTCATTTGTAAGTCCTGAGTTTTCTAAAGGTCTCAGATAGACTCTCCACTTTAAAAAACGGCACCTATTACATGCTGTGCATTGCATGAATGCATTTAACAAATTGGCAAGGGCATCCTTAGGAAAAAAGAGAAGCTCACCCACCTTCAACTTAACATACTTATCCAGAGCTGTGATTCCACTTCTTGTTTAACGACGCTTTTGTTTATGACTTTTATGCTTACACTTTTCGCTCCTAGATTTGACTTTTTTTCCCTTTTATCTCTGCTGTGCCGTGATGGATTGATGGGCCCTTGTGAACAATTTCAGCGTGTTAGCTGCCTTCCCAGAGATGCGTTTCTCTATCTGGGTCTTGATATGTATTTACATCCTTGATTTTTATTATTCTCGCTTGATAGAAGCAGATTGAGGGACTGGCATTTAATTTTGCTCCCTGGAATAGTAATTAGGGGAAGAAATTTTATTCCTCTTTTAATTTCATATTCTTTTTGACTCATCCAAGATGGTAGCAGGTAACATGTAAATGGACTCCCTCATTGACTTAGCTACCTAACTACTGCATCACTGTCAAGTGATGTACAGAAACAACCAGAATATTTGCTCCCTAGAGAGATGGCTCAGTAGTTAATTAGCTGGGCTTCCTATATGTCTGGATAAAGCATGATTTCTATTGCTTATTATCCCTTGTAAAGAGATTCTATTTTATTGATGGCAAGGGCATCCAGGGGTTGAGGTAAATTATTATAATTTAATGTTTCCCAAGCATCGTTAACCACTGCTGTGGGAGAGTTTTCCCCATATTCTTCTAGGTACTGCAGGGTTGCAGCTAAAACAATGGCATTTCCCATGCATTCAGGTCTTAAAATCTAATATAAATATAAAACAAACTCATAGTTCTAGAATAGTTTTAGTTCTGAAATAGACCTTACATATCCCCTGTCCCAAACCCTTCATTTTATTACTTAAAATGAGGAAATGGAGGTCCAGAGAGCGATTAAGTGACTTAACATCACACATCGCAGATCCCAGATCTTGTATCTTTCCAAAAATCTCACTTCTGTACCATCCTCCCTAGCACATTTGAAGTATAAATATATTTTTCTAGGCAAAAGAACCGTTCGCAGGCATGTAAGATACCTTGCAGATCGATGGTACTTTAATTTTTGGAATAATTTCCCAAGTGTTTTCTCATTTGCCCTTTATTATAGCTCCATGTCATACATAAGGAAGATAATAGCATTTCTATATCCCAGTGGTGAATGTGAGCACGGGGTGCTGACGTTATCTGCCTAAGGGCACATGGCTAATTCACGGTGTGTTTTTTTTTTCGATTGTAAAATGGATTAGTAATACCTACTTCATATGAATGTTGTCAGAAGTGAATGAAATTAAATTGATAATATATATAAAGTGTCTAGCTCAAGGGTTTTCATTAAATGGTGTGGTGTGCAGGATTCTGAGATTGCCCCAAGACTCCAGCCCCCTGTGTAATTTCTGCCCCTTGAGCGTGGGCAGGACCCGTGAGTATGATAGGGTGTCCCTCTTGTAATTAGGTTACATCATCTGGCAAAGGTGGAAAGATTTTGAGGTGTAATTAAGGTACCTAATCAGTTAGCTTTAAGTCAATCAAAAGAGAGATTATCTGGATGGGTCTGACCTAAGCAGACAAGCCCTTTAAAAGAAGGACTAGAGGTCAGAGACAGAAGAAACAGCAGACACCGTCCCCGTGGGCTTGAAAAAGTAAACAGCTGTGCTGCAAATAGCCTATGGAGAGGACCACACGTCATAAGGATGGCCTCTCAGATCTGGAGCAGATCCCAGCAAAGCCAGCAAGAAAATTCAGTCCTATAGCTGCAAGAAACTGAATTCTGCCAACCAGAAGTGAGGTTGGAAGAGGACTCAAGGCTCAGGTAAGACTGCAGCCCTGGGCAACACTGTGAATTCAGCCTGGTGAGACCGCGAGCAGAGGAGGCAGTCACGCCCAGATGGCTGAGGCAGGACACTGTGAGATCATACTTCGTGTTGTTTAAGCCACTGTTTGTGGGGATTTGTTACACTGCAGTAGAAAACAAATACAAGTGGAAATTATTATTAGCGTTCTTAGTTGATGGTGATGATGCTGATGAACATAATGGTGGTGATGCTAATAGTAATACGCCTGCAAACGAAATCCAAGTTTTAATTCACTTTTATTACACTAGACTCCAGATTATATTTTATGGCTAGAACCGTGTCACTTCTAGCTGCAAGGGGATGGGAATTACAAGTCTTTCAGCTGCCTGAACAGCTAGTAAGGAAGCGATGACTGGTGGGGAGGAAGGGCAGATGGGTGCTAGATGGGCGGTGAGTACTTTCTGTCACATTCCCTTCCTAGAAAGTTAAACGCGTGTCATTGATCTCCAAACCCAGTCAACACTGGATTGTCGGGATCCTCAAGCTGGAGTTGGATGCCTCTGACAGTGGCACTGGACACTGATTTGGGGGAAAAACAGGAAGAAGAATGATACCTCAGTTGTTCAAAATGGACTTTACTCAATTGCTGAGTAAAGTAAGATCTGGAGTCAGGTTTGGGTAGGAAGCAGAGAGTTTGAAAGGGTCCAATCCAAGAAATGTAGTGAAATCAGTATTGGTAGGATTCAGTGGCTGTCCAGTTTGGAGCGGGGAAGTTGGGTGGACAAGAGAATTCCAGTACGAGCAGTGGTGGCCCCAGTACAGATGGAGGAATGTGCTTGTGCTATAGCCGTGCCAGCACAAGTTTACCTTCCTTCCAAAGTCCGTGGGCAATATTGTCCTTTTGGTGTTCATGTCAATACTTGTTTATCCTGAATATAATCTGTTCTGTGGGAAATAGATACTCCCACGATAACTAGTACAGTAAAGGCCTCTGTTTCCTCATGTTTAAAATGAGCGATCCCTGCCTTTAAGGTTTGCTATAATCTGAATGTGACAGTGCGTGTAAAGTGGCCAGTCAAGCCGTTGCTCGATACGTCGGTACTATTACTGTTGTTGTTCTTTGTGTGTACTTTTCTTCACCCCCAGTTTCATCATGAACTCGTGAAGGTCATGACTATGGTTTATATAGGCTTCTTTTCATATTCTGCTAAAAGTCCAGTGTTACATAATAGATGCTCTGTATACTTTGGATTGAGTAAATGCAGATAACTGAGAAGAAGGCTATGAGAAGGAAAGTAAATGTCAGTATTTTCCGAAAAGTTCGTGCGTGTGTGTGTGTGTGTGTGTGTGTGTGTGTGTGTGTGTGTGTGTGTGTGTGTGTGTGTGTGTGTGTGTGTGCACGCTTCTTTATCTATATTTATCTATGTTGGATGGTGTCTATCACGTATGTTTGGATGGTACCTGTCAGTCTTTCTTGCTAGTGAATGAGCTGATTTTCCCCCGATACCTATTCCAAAAAGTAAAACAGTCTTTTTTTAATCTAGCACTTTAGTTATTTTATTTTATTTTATTTCACTGGCCGCACCATACGGCACGAGGGGTCTTAGTTCCCCGACCAGGGATCGAACCCGTGCCCCCTGTAGTGGAAGCATGGCGTCCTAACCACTGCATCACCAGGGAATTCCCAGTAAAATAGTCTTGAATCATAAGCATATGCTGCTTTTTCACCAAAATGAAAGAAGAGTATGAGGTAAGGAAAACCTACTTTTAGTAGACAGTGAAGTCTTATTCATCAATCTGTTATCCTGATCATTCGTTTATTTACTGAACACATATTGACTGACTGCTGTGAATTAGGCTCAGTGATAGGCCATGGGGCTGCCCCTCTGGGTGTCTAGGGTCTACCAGGAATGTCAACTGGGGCTGCTATGGGCTGAGCACTGGATGCTGGGGAGCCCTGAGGGTGCCTGGAACTTCAAGGGCACAGATCTCCTTTTACCTAAGTATAAGATTCATGTCAAAATAGTCCTAGAAGTAGGACTTATATCAGAGAGAAAGTGATATGATCTAGATCTTATTTTAGGATGTATGGAAACCTGGATTCAGAAATGCCTGGATATTTAATGGGCTCAGAAAAATCCATTGCTTTTTCCTTAAAAGAAAGTGTGTGAATCTGATACGAAGGGCATAGCAAAGTGAGAACTTGGTCCATTTGCATTCCCTTTATAACCAGACCCTCAGTTAGTTTGCCCTGTAAATTCCATCTTAGAGATGTCTAAAATTTTGAAGGAAAAAAATACCGAAACTAGGATTCTCTTCAGAAAGTGCTTTTATACAAAGCTGAACCTCCCTGTGTATTTTCATCAAAAGAATTCCCAAATGCATATGAAATCTACCACAGAATTGTAGGACTATTAGACAGTTCTATTTCTACCTCATAAAAATATTTCAAAACCTGGGGGAGTTTTATGAGGCCAGCACTCATCTATCCATATCACTCCCAACTCAGGGACCCATGAGACGCCTCTCAGAGCAATTAGGGACGTTAATTTTAAGCAAACTGTCACATGGTATACACTTCATTATCAGTGGGTGATAGATTGTTTAAAACCTTATCTCTCTCCAAAAATAAAATATGTATTTGTGTGCATATGTGTCTGAGTAAATAAATTATATGTATATAATAAAATTCAAGACTAATGTCAATACATGGATGTTTAAAATATGAAAGTTCTTTTAAAAACTCCACTAGAAATGTCAGTCAGTACTTCCTCTCTTCCTTTCTGCTTCTCTCTGCAGAAATGAGACTGACCACTGAACTAAACCTTTCAGATAGACACCCAGTGCATTTGATCATTTTGTTTCAAAATCTCTCTTCAGGTCAGTGGTTCTCTTCTTCCTCAAGTGTCAACATTTTCTTCTTTATCCCAAAATAAAAATTAAAATAAAAACATCCTCAAATGCATTTTTTACTGTATTTCTGACTCAACAAGCTCAACTCCTGCTATAAGTTTGGTCCCTAGGTGCACCTGCGGCTGTGGCAAGTCCCATCAACTTCCCTGTTGGTCTTTTTTTTTAAAAAAAAATTTAATTTAATTTATTTTTGGCTGTGTTGGGTCCTTGTTGCTGTGCACGGGCTTTCTCTAGTTGTGGCAGGCGGGGGCTACTCTTCGTTGCAGTGCACAGGCTTCTCATTGCAGTGCCTTCTCTTGTTGCAGAGTGCGGATTCTAGGCTCACGGGCTTCAGGAGTTGCAGCTCGTGGGCTCAGTAGTTGCGGCACATGGGCTCAGTAGTTGTGGCACGTGGGCTCAGTAGTTGCGGCTCATGGGCTAAGAAGTTGCAGCATACGGCCTCAGTAGTTATGGTATGCGGACTCAGTAGTTGTGGCTCACGGGCTCAGTGACTGTGGCATGTGGGCTCAGTGGTTGTGGCTCGCGGTCTCTAGAGTGCAGGCTCAGTAGTTCTGGTACGCGGGTTAGTAGTTGCGGCTCGTGGGCTAAGTAGTTGCGGCACGTGGGATCAGTGGTTATGGCATGTGGACTCAGTAGTTGTGGCTCGCGGGCTCAGTGGTTATGGCATGTGGGCTCAGTAGTTGTGGCTTGTAGGCTCAGTAGTTGTGGCTCGCGGGCTCAGTGGTTGTGGCTCACGGGCTCAGTGGTTGTGGCTCATGGGCTCAGTGGTTGTGGCACACAGGCTCAGTAGTTGTGGCTTGCAGGCTCAGTGATTGTGGCACACGGGCTCAGTAGTTGTGGCTCGCGAGCTCAGTAGTTGTGGCTCCTGGGCTCTAGAGCACGAGCTCAGTAGTTGTGGCACACGGGCTTAGTTGCTCTGTGGCATATGGGATCTTCCGGGACCAGGGCTTGAACCCGTGTCCCCTGCGTTGGCAGGCGGACTCTCATCCACTGTGCCACCAGGGAAGGCTCTTCCTGTTGGTCTTTCACAGGATTGCCTCCTGTGCGGGGCACACCTGCTCGAGGAGCCTGGGCAGGGAGACAGGCTTAGGCCCTGGAGGGGGACGCAGGTGGGGTGACTTAGGACTGAACAGCCTGGAGAGGCATCGGGAGATTAAGGAGAAAGGAATGGAAAAAAGGAGCAAAGCCATTTTATCTTGTTGTGATAAAGAGATCTCATAACTGAGCCATAAATCTTAATTCTGTAAAATGATTCTGAAGAGTTCCTTCTTGTTCTCAGTTTGTTTATTTAGTTGTGTGTGTGTTAAATTGCAGAGATGTTAAAGCAGTAATATGTTCCTACACGATGAAAGCGTAAGGAGAAGAGCTTTCATCAAGTTTCTCTTCCTTCCTTCTTTCTCAGGTGAGTTTGTCTCTTACCTCTCCACGGAAAATATCTGTGTTTTGGAATAATTTGGGAAAAGGAAATGCTAATGTTTTCCTAACTGTACTTTATTGAATCATCAGTGTCAGGAAGTTCTTCCTTAAATCACATCCAGATTCCCTTGCTGATGTTGAAGCTTATTTCCTTTAGTTTTATCTTCAGAGTCGATGGCGCCCAGCCACCTCTCTTCCCAGTGCAGAAAATTACGGGTTGATAAACCATAAAGGTCATTTCCTTTCAGTGTTTCTTCATTCTTAACTATTTCCCATTCTCTTATCTATATATCTATATGCTTAACAGTGGTACCTTTAGAATTGCACCCAGCCATACCCATCCTGAAGCATATCCAGGCCATGCTCGAATGCAGGGTCATGCAGCATCGAAGCATTTTACCCTTGCATGACTTGGAAGACGGTCTTCCCAAGTTCATTCCCAATCACTTTTACAATCCAGCTCCTTACTCAGTCCTTCATGGAGCTTTTCCTCTGAGCTCCTCTCAGATGACTTCTTCCTCTGGGCTATCACCCTACCATGTGTTACAGCAAACCCCACCACAGGCAGTTGACTGAAAAGATGTCCAGCGCTATTGAATGGGGGATGATAAATGAATGAAACAGGCTGTAAAGCTGGAAACTTCTAATTTATAGTGATCCCAAGCCTTTTTATTTGCTATCTATTATTTATTTATTTATTTATTTAGGCTGCGTTGGGTTTTCGTGGCTGCGTGAGGGCTTTCACTAGTCGCAGCGAGCAGGGGCTACTCTTCATTGTGGTGCGCGGGCTTCTCATTGCAGTGGCTTCTCTCGTTGCGGAGCACGGGCTGTAGGCGCACGAGCTTCAGTAGTTGCAGCACACGGGCTTAGTAGTTGGGGCACATGGGTTCAGTATTTGTGGCTCACAGGCTCTAGAGTTCAGGCTCAGTAGTTGCAGTGCACAGGCTTAGTTGCTCTGCAGCGTGTGGGATCTTCCTGGACTAGGGATTGAACCCGCGTCCCCTGCATGGGCAGGCGGATTCTTAACCACTGCGCCAAGCCTTTTAAATGGAAAGTCATGAGATGTCCACGTACTGTGCACAGTGAGCTGTACAAGTATTTAGGGTGGTGCACTGAACCAGGGCTTGGTCGGTCTTGCCACCTTTGGTAAGTCTTTTCCATTCTCCCTGTCTTCTTACTTGACCAATAATTTGGTCCAGGGGTGAGGTTGGCTCAGTTATGAGATCTCTTCCAAATCTAAAATAATCTTTCCTGAAGATAGCATGGTTTTGCAAACTTTGGCGTTCTAAACACGAAAAAATAACTCATGTGTCTCTCCAAATAGTCCTTCCTATCCTTGCTTCCCTGAGAAATTTGCCTCCTATTTTATATATTATGTAACCGTATCTGTTGAAAAAATGAACAACGTTAAGAACTTGGAGCTTGAGGGTATTTCCAGTAGTAAGCCTAAGAAGATCCTGGTGGTCTGCCTTTTTACAATCTGCCCAAGCTCAGGTGAGCCCCGGTTCTTTCTAAGAAAGAGTTGTGTAAAGATCTGAGGTTGAGCGAGAAAACACACAAAGCCACACCTGGAATGTGGATTCCTTGCAGTCCTTCACCCCACGCTTCTTGGAAGGAGTACGCCATTCTGGCGTCGCCTCGCTTTTACACTGTTGAGGAAAATATTCATTCCTTCTGTCCTGTCCCTGCGGCCACAGTGCTGTTCATTCATGTCTAGCAATTTATCTTGAAGCTATTGGTTATGCTCAAAGAAATCACATCTATGGAAGGATGAATGTAGCCTTTTACTAATACAGGACAGACACCAGAAGGAATGCAACAGATTAAAATAACAAATGAGAACTACCCCTAATAAGGTCTGTCAGTTCAGATTGTGTACCTTGACATAATAATATCATATCTTGGCAAGGTCAGATTTGCATTTTGTAGAAGACTTCCTGTTTTATTATTTTCTGTCTGTAGTACACAAACAGAAGGATATAAGGAATCTACAGAAATCATTGTTTTTCTCTTGGACTCTCAGAGAAGGACCATACTGAAGGTCAATTCTAATTCTTTCCAGGAAATGTGATTTTGTTGCAGTCCTCAGTCCTCTTATGTATCTGCTCTGGTCTGAATGTTTGTGTTCCCCTAAATTCATATGTTGAAATCCTAACTCCAAAGGCGATGGTATTAAGAGGTGGGGCCTTTGGAAGGTGATTGGGTCATGAGGATGACACCCTCGTGATTGGTATTAGTGCCCTTCTGAAACAGGCCAGAAAAACGCCCTCGCCCCTTCCATTATATGAAGATATGCCAGCTGTGAACCAGAAGGTGGGTTCTCACCAGACACCAAATTTGCTGGCACCTTATCTTGGCCTTCCCAGCCTCCAGAATTGGGAGCAGTACATTTCTGCTGTTTATGATATCATATGTCTATGATATTTGTTACAGCAGCCTGAATCAGCTGAGACAGTATCTTAGTAAAGCATATAGTCATAGCAAACATTTATTGAGCATTTTAGACTGGCTACTAAGTATTTTACACACAATATTTCATATAATATTTACACCAACCCTAAGCGGTATTATCTAAGATAAGGAAACTGAGGCTTAAAAGCTTGCGTAGTATCTTTGTGCCAATAATCAGCAGAGTTGGGATTGAAGCTGGCAGTCCTAGCCAGAGCCCATGCTTTTAACTACTGCTCTGCACTGGGAAAGACCAACCTTCTGTGTCTTGAAGATACCTAAATAAAATGATCCGTGCGGTTCCCTTCTTAGGTCTGCATCATAGAGTAAGGCAGTAATGGGTGCTTAAATCCAGAGCATCAGTTCCATACATATTTAGTAAGGGCCTTTGAGGGCCGGGACCCTGCACAGGGTGCTCAGAATACACTGGGGTGAAACAGATGAGTCCCTGCTGTCAACGGGCTTGACCAGTGGAAGGATCATGGGTTAATCACACAATCTTTACACAGATCTGTAGTCACAAGCAGAGATAAATGCTGGGAAGTAGAAGGAAGGGGGACAACGTCCCTCTCCTCTAACCCCAATGGGAAAATATCTGTTTCCCATTAGATATTTTTACCTCCTCTTCCCTTTTCTACCAACTGCTATTTTAGTAGGTAAAGAGGGAGGGTCCCTCAGTACTAGGAGGGGTAGCTGCCCTTTCACGTTTGTACTGCAGAGATTTAATTAAGTAGAGAATAAATGAGAGAAGAATTAGATAAGGGGTATTGGGTGAATCAAAGTAGGTAAACTTAATTATTTAAATATATTTAGTTTGGCTTTAATTTATTCTCTGCAAGGACCATCCATCATGGGCGCTCTTTCTTTTCCAATTAATAAAAAACTAACATCGACATACTGCTTTGCAGTGTGCAAGGCCGTTTCAAATCTCATCAAGGCATTGCAGCAATATTTCAAGAAGAGTGTCATTGTCACCTTTTTTACAGAAGCAGAAGCTGAGCCAATGAGAAGTTAAGTCCCTTCCACAGAATCATTCATTCCAGGAAGTGATGAGCCTGGAATTCACTTCCGCCGATGCGTATTCCCCTGACTTTTCCTTTGTTCCGTGCAGGGACCATTATTTCCATGGTCATGGTTACTAAATCCTTCTCATAGTGATTTTTTTCCTAGTGTTTGCATTTTTTATGGACTGCATGTAAAAGGAAGCCCTCCGTCTTCACGAAATTGTGTATTTAACATGCAGCAGAGGCAAACGCAGAGGAAACAGTGGGAGGAAATAGCATTTAGCAGGTTTTTCTCTTTTGGAAAACTTTTTGGCTGTGTTTTTCTAACAGCCAAGTATGAAATAAAAGGGGAGAAGCTGCAGGTGGGCATCCGGGGCAGGGAGAGGAGGAACAGACGTGAGGATGGCTGGGGTCAGCTCCGTCCACCCACGGCACCCCAGAGCCCAGCTTGGTCCTCGAGAAGCCCCTGCAGGGGAAGGACCGTGTTCTCCACATTTCTTCTGTGTGGGGCTCCACTTAAACGCCAATCCCTGGACTCACTGGAGCCTCTGCTTCCTGCCTGGTGACCACCCAGCACCAGGCACCTCACCGTCCATCACCTGTCACACTTTATTACAATTACTTATGTTCTTCCCTCCCCAGACACCTGTGCTGTCCTCAGAGGTGTGCTCCCTGGTGCCTGACACAGAGCAAGTGGCCAATAAATGTTTCATGAATGAACTTTCAAGAAACAATAAAATTCCCAAGTTACAGAATAAATTGTCTGTTATTGGGGGTGCTGTTTGAATGAAAAAATTAGTTTTCAGGTCATGAGATACCTTCCCTCTAATAGTCTAATCATTTCTGTGACATTTCACTGCCTGATCCACATTTGATCCAAGCTACCTAATGTCTTCACCCTCTTTTCTTGCTGAAACATTTTTTTCCGCACAGGTCATAGAAGACGGACTGGTGTAATCATGAAAACTGAAACCTCATTCTCTCAAGGATAGGTTGATGTGCTAACATTGGTACCAAGTACAGGGAAGAGTTGCAAACTGCCCCTCTGCAGGGAGTCCAGAGGGGGCAAGTCCTACCCATGCCCAGAACAGGAGTGAGATATCTTAAATGCTGAAGTAAACGTGTTTAACGATGGTTCTGATGCAAGGGGAGAGCTTCTATCTGCCTGGGAAATCAGGGAGACAGCACCAGGCAGGTGGGACTTCTTATACTGGGCACTGAAGCATGGGTAGGAGTTCACCAGGCAGAGGGGAGGGGACTGGGGTCAGAGTGGAAGAGCTCTCTGGGCAGATGCAGCTTTGTGTGCGAAGGCAGCGGGGCCAGGAAGCAACACATCTTTATGGTTTTGCTGCTGTGCATCTACTAAATGTGCAGAAGGAGGCTGAAAAGTTGAACTAGGGCCGGATCCTAATTGGCTTAGCTAGCTTCCTGTGGAGTAGATTTTTTCGGTAGGCAATGAGGAATCACTGAAAAATACTGAGTGAAGGGCAATCGTGATTGATTTGCCTTTTATGGGAAGAGGACCACTCTTTTGTAATGCGGAGGGTGAATCGTGGAGTCTGTGGAGTGGGGAGGGGTATGGAGATTGCATAGATCTTCCCACTATGAAGCTATTAACAGTAGCCCTGGAACAAGTTGGCAGTGGATGCCTGACCCAGTACGATGCAATGAAAGGAAGAGACAAATTGGAGATGCATTGAAAGATGCATCGGTAACACATTAGGACCAGCTGACTGTGGGGATGACGGACAGGGAACAGCCCAGGACAGTCTGGCTCAGAGCCCTGGGTACCAGTCACCAAGAAGGGGCTGCGTTGAACTGTCTCATACCAAAAGCTTAAAAAAATGGCCCAGCATACAGAAAAGTACCCTTGCAGCAACCCCTGCCTATGTATTATTTTCCCTTTCTAAAGAAGAGGAAACTAACACAATGCTCAGAGATGTTAAGTAACTTAGCCAAGGCCACACAGCTCATCCCTGGCAGGACCAGGATTCAAATCCAGGTCTGCCCAGCTTGAAGCCCATGCTGTGAGGAGGTGCTGTACCCGCGGGGGAGGGGCTGCCCCACGTGACAGATGCATTGGCTGGTGAGGAGCCTCTTGCAAGGCTGGCGGGCACCGAAGGAGAGAAGAGAGCGCCATGGCTTTCTAGGGTAACCGGGGGGAGGGGGCCTTTGCATTTAATTTTTAAAATTTTATTTATTTGTTTATTTTTGCGGCACGCGGGCCTCTCACTGTTGTGGCCTCTCCCGCTGCGGAGCACAGGCTCCGGACACGCAGGCTCAGCGGCCATGGCTCGCGGGCCCAGCCGCTCCGCGGCATGTGGGATCTTCCCGGACCGGGGCACGAACCCGTGTCCCCTGCATCGGCAGGCGGACTCTCAACCACTGCACCACCAGGGAAGCCCTGTCTACTACCTTTTGAATAAATAAACATTAAATAAACATTAAGAAATACAGTTTTTATGTGATTTTTAAGTATTATATTTAATTCAAAAGAGGCAACACATGTTTAATGCTACATCTTATAAAAATCCTAAACTGAATTTCAGAAAAGGTGATGTTAACGTATTTTCATGAATATGCACAATTTGTT
>NW_006794028.1:1930469-1952400 GCF_000442215.2 Lipotes vexillifer | reverse complement strand
CTCTTTCCCGTTAAACCAGTTGGGCCCTGGGCGATGGTGGGAGAAATACAGGACTGACCGGAAATGAATGAAAATCAGGGGTCAAATTCTAGGGTACGTTTAACCTTTGCTCTGGTGCTTTTGGAGTGAAATTCTCAAGGCCAGGAACAGATGGCCTCTTGCACCCAAGCACTGTCTTTGACTTTCCCCCGGTGAGTCATAGGAGAAGCACCAACCTTTGCAAGTACCCCCTCTGGGTCCACAAAGTGGCATCGCTGCCTTTATGCCAGGCAGCTGCCCTGGGGAGACTAGACTGGCATCTCTGAAAGGAAAAGTTTTGTTCTCTTGTGTTTTGTTCTCAGTATGGCAGTGCCCTCTGGATTTAAAGTGAAGTGTGTGCCAGAGTTTTAAAAGGCATTTAATAATAATGCTTAGTCCCTTGGAAATATACTTTCCAATCTTCCCTTTATTTGTTATCTTTCAAGTTTTTGATAAATATGCACTTTGGAACGGAAAACCCTTTATGTGATGCCATAGTTTCAGGGACCAGTCAATCAATCCAGTTAGTCAGTCAATCATCTCATGTAATTTCTCCACACTTAACGGGAGATGTTGACTTAAGATAACCATAACTGTTTGGGGGGCAGAAAAATTATAATTTTAGGCTGTCAGGTACAGCAAGATGAAAGGCGTGGAAAATGGGGAAAGGTTAAATGGTGGCACAGATTTTCTTATCAAATATTGTTCTGTGGTTTGGTCTGGCCGAAATAGAGGATCTCCATGAGCTTAGCTAGCAGTTGGCAGTTGGGGGTAACGACACCTCCTGTGGTCCTCAGCAGCTTTACAGTAAGTCCCCTACACAGGAACCTTCAAGTTGTGAACTTTCAAAGATGCAAACATGTGTTTGCATGTCCAATCACGTCAGGCATGCATGAAATGGCAGCTTGCCCTCTGTCTCCTATTGCTGACAATCTTTCAGCTCTACCATCTCCCACCTCCTCTCCCCACCCCAATCAGTAACTCTTCTTGCCTGTTCACTCAGTACCCGCCCCAGTATGCCAGCTGTTGTACTGGACTACTGTACTTTTCAAGGGACTGTACTGTAAGATTAAAAATGTTTTCTTTATGTTTTTGTGTCTGTTTTTTATGTATTATTTGTGTGAAAAGTATTATAAACCTATTACAGTACAGTCCTAGATAGCCGACTGTGTTAGTTGGGTACCTAGGCTAACTTTGTTGGACTTAGGAATACCTTCTTGGAACGGAAGTCGTTCGTATGTAGGGGACTTCCTGTAATCAGGATGGAATTTGAAGTTCAACCGTTGTCTTTGTGGTCACTTGAACATGCACCTCTTTTTCTTTATTACAAATTATCTGAAGGAGAGAGCTCTGGCTTTTGTCATTTGTGAGTGTGAGGTCTAAGGTGAAGCTGTTTACCTCAAACCTTGGAATAGGCACATATTTTAAAAAGTAAAACCTGTGTGTGTTTTTCCATTTTCAGATCCTTTATTCAGTGCAGATTGCTTCATAAGTTTTTACATCAAAATCTGGAAGAGTTGGCTGCAGACCCTCTCCCCAAGAAGATGAAAGATTCTGTGGTGAGACATTTGTGTTGTATGATGTATGCAGGGGCACCACTTGACTTGGTGTGGAATAGACCATAAGCTGCCTGCCCAGTGTGGACCCTTTGAGCCTCTGGAGGGTGGATGCTGTGCACACCAGCCACAGGTGCTCACTTGGTCCTCAACTGATGCAGTTTGCCTGGATATTCAAATGAGCCCTGTTCAGACAATTCCGCCCACTGCTGGCCCCAAGCAGCAGGTGGGATGGGTGTGAAGAAAAGCTTGTCAATTAAACATTCAGCCAAACTGCATTCTTGATGTGCCCTGCCCACCCCCGTACCACTCCCCTCTCCACATCCTCGCCTTAGCCTCGTGCTGAGCTCAGGGAACTCTTTCCTGGGTCTTTTGGTTCAAGGTTGACATCTGGTAAATCCCTTGGGAGGGGCGCTTGGGCTGTAGACTTATGTCTGGGATGTTGCAGAAGGAGCCACTATATGGGTTGGAGCACAGGAGAGGAAAAGGAAGGAGGAAAAGAAGGAAGAAAGAAAGAAAGAAAGAAAAGGTTGTGAAAGAATGATGCTATTTCTCTGTTCACCAGGGAAATGGCTTGGAGCAGGTATATCTCTTTGGTATCAACTTCCAAACCTTAATAGTTTGAAAAGCAATGCTCATTGGTCACATAATCTCCCATTCGAGTACTGAGCTTGGAGCCGTCTGCTGTCTCCCAGCCATGCTTTTTCTGTATTTTTAAGAATGACAGATCAAAGGAAAAGCAGTTAATGGGCTATTGATTGCAAGCGCCTCTAGGAGCCATGTCTCATTTGTCCTCGTCTCCACAGTGTCTGTGCCTCATGCCTAGTGGATGCTCAGTACATTCCGTTGAATTTAGATGAGTTAAATTGCAATCCACCATTTTGAGACGATGTGCAAGACTCATAGCCAACATGATAGCATTTAAAAGAATTCATACTCAGGCGTCTGTGCCTTTGAGTGTGGTTACAATTCAAGCTAAAGCACTGAGGCTTGTCTGTCACCAAAGGGAATGAAAACACAAATCACTAGGAATAAGGGTTCGTTAACTGCTGAATTTAATTTTTTCCTTCTAGTTTTATTGAGGTATAATTGACATTCAGCACTGTGTAATTGTGTCATAAAGGCTGAGATACACTTGAAAGCAAGGTGTGAGGTGAAGCTTCCAGAGCTGATGAGATGGCAGATAACAGAGAAGACATTTGACATTCAAAAGTAGCATCAACAACCTGACCTCTAATATTTATAGCAGCAAACTTAGAGGGACGAGATCAAACTCACATACCCAGATCGATTTCTGTGAAAGTCCTGGGGGGCCCGAAGTCTACCCAAGAGTTTCCCACGGATATTTGAAAAAACTATCCCCACAAATGTTCCTTGATTTCATGAATGATGAAGATGCTTTCTCATTTATTGCAGTAAAAATAATGTATAAATTACAATGAAATCTGACAAGAAACTTGCCTAGCAGACATTTCATTAGCATGATGAGCCGTGATGGGTTAGGTGTTGCCTTACTTGGTTTTAATATACTTTGAAATGCTTTGTACCATGTAGAGCACATGACTTGTAGGTGATTTAATATGATGTGTGTGTTCATCTCTCTGAAAAGTCTTCTCATCTAATTATAATGTTTTCACGAGGCTCAGCTTTTACATTTTGTTGTATAATACCTTTTATGTCATCGTGCAGGGATGAAATTTCCCTCCTTGTTTCTGATTTTGTTTCTTTATGTCTCTGGCTCTCTTATTCTCTCTTTGTCTCTCTCTCTCCCTGTCTCTGTCTCTCTTCCCTTACGTTTTAGTTTATATGAGAAACCTCTAGGGAGCCTCATTTGATCTGTTTTCCAGCCCTTCCTTCTATTCTGATTCACTTGGCCTGGGGCAGGGCCTGGGGATCTGCATATTTATGAGACTGTCCACCCAGGTGATTCTGTTCAGGGGACCCACAGACTGTGCTTTAAGGGACATTGATCTAGAAATGGAGTTAACCAGAGCTCTGTCAGTGGGTTTATTCTATATGAGCGACACAGGTTATGCACACAAAGTTTATTACCACAGTTCAACGGTTAATAAAAATATAAACTTTCCACTAGTGGTTTGCCAGGTTAGTTGTTTTCCATATGCCTTATTAGCATGGTCTTTCCGTTTGTACCCTCACTCATTTTCATCACTTTCAATGTTTTTTTTTTTTAATAGATCTTTATTGGAGTATAATTGCTTCACAATACCGTGTCAGATTCTGTTGCACAACAAAGTGAATCAGCCATATGCATACACATGTCCCCATATCCCCTCCCTCTTGAGCCTCCCTCCCACCCTCCCTATCCCACCCCTCTAGGTCATTGCAAAGCACCGAGCTGATCTCCCTGTGCTATGCTGCTGCTTCCCACTAGCTAACTATTGCATTCAGATTTGTTACTTTCATTGTATCTAGAGACAAACAAACAAACAAAATTAATTCTTATCTGTATTATTCAGACAGCTTCTTTTAAACAATTGGTTGTATCACATAGATTTTTCCAGCCCCATGCTGTCTAAATCTACTGGGTGTGTAGTGTTGGATCAGGGCTTCTTAAACTTCTTTTTAGGGTTGGAGCATGAAGTGTTACATAAAATGCCACAGTGGGTTTAAAACATTCTGTGTACTAAGAGCTAATAGAGTTATTAGCTAAACATGCATGGGTTTATCATTAAAATAGGCAACAAAACATTAATTTTATTGAATAGTGTTTTAGAAATTCTGGCTAATGTTAAGTCCTGAAAGAGAAAGAAGTGTAGATTACATTATCACGTATGTATAGAATGAATAGAAAAGTTTATTGAAGTCGGCTGTGATTAATAAGAGCATTCATAAATACCACCAGAGACAAAAAAAATCAGAAAAACAAGAGCGTTCTAACATATCAGAAATAACCATAGAAGATATAACGAAAGCATGATTGAACTCACGATAGCAACAAAATATATGAGTTGACGATAGAATGACTTTAACAAGTAGTGTCAGAAGTAAAGAAAGCTACAGCAGTCTATTAAAATGTAAATGAAGTTCTGAATAAGTGGTGATAAACAGACATAACCTGATTTTGTATGGGAAGGCTGAAATTTCTTAAACGCCAATTCTTTCTAATAAATTTATAGGTTTACTATAGTTCAAGACAGTTCTGAAGGAATTATATTCACAACTTGGGGAAATAATTCTAAGGTTCATTTAGAAGTATAGCAGTTAATAATAGCTTTAAAAATCTGAAAAAGAAGAATAAGAAAGAGGAACTTAGCACTTTGAGGTTGAAAGTACATTATAAAGATTGAGTAATCAGGAAAAAATATGAGACTCATCCAAGATTAGAGAATGGGGTTAGTGAGTCAGTAAAACACAGAAAAGAGACAAATTATTTATATGAATGTATTATGTGAAAATTAAATGTCACAATCAAGAGTTGATTATTCAGTGTATGGTGCTGAGGTAGTTCTTTAGTAGTGGGATGTGAAAAAGAATTTCATGTGCTAATCCCTCCCCAGACACCAAGTTAGAGAGAGGGAAGGAGAGTCCAAATGATACTTTTCCATCTCTGGTATATTAAGTTATTATAACCAAACTCTGCTGATTAATACTGAAAATTCTGAATAAAATACAAAAAAGTCTTTCTTAGGAGGATGGCATTAACAGATACACACTACTATACATAAAATAGATAATAAACAAGGACCTACTGTAGAGCACAGGGAACTCTACTCAATACTTTGTAATAATTTATAAGTGAAGAAATCCGAAAAAAAATACATATATACATATATGAATCACTTTGCTGTACACCTGAGATTAGCATGACATTGTAAATCAACTATAGTTCAATAAAATAAAATGAAAAAAATCTTTCTTAAATGTGACAAAAAACTGACAAAATAATAAGGAATTATCAAGTCAGAATTTAAGTGAAAAAGGGAACCTTCACATCTGCCTAACCAGGGGACCTTGAGCCTTGGTTTTCAGCCCTCCAACTGTGGGGAAGAGAAATGAAAGCCCAAGCCTGCCAAAGTGGGTGTCCAAGGGGAGACCATCTGCTCATCAAGCTGGGACACTAAGGGCCCACTCTCAGTGGAAGAGTGAACCAGAAGGAATCCATTCCACCCTCCTCAGTGCCAGGGGAATGCAAGCAAACTCGCTCCAAGGTTGAACAAAAGAATCATCTCCACTGATTTGCAGTACAGGTGCTAACATCTGGATGGTACAAACCCCCTCAATTTATGAATGTAGCTTAAAGTGGCCCCCAACTGGAAATACCTCATGACAAAAAAACAAAAACAAAAACACATGAATCCTCTCTAAAGGATTCCTTCCTCCTAGGTCTCTAAGCATTCCCAAAACCAATTTTCTAAGGGATATGAGCAGCTTTCAATAAAAAATTTAAAACTGCACAGAAAAACAAAGAACCAGCAGAAATAGGTTTGCAAACACTTCAGATATTGGAAGGATCAGATGTAGATTTGAAACAACTCTACTTACTGTGTTTAAAGAAATAAAAGCCTTAACATTTATAGACAACAGAAAATATATCAAATGATCCAGAATGTTTGAAAGAGAACCAGAGAGTCCTTCCTAAACAAACAAAATGAAGCAATTAAGGTAAACACACACACACACACACACACACACACACACACAGAGATTAGATACCTCTGAAGAGAGAATTAGTGAACTGAAAGATCAAGACAGAAGAAAGTATCCAGAATGCAACACTGATAGACAAAAAATTAGGAAATATGAAACAGAGATGCAGAGATGTGAAGGGTGGAGTAAGAAGATATAATATATATCTAATCAGAATTCCAGAAAAAAGGGAGAGAGACTGAAGCATAATGAATATTTGATGAGATAATATTTGACTATTTACCATAACTGATGAAAGACACTGATCAGAGATTTAAGAATTCTGGTGAATCATAAGCAGGATAAATTAAAGAAGAATCCACAATGAACAAAACATAGTGAGACTGCAGTACACCAAAGATACAGACCATCTTAAATTGGTTAAACAGAATGAACAGATTACATGCAAATGAATGACAGCCTCAATGCTCCGTTATCAAAAGCAATAGTAGAAACCGGAAGACAGCTTGATAGTTTGAAGTTCTGTAAAGCAAGTAACTGCCAAGCTAGAATTCTATGCCCAGTGAAAATATCTTTCAAGAATGAGGACAAAATAAAAACATTCTAGAAAAATGCTGAGAGATTCTCACTGAATGTAATTCTGAAGGACAGTGTTCAACAGAAAGTGATCTCAGATGGTCTAATTTGCAAGAAAGCACAAAGAGAAGAGAAAGTGGCAAATACATTAGTAAATCTAAAGTTTAACTGTATAAAACCGTAGTGAGTGTATGGTTGGCTTAAAAAATGTAAAGTAGAATTGAAATATGTGAGTACAATAACATACAAGTTTGGATGGGAGGAGAAATGGACTCTAAGACTTGAAAGTTCTTAGTAATGTCCAGAAGATGAATTAAAATATTGATTAAATTAGACTGTGATAAGTTAAGCCTGCATGTTGGATTGTCTAGTATAACTACTAAAGGAATAGAAACAAAGCATGTAAGTCATAGTATTTCTAGAGAATTAATTCAAAATATGAAAAAAGAATTAGGTGCAAAAAGATAACGATTGCAGCATACTTCATTAGGGTAAAAAATGGAAGGCAACCTAATATCTAGCAGTTAGGAAAAGTTTACATTCAGTTTCATTCACTAAATTAATACTTTGAGTGTCCACTATGACACTGTTTTGTGTATGTATGGGTATGTATGTGTATGGCATCACAAGATGGAAAATTGTTTAGCCAGTAAGATACTGTTAGTAAGTCTATACAATAATATTTATAATGGTTACAAAAGAAACTACTGTTGAAAAGGGTAGAAAATGATATGTACACTAAGATTAGACCTTTGTGAAACATTCATAGAAAAACCATATACATTTGTGTTTACAGCTAGAGCTATGCTTCAGCATCCAAAGGCAAAAATACTGGCCCAGAAAACACAGCAACAATCTCTGAGGTCCAGGTGTCTTTCAACGTTCCTTTAAAAAAATATTTTCAAGAATACAATTTTTGGAGCAAAATAATATCTGCTCTTTGGTGGCTGTAGGAAAAGAAGGAGTCACTTCCTTTTTATTTTGCTGATGTTACTTTCACCAGTAGAGAGTCATCTATATTTTTATTCATTGGCACAACGAGGAAAAAGCTCAGTAATTACCATCTGCCATCTTCTTTGGTGAGTCTGTTCAAAACTTCTGCCCATGTGCAGCTAGGAATGGGGTAGGGAAGAGTTGTTGGACTTCTTATTGATTAGTAAAGTTCTTTATGTATTATAGATAAAAGTCTTTTGTTGGATGTATGTTTTGCAAATGTTTTTTTTCCCCAAGCTTTGCCTTGCCTTGCCTTTTCATTCTATAACAAAGTCTTTTGAAGAACAGATGTTTTAAATTTTCATAAAATTCAATTTACGACTTTTTTCCTTTTATAATTCCAGCTTTTAGTGTCCTATTTACGAAAGCTTCGCCAAACCCAAGGTCACTAAGATTTCCTCTTATGTTTTCTTTGAAAAATTCGATAGAGTAACTTAGATTTATGAGGCAGGTTGAGTTAATTTTTGTATGTGATGTGAGGTAAGTGTAAAGGAGCTTTTTGTTGTTTTGATTTTGTAGATTGCTATTCAACTGCTCCAGAACCATTCGTTAAAAAGATTTATCCTCTACCTTATTTTGGGGAAAGGTGCCATTTTACCTTGACCTCTTTGTATTTTTTTTAAATAATTAATTTTATTTATTTATCTTTGGCTGCGTTGGGTCTTCGTTGCTGCGCAGGCTTTCTCTAGCTGTGGCGAGTGGGGACTACTCTTCATTGCAGCGCGCGGGCTTCTCATTGCGGTGGCTTCTCTTGTGGTGGAGCGTGGACTCTAGGCACGTGGCTTCAGTAGTTGTGGCACATGGGCTCAGTAGTTGTGACTCTTGGGCTCTAGAGCGCACACTCAGTAGTTGTGGTGCACAGGCTTAGTTGCTCCACGGCGTGTGGGATCTTCCTGGACTGGGGATTTGAACCCGTGTCTCCTGCATTGGTAGGCGGATTCTTAACCACTGTGCCACCAGGGAAGTCCCGACCTCTTTGTTTAAAATCAATTGGCTAATTTACATGTTGGTTTATTTATGGATGCTTTATTCTGTTCAGTTAACCTTGATGTATATTTTGTGCGAATACCATCAATACCTGATTACTGTAGTTTTGCACATATAAGTTCTTGCAGATATTGAATGTCCTCCAACTTTGTTCTTCTTTTTCAAAGTTGTCTTACTTAGTCTAGGTCCATTGCATTTCCAAATAAATTTTTGAATTAGCTTGCCAATTTGTACAGAAAAATCCTTTTAGAATTTTGATTAGGATTGCATTGACTCTGTAAATCAATTTGGTAAGAATTGATTCCTTAACAATATTGAATCCTCAAGTCCAAGAACATGGTATATCTCTCCATTTATTTCTTTAGTTTCTCTCAGCAATGTTTCATAGCTTTCAATGTACAGGTCTTGCATATTTTTTGTCATATTATCCCTAAATATTTCCTATTTTTGATGCTATTGTAAATGACCTTTAAAAAATTAAGTACATGAAAAATGCTTGACATTGGTAGCCATTGGAAAATGCAAATTAAAACCATAATTAGATACTGCTGTATCAAGCTTTCTTGACCTCACACTGTTGACACTGAGCCTGATAATTCTCTGTTGTCAGGGATCATCCTGAGCATTGTAGGCTGTTTAGCTGCATCCTGGGCCTCTACCCACCAGATGCCGGTAACACTCTTCCTCTACCCAAAATGTAACAAAAATGTCTCTTTCCAAATGTCCCTTGGGAGGTCAGATTGTCCCCAGTTGAGACAATTGTTGAGAGGCAGTGGTCGAGAACCACTGTACCATACAACCACTGGAATGGCTAAACTAAAAAATGCTGACTACACCAAGTGTGTATCCTCGTCAAGGATGCGAAGCAATTGGAACCCTCCAGACTGCCAGTGAGAATGTAAAATGGTTACAACAACTTTGGAAAATCATGTGGCAGTTTCTTAAAATGTTAAGCCTAAACCTACCATATGATCCAAACATTCTACTATTAGGTATTTACACAAGAGAAACAAAGCTATGTGTCCAGAAACAGGTCTGTGAATATTCATAGCAGTTTTATTTATAATAGCCCCAAACTGGGAACGACTCAGATGTCTATCCATGAGTGAATGGTTCAACACAGTGTGGGGTACATCCATACAGAGGAATATTATATAGCACCGAAAAGGAATGGACTATTGATACAGATAACACATGGATTAATCTCAGAATAATTATACTAGTGAGAGAAGCCAGACCAGAAAAGAATACATTGTCTACAGTTCTATTTATATAACACTCTAGGAAATGAAAACAAATTATAGTGATGGAGCAGGACAGTGTTTATCTGAGGATAGGTGAGGAGAGAAGAGAGAGATAGATTAGAAAAGGTCAGGAGAGGAAATTTGGGGTGTGTGTGATGAATATGCTAATTATCTTAATTATGGTGATGGTTTCATGGGGATATACCTAGGTCAAAAGTCATCAAATTGTATACCATATCTATATATGCACACACACACACACACACACACACACACACACACACACACACACACACACACACACACACACACACACACACACACACACACACAGGGTTTTTGTATGTCAATTATATCTCAATAGAGCTATTTAAAAATTACAACAAAGAAAAGAAATGGACAGAAAGGTAATAAATAGAGGCTGTATAAAGGTTTGTATTTACAAGGGATACTGATGACACTGACAAAAATCAGTGAACTTCCTGTATATCGTCCAACTTTGGGAAAAAAACTAAAAATAATCTGAGGTCATTCTCCCTATTGCTTTAAGAAACGTGCAAATGCAACGCTTCTCCCCCCAACACTTGCCCTGGTGGCCCACTGTTTTGCCTTTAAACAGGGATGAGTGGTCAATTAAAGATGACACAATTTTAAATTAGAATATTTGGGAAAATATGTATCTCCCTTTTGGATAAGCATTCAGCAATTTTTTTTTTTTTCTTTTGCGGTACACGGCCTCTCACTGTTGCGGCCTCTCCCGTTGCGGAGCACAGGCTCTGGACGCGCAGGCTCAGCGGCCATGGCTCACGGGCCCAGCCGCTCTGCAGCATGTGGGATCTTCCCGGACCGGGTCACGAATCCGTGTCCCCTGCATCGGCAGGCGGACTCTCAACCACTGTGCCACCAGGGAAGCCCAGCATTCAGCAATTTTTAAGTGACATAAACCACGTCAGTGAAAAATAGGAAATAAAAATTAGCATATCTCCACAGCCTAAAGATGCAGTGAATTACAGAACTTTCCTCCAGAAGGGTTTGGCCTTTTGTAAGCATTTGGGATGAAAGGAGATAACAAATTTTTGCCATTTACTAGTAGTAATTTTCAAGAACACTTCTGATCACAGAAATTTTATAGATTCAGAATTAAAAACCAATGATTTCCCCTGCTCAAAAATCAGATTACCATTACTAAGAATAAATCTAGAATTTGGTTTATCACTAGGATTCCTCATCTATTCAATACTTGTATGTGAATTGTAAACTTTTGAGATTGGAAATTCAAAACAACTTTAGCAGCTAATTGGTAATTGATGTTGAGAATGTATCTCTTCACTGTATTATTGATTATCCCAACCAAGCCTTGTTGATTTTTCATCACATGGTTCAGGCTGTTTTTATTCCATTTAAGCTGCTCTCCTGATTTCTTTCCATCACTTTGGATATCAGTTCAGTCAGAAAGCCAGCAGTTTGACTTGCAAGGAACGCCACATTTTAATTTTAGAGAGACAAGAAAAGAAAAAGGTCAGGGAGGAAATGTAGGTAAACGGATATACGGTTTGTACGGAAAGAAAAAAAGGGAGGATGTAGTGAAACAGAGGTGTATATTCTGTCTGATTTTCTGGTAGATAATATTCAAAACAGTTATTTAAGAGGCATAATTCCTTTTCAATACGATACATTGGTATATTTAATGATTTCAGAGTTTTCAAGTAACTGTGTGATACCTTAAAATGTTCAGTAATTGTGTACTGCAGCTAATTGGTCTCTGAAGAGAGGAGAAATTTGATGATCCCTTAAGGTTCCTTTTAGCTCTGTCAGTCAGCAATCTTGTACCCTGTTCGAGCTAACACGCCTTCCTTCATATATCTGCACTATTAATAACATTCTTTGGTCTAACTTTGCTTTGTTTCCCTACTGCCTGCTCACACCACGATTTTGCATGATGGAAAATTATTATCAAGTTACCGACATTTCATTTTCTGTATATGTGTACATAATATAAATATACTTCAATTATTTGGAAATGGCCTTTACCCAATTTGACTGGTGAATTAAAATGTAAAATCTATTCTGGGCCGAAGTAATAGGTAAACGTATAAGAGGCCTCTGTTCGGCATACCCAGGCTGTGCACATGTTAAAACATAAGCCATGCCAAAGGCAAGTAGAGATGATTTGCACTTTACCCTCCTTTATCACACCTGGGCATGTTGCATCTGATCTGCTCGTAGAGAAGAAACTTATGCCTCTTCCACGGGTTAGAAAACCTTTCTTCTCTCCCTGGCTAGCGGATGGAGGCATTGCAGTCTGCATTTCCTCTTCCTCACCCTCTGCCTTAGTTTCTCTGATATTCCCCAAACAGGAGGTGGCAAATAGTCCATCCAGTGTGTGCCATTGGGAATTGATCAGGTAAGTGATGTGCTGCAGGTGTAGTTTATCCAGGGTCAGGATCCTGTCCCCTGATTTACCTGGTCACCCAGAATAGCTGAGAGAAACACAGAAGAGCAAACTGTACCCTTGTTTTCTGTTTACAGAAGGATATCTTAAAATCGGATCTCATCATCTGCTCGGTGGCTGCCATTCTGTCCTTTGCGGTCAGTGCCAGCACTGTGTTCCTGTCCTTGCGAGTATGTATCCATGTGGCTCTGCACTCTTACCCCCTCCTTATTCTCTGTAATAAACAAAGCCCACTGTGCAGCTCCAGACTATTGACGGGATGGTGGAACCAGGGGAAGTACAGAAAAGGCCAGTTGAGGGCTTGAAGGGATATATCCAGATGTGCTACGAGTTATGTCCAAGAGGAGCTTTGATCCACATCACAGAGTGCATTCGTGCCCTTTCTGTTTCCCCACCTGGGGGGTTGTTTTGTTTGCGCATTTCGTGGAATCCACCGTGAGGACAGTCAGCAGTAGTAAGACAGGCTCCCGACTCACTACTACGAGCAGAGAAGGGAGGACTCACCGTCAGGAGTGAGACGGAGGTCACGGAGCCAAAAAGATTATTGGACCATAATTTTCAGTTGGAAAAACAAAATTAGAGTGCTCCAGATGGGACTCTGGCTGAAGGTGCTTGCAGACAGTTGATGTCTCACTTGCCTTTCAATGAGGAAAAGTCTGTTAGCTAAATCTGTTATTCTCCATCCCTTCTTTATAAAAAAAAATAACAAAACATAAGAAAACTTTTTCTCATGGGCAGAATGTCTCAGTCTCTTCTCCACCCTGTCTCAGTGGTTCTCAACACAGAGATCAACTTCCTGCGATATGGGAGAAATTTTCAGAGGCCTGAAGCAAGAACCTGGTTTGGCTGTGTACGCCTTAGGAGAAGCAGGGAGGGAGGACAGTGTTCCGTGTTCTTTGCGGGCACCCCTCCCCGTCCTTCAGGCTGCACACTGACTCTTACCCTCTTGTGTCGCAGCCGTTTCTCAGCATCGTGCTGTTTGCCCTGGCTGGCACTGTGGGGTTTGTAACCCACTACCTGCTCCCACAGCTCCGCAAGCATCACCCGTGGATGTGGATTTCACACCCCGTCCTTAAAAACAAAGAGTATCGGCAGCGGGAAGTGAGAGGTTAGTAAAATATCTCTCATAAAAATGTGATGTAGCGGGTGGCATCCTTTGCAGGGAGGGTGTGCACAGCGGTGTGAATGCACTTCATGCCACGGAACTGTACCCTTAAACATGGTGACAGCGGTACATGTTACATTATGTATGTTTCACCACAATAAAAAAAGGAGAGTGTGTGTACCTTGGAGTGTACATATTCCCAGAACAAGAAAGTTGAAGTGGGGTGAATTAGAAGTATATTTTCTAAAAATGATTGGGTATTATTATTGAGGAAAAATTAATTTATGTCACTCAGACTGTAACCGCAAGTGGGGTCTGGCTGCTCGCTGCTCCAAAGCCAATAAAGAGGCCAGGCTGGTGGAAAGGAAAGTTTGCTTTATTTTGGATGCCGGTGACCGGGTGTGGGGGTGGATGCCCGTCCAAAGGCCAGCTCCCCTGCACTGGCAACCAGGGGTCAGGAGCTTCTATAGGTGGAGGGAGGGGGCTACATGCAGAAACAGCACAGTCAGCTCTGACCGTCATCTTGAAATTGGTCATCGGTGGTCTGACCAGCGTCATCTTGATTGTTTTAGGTGCAGTTAGTCTGCAGTTCCGGGGTCGGTTTGTCTCTATTGCTTTGAGGCCAGTTCTCGGAATTGTGGCTGCTTATGTCATGGCATCTTGTAGTTAACCTCTTCCACCTGGTGAGGGTTTCAGTATCTACAAGACAGCTCACAGGATACGGCTCAGAGTATGATCTTTAGCCCTTGAGGAGGGACTAAAGGTCCTTAACTTTGCTTAATGACTGAACTATTATTACTTAGTCTTGTTTTCCTTTGCTTCTGTATTTGCTCACTTCTCTGATTAAACTTATTCGTTGGCTAAGTTTTTCCACAGACAGAAGGCAGGCAGAGGACATGGGCTGGGGGGGGGAAAGACCGTAGGGTCCTGCTCCATTTCAAGACCTGAAGTTTTTGTTGTTCCAGCTTCAGCTGACTGGGGACCAAGAATAGCATCACTTGACCACCCTTTCACCCTCCACAAAGCCAGGGCAGGGATGTAGCAGAGGCTGACCTTTGAATTTTGCTCACTGAACCCTTGAATTTTGTTGAACTTGCTTTGCTCACCTAGAACTAGACTCACACACAGACCTGTACTTGATTGACTTAGCAGTTCCCTGGGCTGAGTCAGGCCACCATCAAGTAGTAGCCTGGTAACCCCGACAGTGTTTGAGCTTCTAAATAAAAAAACTCAGGAACTTCTCTTGCTCGGTCTCCCCAGCCTCTGTGATTGAACAGATGGCAGAAGGATTGATTTATCGCCATTTTCAGGTGTATCGGTCGCAGTTGATGGCTATAGTTGATAACTAGCTCATGTTAAACGAGGTGTCATCTGTACCTCCAAGAATGAGGGGATGTGAATAGCACCACGGTTTGCTGACTCACAGGAATGTACTGGGCTCTGCCAGGTTTGTCATCACTAACTTCAGTGGACTAGTGTGACCAAAGTAAAAGGGCAGAGGGAAATTAATTAAAAACAAAACAAAACAAAGAAGCAAAAGAGTCACTTACGATGCTGTCAGGAATAGAGAGGGCTTCTTCAAGGAACATGTCTGGGTGGCTACCAGGAGCTGCCTTAATTTGAAACAGCCAAATCAGTAAAGCGGGGTTTTGCTTAGACATGGCCTGATGGACCTGCTGCCAGCATAGGGTTTAGAAGGTGGCGGAGGGCAGCTGAGATTGCTCTACCCTCAGAGGATTGCTTTTCCCACCTACGACACCAGGTACTCGCCAAAGATCAAGCTGCATGATATGGTTCTTTTTTTTTGTTTTTTTAATTTTCCTGTTTAAAATTTTTTTTTAAACAGACAACGGGAGTATTTATTTTTTGCTCTGTTGGGTCTTCGTTTCTGTGCGAGGGCTTCCTCTAGTTGTGGCAAGTGGGGGCCCCTCTTGTTGCGGAGCACAGGCTCCAGACGCGGTGCTCGCGGTGCACGGGCCTCTCACTGGGGTGGCCTCGCGGTGCACGGGCCTCTCACTATGGTGGCCTCGCGGCGCACGGGCCTCTCACTATGGGGGCCTCTCTTGTTGCGGAGCACAGGCTCCAGACGCGCAGGCTCAGTAGTTGTGGCTCACGGGCCCAGTGGCTCCGCGGCATGTGGGATCTTCCCAGACCAGGGCTCGAACCTGTGTCCCCTGCATTGGCAGGCAGATTCTCAACCACTGCGCCACCAGGGAAGCCCCCATAATATGGTTTGTAAATGCTGTGTTCAATGTTGGGTGCCACTTAAATGCAAATTATTATCAGTATTATAAAAACGGAAGGAAGATAGACTTAGAGCAGGCGCAGTTGATATTAGTCAGTTCATTTTTCAGCCCACTTAAAGGGAAAGGTCCATTCTTGTGGGTCAGTAGAGCAGCCTGAAGAAAAGACCAGTTTCTGCAGAACTTCTGCAATGTTGGGGTCACATTTCCCTTTCACTGTCTTAACATTTAGAAAGACTAAGTTGCAGTGAAGTTAGTGGAATATTGTTTTGGCATCATTGGTAAGCAGTTGATGGGGATTTGAGGTAAGATGCTGACTCAGGAAACGGCATATCTGTATCTATAGCATCTGTATCTGTGCCTAGATATTTAAGGGTGAGGACAGAGAAGTTGTCAAATTAAGAGAAAGGAAACTAAGACAGATCAGGCGTGGGCTCTCCTTATGGTGGCAATTCAGAGTGTGGAATTCAACACTGAAAGGTAAGAGTGGGCAGTTGAATACTTGGGATTTGTGTGTGTGTGTGAGCGCGATTGTTTTTTTTTCGCTGAATCTAACAGAACCCAGTCTAAATTAGAATCATTTAGATGCTGAAATTCTGAATGACCTTTCAGTACAAGATTCAAGAACAAGAAAGGAGAGTGTGTTTGTATGTTGACTTCCCCTCTCGGAGGAGCGAGTGAGAGGGCAGCTCTGGGCCTCTGTCCTGTAGGGTGGGCAGGAGACGTTCACCCCTGGTACCACGGGCTCCAGCAGAGGCTTGGTGGGTGTTTCTCACTTGCCTACATTAGCTGTTCATAAGCTACCTGAAGTCTAGCCAAGAGTAATAGATTTGACAAATTAGGCCCGTAATGAAAAACAGATTGCATTTCAAAATTATGTGTGTTGGAAGGAAAATCCAAATACTTACAATGTGTTAGTATGAACTTGTTGAAGACCCCTTACCCGTTTTGGTATCATCCACAGCCTAAGTTTCCTTTCCTCCTCTTCCTGCCCACCTTTCTGCCTTTTTAGCTATTTCACTCTTTCTTTCTTCTACTAGCAAGAAAACATGCACGGGAAATTCAAGCCGATCATATACCTTTAATGTGAACATATGCCAAATCTTCTTTCTCATATGATCCCACAATATTTTGGAAAAGAAGAGCAGAGCAGGGCCGGCAGGTCTGTGGTTACCACTGTGATCCCTGGTCCAGAGGCAGACATCGCTACCAATTGGAATTGGTGTATAAGATGAGGCATGTGTGCTGTGTCTCTGTCTCAGAGTTCATAGAATCCTATCCCACCACTTTACGTAGGAGGAAACTGACACCCAGAGACATCAAGGGATGTTAACTAGGGTTCCACTAAGTTGGTGGCCAATGAGCGACCAGAACCCAGGTGACCTCACTCCCTCCGGTAGGATGCTCGTCCTCCTCCCCACGCTGCTCTCAGTGCGGTGGGAAGATCGCGTGCAACTTGCACATGGCCCTCAGACTGCTCTTACCATCGCTACCCCAAAGAACCACATCACTGCACTGGGTCCCGTAGAGTTAAACACGCCCATAGTCCAGTGCTAACGCTAGAAAGCTTTAATCCCTGGTTTGAAACAGACTCACCACCATAAATTCTGAACATTCCTGTGGTTTCTCAAACACACCACATTCTCCCACTACCTTCTCTTTGCTGTTCCCTGTGCCTGGGATGCTTTTCTTAAGTTTCCCTAGACTCAGGCCAGGTAACTCATCTTTCAGGTCTCTGTTCAAAAATCAATCCCCCCCTGCCGAGGTCCATCCCTGACCACCTAGACCAGAGTAACTTCCCAGCTGCTCCCCTGAGCCTCCTTTTCCAGCATATTCTCTACAGTGACTCTGAGCAATACATCTGCTTGCTCACGCTGGACCCCCAGTGTTTGTACTTAACTTAAATCTCATCAGCCCTACATTTGCAAGAACAGACTTTAAACTTGGGGCGTATACTTTCTTTCAGTTTTACTTTCCTGTCTGCATGCCTCTGAAATACAATTTTACTTGACATGTAAAATTACTTGGAGATACAAAATTAATTTTGATATAAAATTCAGACTATGATAAAATGGAACTGTGTTGCAACTCGAAAGACTGTGAATGGAAATATCTTTTTGAGCCAGTTCATTTCTTTATTTTTGAGACTAATTTAAGTAAACCTTATCTCATCTTAGCCCCAGCAAGGTGTTTCACCAATATTTAAGCTAAAAGAATAAAATTGTAGGAATCATAGTACAGTTCAGCAGTCAAATGAACGATGGTGGTGATGTGGGTGTAACTGAGTTATACTAATGGGTATGCGTGAAGTTGCTTTTTTTATTGTTCTATTCCCCCACCGATCTAAGCAAATCGTGCTGAAAATAGCAGAGTAGACACCACTACAGATGGCACCATATTAGTCAAGGAAGCAACTTTTGAGACTCACTGTTTAAGGAGCACTGGGTTTTTAGAAAATAAAGCAAATCTGTTATCCTGAATTATGATGATGATTCTAGAAAAATGACTTTATTTATTGGCACCTGTTGTAAAAGAATAAGAAGTTGGGTCTGTTTGAAAAATTTTTTTTTCTAAGAACTTTCCAAAGGCATTATGTTATTTTGAAAGGGAATAATGGAGTTGGGTCCCATTTTCACATAGTCCCCCAAGAAGTAATTTCTGTAATATTATCATTCTTGGCTCCTGAGAATTTAAGAAAAGTTGAAATGATCTGATTCGATGGCCATACTCTTACCATAAAAGTGGGTCTTAATGGGGTTAAAAGAGATTGAGATATAAAATAAGTTCATTATCGGCATTCACTTGTTTACTTATTTATTCACTCAGAAAATGCTTGTGAAGATACTATTCATTGAGAAGATAATTACACAAAGGAACTTATTTACAAGATAGAAACAGACTCACAGACTTAGAAAACAAATTTAGGGTTACCAAAGGGGAAAGGTGTAGGGGGGAGGGATAAATTAGGAGTTTAGGATTAACATATACACACTACTGCATATAAAATAGGTAACCAACAAGGATCTACTATGTAGCACAGGGAACTCTACTCAGTATCCTATAATAACGTACATGGGAAGAAAATCTGAAAAATTATATATATATATATATATATATATATATATATATATATATATATATGTATGTATGTATGTATAACCGAATCACTTTACTGTACACTTGAAACTAACACAGCATTGTAAACCAACTATACTCCAATATAAAGTAAAAATATCAAAAGAGAAAGAAAATAATTATTGAGTTCCTACCTGATGCCAAACCAGTGATCCAGTGAGATAGGTTGACTAAGATGTGGTTTCTGTCACCAAAGAGTTTCTGACCTAGTGAACAAAGCTAGGGCTGTGCTTGAAAAGAAGACCCATGATTGCTACACACAGAGTGATGAAGGGTCAGCACTGCGCTCAACCATGCAGCAAATACAAAGAAGTAGAAGGTCCAGTGAAGAGGTTACAGTTAACTTCATGTTCATTGGTCAAGCTTTTCCAGCTGGTTGGTTGTGCACAAAAAATGGAAGTAAATGAGATTTTATAACTAAATGTTGAATTAATGTCTGCTGCATAGTAGCTGTTTAATAATATTGATTGATTGAATGAATGAATGAATGATTAGTGCCTTGTAAATCTACTGAAGAAAGAGTTCCCTGTAGACAGGAAAAGCCTGGAGGTAAAGGCTTATTTGAAGGACTCCAGTCTATGTGTACGATAAGATACATACACAGAGTCTCATCCCTCTGCCAAAAATGGTTGCTGAAAAAGCTTAAGCGATAATTTTTGGATACATTAGAATAAGTGGATAAAAGATGATAGAAATTACTGAACATATCAACTGAAAAATCTCATTTAAACTGTAATTTCACCATATTCACTATTATAAAACTAATTCACAAGTGAGTCCTGAATTTGTAATTCTTAAATGTAATGTACTTTGCATTTTAGCAAATCTTGCCTGTTGATTTGCAGATAGACTGGTTTCCGCATGGGAAAGCCACGGTTCTGACAGATATTGCTTTTTCTAATGTGTTTTACATTTATGTCAAAGTAATACATAGTGTTAAGAACCAAAGAGAACAAGTTGTAATGAAAAGCAGCAGACCCTGGTCCCGCTCTCCAGGAAAAATTGCTTTCTACTTTAGGTATTTCTTCTGGTATTTACCATAATTCTTCTAAATAATGTGCCTATTCTTCTATTTCTTGATATTTCAAATTTTCATGTCTACTGGCTTCCTGTTATGAGAAATAAAGATTTATGTCGCTTATCTTCCCTCATACATTACATTTTCCCCTTCTCCCTCCCAATATAACTTTTGTTGAACACATACTCAGTTTTTTCCTATTCATGTATGTGTGTGTCCTATAGAAAGAATGTCGTACAGAAAGTCTAACTGTTGTTCACATCTAGTCCAGTAGTGTGCCGTGATTGCATTTCCTTTCTTGTTCAGGTTTCTGTTTTTGCATCTGCTAGCCTTTCCAATAACTATGTAAAATACCTCTCAGTTCAATTTTCCACCCAGGCAAACTTGTCAGATACTATATCTTGTTCCATCCCTTCCCCAACTCCCTCTGGAACTTGTTCCAACTGTTCTTTGTTTATTCCCTCTTTTTGAATGAAGCATATCCTCCAGTCACTCCAGGGAAAGGGTGAGTGGGAAGGAAACGTTTTGAGACTTCATGTATCTCAAAGTGTTTTCGTTCCACTTCGCACTTAATGGAGAGTTTGCAGTGTGTAGCTTGTTAGGGTGTGAACAGTTCTTTCAGAATTCTAAACTAACGTCCCATTGTTTTCTAGCTCTCACTGCTGCTGGTGAAAAGTCTGATGTCTCCCCAGCTCCTGGTCCTTTATATGGGACCAGATGTTCCCCTGAAGGAAGCTTTTGGAAAGTTCAGGAGGGGATTCAAGTGTCATGGCCCAGAGAACAGGCTCTGGAACAAAGCAGGGCTAGCTTTGTTTCCGAAGAGACGCAGGGCTAGCGTCTCTGTCCCACGCTAGTTGTGCTTAACTATTGTGATTCATCTATAACTGGGGGTTCCTACCACACAGATTTGTTGCGGAGTGAAATTAATCAAGATAATACATGTAGAGCATTTGGCAGAGTCCTTGGCAGGCAGAGTATACTCCGTAAGCACATCCTGTTCCTTCTCTTCCCCGGGATTCTGAAGTTCAGTCGCTTTGCACCTCCCTTTGTGTCTTGTTTCACCCATTGTGCTAGGCAGTAGGTGGCCCTTTATACTCTGGATGGACGTGTTCTGAAACTTTTGTTGGCAGGTGATAGGACTCCCTGAATGACTTAGTTCACAGAATTTCCATGGAGATGAACTCCAACCTGATAATACATGTAAAAATCCTTTGCAATGTATATAGCACTAGGGAAAGGAATGCGGCGTAACAGGCATTGTCTGATTTTAGCAACTAATGGCTGTGCTGGGGTCTTTGGGAAGGTCTCATATTTGTGCGTGTGATGAGGAGATGCCGTAGTTCTGGGAAGAGGGATGTATTCCTTTCTCCTTTTGTCTCCCCACATAAAAAGATGCCAGCATCAGGACATCGTTAGGGACCTAGAAAACCCTCCAACGCCTCTTTATTTCGATGTGACTCAAATCGTTTGAAGCATGAACTGAACCAGTGCCAGCTGAGTGACAGTCTCACTTGCTACGATGCTTCTAGAGGAGAGAGTGTTCCCAGTGCCGAAGAAGTGGCTTAGAGCTGATGTGTCAGAAAATAGCCTGCCAGCTGGCAGGCCGCCTTATTTATTCGCACTGTTGTTATTATTTTCATGTGCCTTCTCGTCCTCTCCTTTTCTTTCCCTGCCTGCCAGCCTCTGCCCTCCTGCTCCACTGGGGAACTTATCTTTCTGTGTCACAGTCTCCACAAGCCTGGAGGGGGCTGCCGGGGACTGGCAGTGAAACCAGGCTTACGGGGCCGAGGGAGGCCTGCAGAAGCACAGGCCAACCTGGGGCGGCATTAAGAGGAAAAGGGTTTGGGGACAGGGCTCAGAGGTCAGTGGCCAACCTCACACTGCAGCTCTCTCTCCAGCAAGACATGGGGTTTTTTTTTTTTTTTTTTGCGGTATGTGGGCCTCTCACTGTTGTGGCCTCTCCCTCTCCGGACGCGCAGGCTCAGCGGCCACTGCC
>NW_006794028.1:1913951-1929440 GCF_000442215.2 Lipotes vexillifer | reverse complement strand
TTTTTAAAAAAATTTTTTTTTTTTTTTTTTTTTTTTTTGCGGTATGTGGGCCTCTCACTGTTGTGGCCTCTCCCTCTCCGGACGCGCAGGCTCAGCGGCCACTGCCCACGGGCCCAGCCGCTCCGCGGCACATGGGATCCTCCCGGACCGGGGCACGAACCCGCGTCCCCCGCATCGGCAGGCAGACTCCCAACCAGGGAAGCCCAGCCACGGGGTTTTTACCAGCTGCCCACTGGGGTTCTCCTAGACTGCTGGTAAATCTAAAACAATGCAGAAATAAAATAATTGCAGAAGGAGAAAAAAACTAACACTGAAAATCGGGAAGTCTTCCTACGCAAGACACGGTGTATGCAGGACGGCACTGCAGCAGCTTAGGGCTCCGTGGGCCCAGCACGCATGGGAAGGGCTGAACAAAGGAGGCCGTTTGGAGGAACAATGCCGGTTCCCAGGTGCAGTAGGTGAGGCCCCTGTGATGAGGCCTGATTCAGTCTCCCTGACATGCATCTGTTGGGATCTTATCTGAAATAGCTTAACCCTCGTGGTACTTTATGAGAGGATAATATACATAGATGCCAGTGGAGAAATGGAAATGGTGTTTTTAAGTAATCTTGTCATTTAAATAACATACAAATCACACTTTACTTGGGGGAGGAATTCTGATTTTGTAAATTTGCCATTCATCAAGCACCTGCTCTGTACTAGGCTCCGTGCTGGGTGTTGAGGATACAAAAATGAGTAAGAGGAGAATCCTTGCTCTTGGCAAGATGGTTGTTCTCACAAGAAGTGTCTTCCTTCATGTGCCCATGGTGAGAACATCTGAAAGTTTCTCTTAACCCTTTCCTTGTGAATATTTTGACCTAACCATCTTCATGTGAAAAATTGATAAATGATTTCAATAGTATTTTCAGTTTTAAAAACTATGGTTTGATATTAGTAGAGGACCATTCTACCAAGAAGAAAGAGTACATTATTGCCTGAGTCGCCTAAGAATTTCTCCATCCCTTTGAGGAGATGTGAAGAATACATTTTTACTCTCCACTGAATTAATGAAAACAATCAGTAAGATATGGGGTATCACCTCACACCAGTCAGAATGGCCATCATCAAAAAATCTACAAACAATAAATGCTGGAGTGGGTGTGGAGAAAAGGGAACCCTCTTGCACTGTTGGTGGGAATGTAAATTGGTACAGCCACTATGGAAAACAAAATGGAGATTCCTTAAAAAACTAAAAACAGAACTGCCATATGACCCAGCAATCCTGCTACTGGGCATGTATCCTGAGAAAACCATAATTCAAAAAGAGTCATGTACCACAATGTTCACTGCAGCTCCGTTTACAATAGCCAGGACATGGAAGCAACCTAAGTGTCCGTCATCGGACAAATGGATAAAGAAGATGTGGCACGTATATACAATGGAATATTACTCAGCCATAAAAAGAAATGAAATTAAGTCATTTGTAGTGAGGTGGATGGACCTAGAGTCTGTCATACAGAGTGAAGTAAGTCAGAAAGAGAAGAACAAATACCGTACGCTAACACATACATATGGAATCGAAAAAAAAAAAAAAAATTGTTCTGAAGAACCTAGGGGCAGGACAGGAATAAAGACACAGACGTAGAGAATGGACTTGAGGGCACAGGGAAGAGGAAGGGCAAGCTAGGACGAAGTAAGAGAGTGGCATGGACATATATACACTACCAAACGTAAGGTAGATAGCTAGTGGGAAGCAGCCACGTACCACAGGGAGATCAGCTCGTTGCTTTGTGACCACCTTGAGGGGTGGGATAGGGAGGGTGGGAGGGAGGGAGATGCAAGAGGGAGGAGATATGGGGATATATGTATACGTATAGCTGATTCACTTTGTTATAAAGCAGAAACTAACACAACATTGTAAAGAAATTATACTCCAATAAAGATTTAAAAAGAAAAAAATCAGTGGGATAGTTTTGGGGAAATGTTATTAAACATTTTTAAAAATTGACTTAGACTTTGCATCACATGAAAATCCAGATGGATTAAAGATGTAAATTGTTTTAAAGGAAAAAGAAGAAAGAAAGAACCAGAATAGCACTGCAAGAAAATATAGGTCAAGTTATATAATCTTGGTTAGGGGAAGAGAAAAAGAATTTTTCAAGCATGATCCCAAAGTCAAAAACCAGTAAAGAAACAACTAAAAAATTTTATTCCTTGAAAAATATGAACTTTAATATTCTGATTCCTGAATGTTCCCACCTTGTATTTCTCTGAGAGGTTTACCATAATGTTGAACCTGATAATAGTTATTAAGTCATTCAGAAGTATTTATGGAGCCTGTCACATGCCAGGGACCATGCAGTATGCTGGGGAAGCACTGGGGAGCAAGGCCAGCATGACCTCACCCCAGGGGCAAACCAACTGAGGAAGTGAGAGCACTTTGGCTAGAGGAGATCCCAAACTCCTACAAGGCAGGCGCTACCCCACCATGGAAGCCCCAGCTTCTCAAACTTTGTTGTATTAGGTGTCTGCTTTAGTTAATTATGTTAATGATCAGCCAATGGTCAGTGATGTCACCTGAATCTACTGAGTGGCTTCTGTGGACAGAGTACAGTGCTAAATAACCGAATATAATGGGGAAAGACAGCCCTGGACCCCTGGCTTTAGTAGAGAGGTGAAAATTCATCACACAGATTAATATATTTGTAAAGTGTTTGAAGTCCAATGAAGGAAAAGTATAGGGGGCTAGGAGAGAGTTATAAAGGGATCCTTATTTAGATTTGAGGGAAAAAGAAAGGCTTCTATGAGGAAGTGACAACTAATTGAGGCCTGAAAGGTAAAGAGGGGGTTAGCCTTCAAAGTGGGAGAGAACTTAGAGGAAAACATAGGCAGAACACTCTATGACATAAATCACAGCAAGATCCTTCTTGACCCATCTCCTAGAGTAATGGAGATAAAAACAAAAATAAACAAATGGGACCTAATGAAACTTCAAAGCTTTTGCACAGCAAAGGAAACCATAAACAAGACCAAAAGACAGCCCTCAGAATGGGAGAAAATATTTGCAAATGAATCAACTGACAAAGGATTAATCTCTAAAATTTACAGGCAGCTCATGCAGCTCAATAACAAAAAAATAAACAACCCAATCCAAAAATGGGCAGAAGACCTAAATAGACATTTCTCCAAAGAAGATATACAGACTGCCAACAAACACATGAAGGAATGCTCAACATCATTAATCATTAGAGAAATGCAAATCAAAACTACAATGAGATATCATCTCACACCAGTCAGAATGGCCATCATCAAAAAATCTAGAAACAATAAATGCTGGAGAGGGTGCGGAGAAAAGGGAACACTCTTGCACTGCTGGTGGGAATGTGAATTGGTTCAGCCACTATGGAGAACAGTATGGAGGTTCCTTAAAAAACTACAAATAGAACTACCATATGACCCAGCAATCCCACTACTAGGTATATACCCTGAGGAAACCATAATTCAAAAAGAGTCATGTACCAAAATGTTCATTGCAGCTCTATTTACAATAGCCCGGAGATGGAAACAACCTAAGTGCCCGCCGTCGGATGAATGGATAAAGAAGATGTGGCACATATATACAATGGAATATTACTCAGCCATAAAAAGAAACGAAATTGAGCTATTTGTAATGAGGTGGATAGATCTAGAGTCTGTCATACGGAGTGAAGTAAGTCAGAAAGAGAAGGACAAATACCGTATGCTAACACATATATATGGAATTTAAGAAAAAAAAATGTTATGAAGAACCTAGGGGTAAAACAGGAATAAAGACAGAGACCTACTGGAGAACAGACTTGAGGATATGGGGAGGGGGAAGGGTGAGGTGTGTTAGGGCGAGAGAGAGACATGGACATATATATACTAACAAACGTAAGGTAGATAGCCAGTGGGAAGCAGCCGCATGGCACAGGGAAACCGGCTCGGTTCTTTGTGGCTGTCTGGAGGGGGGGGATAGGGAGGGGGGGAGGGAGGGAGACAAAGAGGGAAGAGATATGGGAACATATATATATGTATAACTGACTCACTCTGTTATAAAGCAGAAACTAACACACCATTGTAAAGCAATTATACCCCAATAAAGATGTTAAAAAAAAAAAAAAACAAAAAAAAACAAAGTGGGAGAGAAGAAGCCACAGGCTCACCCTGAATTGGCTTTTCTGGGAATGGGAAGGTCGTGAGGACCTTGGGTTTATCTTAAGCAGAATTATTGGCTTTGAGTGGTGGGGTGGTGTGATTTGCTTTACATTTAAGAATGATGACTCAATTCACGCTACTGGTTTGGGAAGTGAAGTCTGTTTTTTAAGAAAATAAACCATGACATGTGTACATGTTTGTGCTAAGGACTTTGCAACCTGAGATTTTGCCCAGGAAGAAAGATGAGATTGAGAAATGCTCATAGGAAAAGCGGTTACCTATAAAATAAGAGGGCACAATCACCCTGGACGTGGTAATTCCATTTTGCAGGGTCTCTTTGTGTTAGCTGCCTCAGGGTGACTGGGCCAGCTGAACCGAAATGAACCCCTATTGAAATGCTTATAAACAGTCTGGCCCCTGCGAAGCAGGAAGCCTCATGTGTTCGAAGCTTAAGTCAGTCGTAATTCAAGATTTGAATTGGAGCAAATTATCTTCCTAAAGATGGAAGCACCCGAGGATTTTTGATTAACTTTTAATTATTGAGAGGGTCTTGTTTTAGCAACGTAAGAATCTAAATAAAACACAACCTGAAAAGCCTTTGAGAAAATTTAAAGCATTCAGTAGTGATAAATCATATGTAAACTTGTAAACGGCAGGGTTAGTTTGCATTCTTTTTCTCAAGGGCCTAATATTCCAGGGACAAGAGAAATAATAATGCTAAAGAAATGTCTTTTTATGGTCTATTTGCATATATGGGACATTACAGAAAGGCAGTTATAAACTATCGTTGCAAAGATTTTCTTTTTAAACTGACTTTGTATGAATACTGTGACAATTTGGAGACTTAAGAAACGTATTTATCATGTTACTGCCTTTGTAAGCTTTTCGTTTTATTAGCTTTCCATGGCCACCCCCATAGGGCAAGATTAAGTTTAGTCTTTTAGAATTCAGGATTCTGGATTGCACTTCCGTTTTCGCTTCCTGCTACATTGTTATTCAAATATAAACATCCAGTACATTTACCATTACACGTTTTCTACAGTATAGAGATTGTAGCATTTCTTTGGAATAAATGACTGAACTTGGTAGAAGGATTCTAGAGATATATAAGCATGAACGTGAAGTTGAATTTCTTTCAATGTGCAAGAGTGGCAGAACTTGAAGTCGGGAGCGTGGAGTTGGTGACCCTCTGGGATTTTCTCTCTACTGTGTCCTTCCTAAGTACTGATTTTGAACTCCCTTTCCACATCCTTTTCCATTCCCACTTTGGCTAGATGTTGTACTGAACACCAGCCAGGGAAACTGTGCCTTGGGGTGAATCTTTACCTAAAATGTTTTTCCCTTAACATACAGTATGTATACTGGTGCTTGCTGGTGTATGCAGCCAGTGTAAAATGTATTCAGAGTCCCTGCATCTAGAGATTCAGAATTAATCAGTGGGAGGCATGTGGAGCTTCTGTGTCACATTGAGATGTCAGCTGTTGTCATTTTCATTTCCCTGGCAGCACCTCAGGTAGTAATCTAGAGCTGAATTACGCAGTGCAACCAGTCTTTTGTGTGTGTGTGTATGACTCTAGGGTTGCTATTAAGTAGTAAAGGTTTTTGCGACTTACGAAAGAATTGATTTCTAGTTCTCCTGAAGTCCTTTTTATCCTTCCAAACTCCGACAGAGAACTGCTTTGTAGCTATCATGTTGTTTGCTTCTAACTAGAGACCCAGTTATTAAAGATCTAGGGCCTTACCTGTCCATATATGTTATTTCAGCCACACTGAACACAAATCCTACAAACTTGCTGTTCCAAAGGCTGACAGCAGACTAGTGCTTACAATCCAAGACTAAACATCTTATTGACATGCCTTACAGTTGTGTCTATGACATAGTTTCACACATGCACACAGAGGGTTAACATCTCACTGAATAAGTACTTTCGCTCTCCAGTACCTGGAAAGACATGGATGATGAATGCAGAGCTTATTAGTGATTTCTATGTTATTTGATGTTCATTGCTTTGTGTGTTTCTGGAATGGATAAACTGAAATTCTATGGCAAACCCATATTTGTTATCACTGTCTGCAGTAAATCCTTGTGCACTGCAATGGGATTGTCTGCCTGCACTCAATCAGCATTATCCCCACTTACTGGGAAGTATCATCTGCTGAAATTAAATGTGACAAGCGTTTGAAAGCTGGATTGCACTCCCCCACCCAGATGGCACCCAGGTCATCCTTCGGTGATGAGCCACTGAAATGTTTCTTTTAATTCAGATGTTTTTCTAATAGTACTGCAGGATGAGGTTAGCTTATATTTCTCTTAATTTACATATTTTTGCAGGAATCTAGCTAAGGTTGTCATGTTTCTCTGAATTGGTGACAAATGTTGATAGAACTCTATGAAAGTATTTTTATAAGCAGGCTGAATTGCATTTGATTTGATGGCCTCAGTCTGGCACTGTTGATATCTTATAAATTGAGAAATCAGAAAAAATAATTTTGTGTAGAAGGAAACTGAGCTCTAACTGACAGTACTTTATGAGAGATTAAAATAGGAAATGTTGTTTAATATGTTATAGTTAAAAAGCTTTTTGTTTTGTAATCAAGAAAGTAATTCCAAGAGGCTGCTTTTCTTAAAGTCCCTCTGTTTATTTTAATTATTCAGAGTTCCCCCCAACCACTAAAAATGATAAGATGATAAATGAACATTTATTGAACCCTAACTCTAAGCCAGGCATTCTGCTAGGTAGTTGAAATACTAAACTGATTAAGACACAGCACCTACTCTTGACAAACTCACAATCTAGTGGGAAGATTAGTATTTAAATGAATATTTGCTCTGATGTGACAGGTATTATAATTGTAGAATTCACGGTATACAGTAATGGCTCAAAGGAATAACACATTTTGCCTCAGAACTAAAGGTGATATATACAGAATGCAGGCAGAAAGTGGGGTGCATGGTTTATAAATAATTTAAAAACAATAATAAATCCAACTAAAAGTTGGACTCCTTTTTATTATCATCATATGCTGACAGTTCTCAACAATGCCAGTGTTAAACCCTCCTCCCACTGAGATGGACTTCGAATGCCCTTCCCCTGGCAACCATTGGTGGTGATTGTATTGGGAGCAGTAAGGGGGTGGGGAGGTGGCCAAGGAAAGCTCCAGATGGCAGGATGAGAAATTCTGGAAGAAGATGAGGAGTTTCTCAAGTAGGAAATATGGAAGGGCATTCCAGGAAGGCCCCCAGCACATATATAAAGGCATATTAAACAGCATACTTGACTGCAGTGCAGGGGGAAATAGAAGTTATTTTCAGTAGATGGTGATGATCCGTTAGATAGCCATACGGAAAAGCCATCAGTCTCAACTCCTATCTTGTAAGTGTATTCTACACAATAATCAATTCTAGGTAGCTTGCAGATCTAAATGTGAAATGCAAAACAATTAAAGTTTAGAGGAAAGTAGAAGGTGGTCATGATCTTTGTCTTTTAAACAGAACACAGAAGTCTCTAAAAGGAAAGATAAATGAGAACTTGGAGCACATTAAAATTCTTTCTTTTTTACAAAAGATACCTATTAGGAGAGTTGAAAAGCATCCCACAAATGGGAAAAGATTTTCCCAATGCATATATGTGACTAAAGACTCATACCTAGCATGTATAAAGAACTCTTAAAATCAGGAAGGAAAGACATATATTTCAATAGGAAAAAGAACGAGGCAATAGACATGAAGAACTGCTTCACAAGAGTGTATGTCCAAATGGCCAGTAAACACATGAAAAGGCACTCAGCTGCGTTAGTCATTAGGAAGATGCAAAATAAAACCATAACATGATACCACTGTACACCCACCAGCGCAGCTAAAATGAAGGAGGGGGAAAATGTTTTGGCAAGGATGTGGAGCAAATGGAAGGAAAGTATCGCGCTGTTTGTGGGCATGTAAATCGGCACAAGAACATTGGAAAATTGTTTGGTGGCACCTCCTGGACCTTCCTATATGCACAATTAATAACCTGGTGATTCCACACCTAGATATATACTCCACAGAAATGTCCCCGTGTTTACCAAAGGACATGTAAAGAATGTTCATAGCAGCACTCTTCACAATAGATACTGGAAACTAACCAAATGCCCATGAACAGTAGACTGGAAAAGTACTCTGTATATTCATGTGGTAGATGACTCTATGGCAGTGAGAATGAACAAGTGACAACTGCACACAAAATTGTGGAGGAATCTTACAAACAATGCTGAGCAAAAGATACACAAGTAGTCAAGACAAGCCTCTTAGATAGCCTCATCCACCAGAGGGCAGACAGCAGAAGCAAGAAGAACTACAATCCTGCAGCCTGTGGAACAAAAACCACACTCACAGAAAGATAGACAAGATGAAAGGCAGAGGGCTATGTACCAGATGAAGGAACAAGATAAAACCCCAGAAAAACAACTAAATGAAGTGGTGATAGGCAACCTTCCAGAAAAAGAATTCAGAACAATGATAGTGAAGATGATCCAGGACCTCGGAATAAGAATGGAGGCAAAGATTGAGAAGATGCAAGAAATGTTTAACAAAGACCTAGAAGAATTAAAGAACAAACAAACAGTGATGAGCAATACAATAACTGAAATGAAAACTACACTAGAAGGATTCAATAGCAGAATAACTGAGGCAGAAGAACGGATAAGTGACCTGGAAGGCAGAATGGTGGCAGTCACTGCTGTAGAACAGAATAAAGAAAAACGAATAAAAAGAAATGAAGACAGCCTAAGAGACCTCTGGGACAGCATTAAACGCAACAGCATTGGATTATAAGGGTCCCAGAAGGAGAAGAGAGAGAGAAAGGATCCAAGAAAATATTTGAAGAGATTATAGTTGAAAACTTCCCTAACAGGAAATAGCCAATAGCCACCCAAGTCCAGGAAGTGCAGTGAGTCCCATACAGGATAAACCCAAGGAGGCACATAGTAATCAAATTGGCAAAAATTAAAGACAAAGAAAAATTACTGAAAGCAGCAAGGGAAAAACGACAAATAACATACAAGGGAACTCCCATAAGGTTAACAGCAGATTTCTCAGCAGAAACTCTACAAGCCAGAAGGGAGTGGCATGATATACTTAAAGTGATGAAAGGGAAGAACCTACAACCAAGATTAATCTACTCCACAAGGATCTTGTTCAGATTCAATGGAGAAATCAAAAGCTTTACAGACAAGCAAAAGCTAAGAGAATTCAGCACCACCAAACCAGCTCTACAACAAATGCTAAAGGAGCTCCTCTAAGTGGGAAACACAAGAGAAGAACAAGACCTACAAAAACAAACCCCAAACAGTTAATAAAATGGTCATAGGAACACACATTTTGATAATCACCTTAAACATGAATGGATTAAATGCTCCAACCAAAAGACACAGGCTTGCTGAATGGATACAAAAACAAGACCTATATATGTGCTGTCTACAAGAGACCCACTTCAGACCTAGGGACACATACGGACTGAAAGTGAGGGGATGGAAAAAGGTATTCCATGCAAATGGAAATCAAAAGAAAGCTGGAGTAGCAATACTCATACCAGATAAAATAGACTTTAAAATAAAGAATGTTACAAGAGACAAGGAAGGACACTACATAATCATCAAGGGATCAATCCAGGAAGAAGATACAACAATTATAAATATATATGCACCCAACATAGGAGCGCCTCAATACATAAGGCAACTACTAACAGCTCTAAAAGAGGAGTTGACAGTAACACAATAATAGTGGGGGACTTTAACACCTCACTTACACCAATGGACAGATCATCCAAAATGAAAATAAATAAGGAAACAGAAGCTTTAAATGACACAATAGACTAGATAGATTTAATTGATATTTATAGGACATTCCATCCAAAAATGGCAGATTACACTTTCTTCTCAAGTGCGCACGGAACACTCTCCAGGATAGATCACATCCTGGGTCACAAGTCAAGCCTCAGTAAATTTAAGAAAATCGAAATCATATCAAGCATCTTTTCTGACCACAACGCTATGAGATTAGAAATGAATTACAGGGGAAAAAACATAAAAACACAAACACATGGAGTCTAAACATTACGTTACTAAATAACCAAGAGATCACTGAAGAAATCAAAGAGGAAATCAAAAAATACCTAGAGAAAAATGACAATGAAAACACGACAATCCAAAACCTATGGGATGCAGCAAAAGCAGTGTTAAGAGGGAAGTTTATAGCTATACAAGCCTACCTAAAGAGGCAAGAAAAATCTCAAATAAATAATCTAACCTTACACCTAAAGGAACTAGAGAAAGAAGAACAAACAAAACCCAAAGTTAGCAGAAGGAAAGAAGTCATAAAGATCCGAGCAGAAATAAATGAAATAGAAACAAAACAATAGCAAAGGTCAATAAAACTAAAAGCTGGTTCTTTGAGAAGATAAACAAAATTGATAACCCATTAGCCAGACTCATCAAGAAAAAGAGGGAGAGGACTCAAATCAATAAAATTAGAAATGAAAAAGAAGTTACAACAGACACCGCAGAAATACAAAGCATCCTAAGAGACTACTACAAGCAATGCTACGCCAATAAAATGGACAACCTGGAAGACATGGAAAAATTCTTAGAAAGGTATAACCTTCCAAGACTGGACCAGGAAAAAATAGAAAATATGAAAAGACCAATCACAAGTAATGAAATTGAAACTGTGATTAAAAATCTCCCAACCAACAAAAGGGCAGGACCAGATGGCTTCACAGGTGAATTCTATCAAACATTTAGAGAAGAGCTAACACCCATCCTTCTCAAACTCTTCCAAAAAATTGCAGAGGAAGGAACACTCCCAAAGTCATTCTCTGAGGCCACCATCACCCTGATAACAAAACCAGACAAAGATACTACAAAAAAAGAAAATTGCAGACCAGTATCACTGATGAATATAGATGTAAAAATCCTCAACAAAATACTTGCAAACGGAATCCAACAACACATTAAAAGGATCATACACCACGATCAAGTGGGATTTATCCCAGGGATGCAAGGATTCTTCAGTATATGCAAATCAATGAATGTGATACACCATATTAACAAATTGAAGGAGACAAACCATATGATCATCTCAATAGATGCAGAAAAAGCTTTTGACAACATTCAACACCCATTTATGATAAAAACTCTCCAGAAAGTGGGCACAGAGGGAACCTACCTGAAAATAATTAAGGCCATATATGACACACCCACAGCAAACATCATTCTCAATGGTGAAAAACTGAAAGCATTTCTTCTAAGATCAGGAATAAGACAAAGATGTCCCCTCTCGCCACTATTATTCAACATAGTTTTGGAAGTCCTAGCCACGGCAATCAGAGAAGAAAAAGAAATCAAAGGAATACAAATTGGAAAAGAAGAAGTAAAGCTGTCACTGTTTGCAGATGACATGATACTATACATAGAAGATCCTAAAGATGCCACCAGAAAACTACGAGAGCTAATCAATGAATTTGGTAAAGTTGCAGGATACAAAACTAATGCACTAATGATTAATTAATTAATTAATGCATTCCTATACACTAATGATTAAAAATCTGAAAGAGAAATTAAGGAAACACTCCCATTTACCACTGCAACAAAAAGAATAAAATACCTAGGAATAAACCTACCCAGGGAGACAAAAGACCGGTATGCAGAAAGCTATAAGACACTGATGAAAGAAATTAAAGATGACACCAACAGATGGGAGAGATATGCCATGTTCTTGGATTGGAAGAATCAACATTGTGAAAATGACTATACTCCCCAAAGCAATCTAAAGATTCAATGCAATCCCTATCAAATTACCAATGGCATTTTTTACGGAACTAGAACAAAAAAACCTTAAAATTTATATGAAGACACAAAGACCTCGAATAGTCAAAGCAGTCTTGAGGGGAAAAAACGGAGCTGGAAGAATCAGACTCCCCGACTTCCGACTATACTACAAAGCTACAGTTATCAAGACAATATAGTACTGGTACAAAACCAGAAACACAGATCAATGGAACAAGATAGAAAGCCCAGAGGTAAACCCACATACCTACGCTCAACTAATCTATGATAAAGGAGGCAAGGATATACAATGGAGAAAAGGCAGTCTCTTCAATAAGTGGTGCTGGGAAAATGGGACAGCTACATGTAAAAGAATGAAATTAGAACACTCCCTAACACCGTACACAAAAATAAACTCAAAATAGATTAGAGACCTAAATGTAAGACCGGACAGTATAAAACTCTTAGAGGAAAACATAGGAAGAATACTCTTTGATGTAAATCACAGCAAGATCTTTTTTGATCCACCTCCTAGAGTAATGGAAATAAAAAACAAGTGGGACCTAATGAAACTTATAAGCTTTTGCACAGCAAAGGGAACCATAAACAAGATGAAAAGACAACCCTCAGAATGGGAGAAAATATTTGCAAATGAATCAACGGACAAAGGATTAATCTCCAAAATATACAGCAGCTCATGGTAGCTCAATATGAAAAAAACAAACAACCCAATCCAAAAATGGGCAGAAGACCTAAATAGACATTTCTCCAAAGAAGACATACAGATGGCCAAGAAGCACATGAAAAGATGCTCAACATCACTAATTATTAGAGAAATGCAAATCAAAACTACAATGAGGGGCTTCCCTGGTGGCGCAGTGGTTGAGAGTCCGCCTGCTGATGCAGGGGACACGGGTTTGTGACCCGGTCCAGGAAGATCCCACATGCCGCGGAGCGGCTGGACCCGTGAGCCATGGCCGCTGAGCCTGCGCGTCCGGAGTCTGTGCTCTGCAACGGGAGAGGCCACAACAGTGAGAGGCCCGCGTACTGCAAAAAAAAAAAAAAAATTACAATGAGGTATCACCTCACACCTGTTAGAATGGGCTTCATCAGAAAATCTACAAACAACAAATGCTGGAGAGGGTGTGGAGAAAAGGGAGCCCTCTTGCACTGTTGGTGGGAATGTAAACTGATACAGCCACCATGGAGAACAGTATGGAGATTCCTTAAAAAACTAAAAGTAGAATTACCATATGATCCAGCAATCCCACTACTGGGCATATACCCAGAGAAAACCACAATTCAAAAAGACCCATGCACCCCAGTATTCATTGAAGCACTGTTTACAATAGCCAGGTCATGGAAGCAACCTAAATGCCCATCGACAGACGAATGGGTAAAGAAGATGTGGCACATATATAGAATGGAATATTACTCAGCCGTAAAAAGGGACAAAACTGGGTCATTTGTTGAGACGTGGATGGATCTAGAGACTGTCATACAGAGTGAAGTAAGTCAGAAAGAGAAAAAGAAATATTGTTTATTAACTCATATATGTGAAACCAAAAAAATGGTAGAGATGAACTGGTTTGCATGGCAGAAATTGAGACAGATTTAGAGAACAAAGGTATGGACACCAAGGGGGGAAAGTGGCAGGGGGTTGGTGGTGGTGGGATGAATTGGGAGATTGGGATTGACATGTATACACTGATGTGCATAAAATTGATGACTAATAAGAACCTGCTGTATAAAAAAAACAGTAATAAGATACAAGAATATATTGTACGACACAGGGAATACAGCCGATGTTTTATGTTAAAAAAAAAAAGAATAGTAGACAAAAGTAAGTAACGGTGTTCAGGGATTTGTCAGTGGTTACCTTGTGGGGCAGTGACTGTAAGCAGGCATGGGGGTGCTTTGAGGCTGTTTCTTAAGCCAAGTGCTTGGGACACAGCTCTATGTGTGTGTATTTTATGCATGTATCTTTGTATAAAAGAGTTAAATGAAAAGGTCTTTAAAAATCCAGCATCGATCATTTAGGTAACCAGTTCAGTACAGAATGTAGGTGGAAAACTGATAGAAGATGGTTACGTAGAGTTACAAAGCAGCAGAATATGGAAAGCCTATATGCCATATTAAGGCATTGTACTTGGGTGTATGGACAGACACAGTGGAGAACAATGAAGGCTATGAGCTATACCATGGCTAGATGTGCATTTGAAACAGATCTTTGGTGGCAACAGGACAGAAAAACAGATGGTGTAAAAAGAAGCTGGAGCCAAGGAGATCATTCATTTACTCAACCCATATTTATTGAAGGATTACTGTGTCAAAATGGGGGATATGGCAGTGAACAAGACAAAGTCCTTGCCCTCATGGAGCTTACCTGGTAATTGGGAAAGCAGATGATAAATAACGCACAAATAAAGACACAAATAAGATATCAAATTGAGATGTTTTATAAAGAAAAATTTATTACAGTAAAGAAATCATGAAAGGAGGAGGCTGTTTTAGATATGGTGGTCAGGAGAGGACCCACTAAGGATGCGGCACTTGAGCAGAGACCTAAACAGGATGAGGGAGTGAGTCATAAAAATATCCAGAGCGGAGAGTCCCAGGCAGAAGGGACAGCAAACGCAAAGCTTCTGAAAGGGAACAAACTTGGTGTATTTAATATTCAAGGAACATCACTGAGGAGGGGAGTGCATAATGGAGAAAGCGGTTGGAAATAAGATCAAAAAGGTAACAAGGTGCCAAATCATAAGGGTCTTCTAAAACATGGTAAGGACATTAGATTTTCTATTACTCAAGAGATAGGAGGAGGCTAAGTATCATAGCAAATACCCCCAAATCTTGGTGGCTTATTAGCAAAGCAAAAGTTTATTTTTTGTTCATGCCAAGTCCAATGGGATGTGGTCAAAAGGTTTTTCCTAGTCACTGTCCTTTGCATAGTGGAGGGTCATGGTCACTTGCGGACCAGGCTTCTTAAATATTAGGAATCCATCACCTTATGCTCTCAAGGTCACTCTGGAATCCTAACTTTTTTTTTTTTTCGCGGTACACGGGCCTCTCACCGCTGTGGCCTCTCCCGTTGCGGAGCACAGGCTCCGGACGCACAGGCTCAGCGGCCACGGCTCACGGGCCCAGCCGCTCCGCGGCATGTGGGATCTTCCCGGACCGGGGCACGAACCTGTGACCCCTGCATCGGCAGGCGGACTCTCAACCACTGCGCCACCAGGGAAGCCCTGGAATCCTAACATTCTTGAGCCAGCAGCTAGAAGGGAGAAGCATGGAGTACCATGCACCCAGTACTTAACCAGTTGACCTGGAAGTAACACAATTCTGCTCGCGTTCTCTTGGCAAGAACAAGTCACGTGGTCCTCCTGTATGCAAGGAATAACCAGGAGATGGAATCCCCAGCTGGGCAGCCACTTCCCAATATCAGCTCCATAAAAAAAGGGGAGTGTGGGGCTTCCCTGGTGGCGCAGTGGTTGAGAGTCCGCCTGCCGATGCAGGGGGCACGGGTTTGTGGCC
>NW_006794028.1:1888376-1913683 GCF_000442215.2 Lipotes vexillifer | reverse complement strand
GAGGCAGGGGACATGGGTTCGTGCCCCGGTCCGGAAAGATCCCACATGCCGCGGAGCGGCTGGGCCCGTGAGCCATGGCCGCTGAGCTGAGCCTGTGCGTCCGGAGCCTGTGCTCCGCAACGGGAGAGGCCACAGCGGTGAGAGGCCCGCGTACCGAAACAAAACAAAACAAAACAAAACAAAACAAAACAAAAGGGGAGTGTGACTCTTTGGAGATCAGCTAAGTGAAATTTCTTTGTTGCAGGTTTTATCATAATTAGGATGAAAAGCCATTGGAGACTCACTAATAGGGTAGTAACGAAGTCTTAAAAATCCTCCTGGCTGCTGGCTGGATTATAAACTGTGGCTGTGGGGACATTAAAGAAGCAAGGAGACCAGTTTTAAGGAAGTTTCTTTAGGTTAGACATGATGGTGACTTGGACCAGGGTGATTAGCAGCACAGGAGGAAAAATGTGGTTGAATTTGGGATAGATTTTGAAGGTGGAGCCAGTAAGATTTGCTTATAGGTTGGATATGTAAGATATGAAAGAGACTAAGGAAAGGATTTTGGCCTGGAAAACTAGGTGACTGGGAGTTGCCCTTTAATGAGATGATGCCCAAATGGCATCTTGCTTCTCAAATGTCATCTTCTTAATTATGCCTCCCAGGCCACCCTGTTTTACACTGTAGCCCACGTGAACACCAGGAACTCTTGATCCTCTTTACTCTACTCTGTTCTTTCACTCATCACCCATCCTTCATAATGTACTGTGTAATTTACATATTTATTATGTTGATTGTTTATTGTTCGTACTGGAGTGTAAGTTCCATCAGGGCAGAGTTTTATGTTTTGGGCGCTCATTTTCCCATGTGCCTAAAAAAAGTGTCTGGCAGAGTTGTCTGGCTCATGTGTGGAAAGAATGAATGGTGGACACGGGAGGAGTAGGTATAGGTGAGAGCATGGAATGAAGGCCTTTGCTCGAGATGCTTATTAGACATTCAAAATATGTTGGATAGTTGGATATACTGGTTTGGAGTCCAGATAGAAGGTCGTGCATGGAGATGTATTTTTAGTAGTCAACAGCATGTTGACAATACATTCTTAAGGCCGTGGAACTGGATAAGATCATGTAGGGAATTATGAGAAGTCTGGAGTAATTAACTGGGTCAGACACTGCTGGGAGGTTAAGTTGAGGACTGAGACTGACCATTGGATAGCAACGTGAGGTTCTTAGCCAAACAGTTTCATGGAGCGGTTGGGATGAGACTCTGATTGGAGTGAACTCAGAAGACAAAGGGAGTTAAGTTGTGGAGAAAGCGACTACAGCCAAAATTCTTTTGAGAAATTATTACCAAGGGGTGCAAAGAAATAGGGTGATATGTGGAAAACATCCAGCATCTGGAAGGAAAAGGGTCAAGGGGGGTATGTCCTTTTTTAGGACAAAAGATATTACAGTGTGTTTACATTGTGATGAGGATGATCCAATAAAGAGAGGAAACAACAGGTTATTCAGGAGAATGGAGGAGAGAGCCACCAAAGGCCCTTAAGTAGTAGGAGGTAATGTTATACAGTGCACACAAATGACGGGATGAGCAAAAGTGAGTTTATTTGGATAAGAGACAATTATAATTTTTTTAAGGTAAGAGATTGAGGATCCGAACAGTGAAACTTGAAAGGAGGAGATAGATATGTAAGAAGTAAGCACAGAGAATCAACATATTCTGGTCCTGTATGGAGGAAGAACTTCTAGAACAGTGGTTCTCAAACGTGAGCACGTATGAGAATCACTTGTAGGATTTATGAAACACGGATTACTGGGCCCAGCCCACAGATTTCTGATACAGCAGGTCCAGGATTGCATGTGAGAATTCGCATTTTTAACGAGTTGCCGGTGCCTCTTTCACAAAGTACCATGTGGAGTCTAGCAACATCTGTATCCCTCAGGAGCTTATTAGAAATGCAGAATGTCCAGCTCCACTCCAGACCCATCGGCTGAGATTCTGTCTTTTAACAAGTGATTTATTTGCATGATGAAGTTCGAAGATCACCGTTCTAGGATAGTGTTTTTCAGCCTTGTCCCCAGGTGATTCCAACATGCAGCTATGATTGAGAACAACTGACTCAGGGTGACCCCCAAGGTATATTGCCTGCATGACTAGGTGAATGTGAAGTGTCATTAAATAAGACAAAAAATTCATAAGGAGAAGCAGGTGTGTGGAGGTTGACAGACTGCAGCTTTTGACACACCGTATTTGAAGATTCCTTTGGGACATCAGCTGAAGCTCTTCAGTTGAGTATTTAGATTTTGAAGCTGGGAGAGAGATGGAAGATCAATCTCACTCAATGACAGATCTAAGCGTCATCATCATGGAAGTAATAATTAACATTAGGGGTGTTGACGACCTCAGCTCAAGAAAATGAGAAAACTGGCAAAGCGGTCCAAGGAAGGCACATGAGCCAGGCTGGAAGAAGAGAACCCTGCAGAGGAAGTGGGAAGAGCAGTGTGAAAGGTGTGAGCACAGGCAGGAGTTGGCAGGACGCAGAAGCTGAAGTGAGGGTTGTAGACAGAAGGACGAATCAGTGATGTTTTCTGTCTCAGAAAGTCCCAGTAGGGCTTCCCTGGTGGCACAGTGGTTGAGAATCCTCCTGCCAGTGCAGGGAACATGGGTTCGTGCCCTGGTCCGAGAAGATCCCATGTGCCACGGAGCAACTAAGCCCATGCGCCACAGCTACTGAGCTTGCGCTCTAGAACCCGCGTGCCGCAACTACTAAAGCCCGCACGCCACAACTACTGAGCCCACGTGCCACAACTACTGAGCCCGTGTGCCACAACTACTGAGCCTGCATGCTGCAGCTGCTGAAGCCCACACGCCTAGAGCCCGTGCTCTGCAGCGAGAGAAACCACCGCAATGAGAAGCCTGTGCACCGCAACAAAGAGTAGACCCTGCTCGCTGCAACTAGAGAAAGCCCACGCACAGCAACGAAGACCCAGTGCAGCCAAACATAAATAAATAGATAGATAGATAGATAGATAGATAGATAAATAAATAGATTTATTTAAAAAAATAAAAAAGAAAGTTCCAGTAATATAGACTGAAAAATGTCAGTCATCTGTCATTTGGGAAATCACAAGTGGCCTTGCCATGCACAGTTCTGGGCAGGGGTAGCTGCAAAGCCATGGGGCAGAAGTTTTAGCAGGAAACAGGAGACAAGGAAGTGGGATTGTCAGACATGGACGACCAAGAAGCTTGGCTGTGCCAAAAAGGACAGAGTGAGTGCTAGAAGATGTCAGTGGAAAGCAAGTTTTCAACTTGGCCAAGACCAGAACCTTGCCACTGGCCATTGGGAAAGAGCCATTGGTTAGTCAAGGGGGAAACTACTGAATCAAGATGTCGGGAAGAATGGAAGCCAGGGCATCCGTGGGGTCAGCCTCAGTAGGAGCAAGAAGGTGGGTATGAATATAGATAAATTTGTAGTTGAGGGGTTGGGAAGTGGGAAAATTTACGTTTAATAGCTTCAGTTTTCTCTAGGAAGTAGGGGTCAAAGTCATTTGCTTGGAAAGAGTTGGGGAGGGATCTTGGAGATTTATTTTTAAAATTTTCATGTACTTTCACAAAAGAGAAACACTCCTATCTATATGTAAAATATATAATATACCTAGGTTTTTAAAATTAGGTATCATAAACTATATTCCTTATGAAATAATCCATTTCCAAACACTGACCAGGAAAGATTACTATTAAGAACACCCAAAGGTGAATTCCTACCTCATATCCTTATTTTCAACCTTAATTTTCCTCCAGTGCTTCCTCCCTGTTTCACTTATAACTAAAATTAGTTGTTTTTATTCTGGTAATTTCTCGTTGTATCTCTCTTCTGCTTATTAAGTTAATCATTGGGGTGTTTGTTCTTGCTGTTTCCCACGTGGTGAAGTGTTTCTGCTCTCTCTGTTCTCACCATTCCCATCTCATTCAAATTAATTCTTTTCAAGCAAGATTTCGGAATGCCAAACCTCTCCCTGTAATCTCAATCACATGAAGATAGCCTTTATGTTTTTGAGTTATAACTATAATACATGCCTATATAGAAATGTAAACCATATAAAGGAGGAAGTAAAATGTCAGTTCCCAATTTTGTGTGTGTGGGTGTGTATTTTTGTGTTGCTTTCTGTGACCCTTTACATAAAGTCCCAGTCAAAGTAGGTTGGAGAGCGGTAATTTGTCTCCTAATCCTGGATAGGTAACCTGGAGGGGATGGCCTATTTTATGTCACTGCCATGTCACTCTGCACGGTGTGTGTCAACACTTTCTCTTTCATGAGTTGGTCCTTGTGTCATCCAAACAGCATAAAACCTACCTGGCTCTCTTGGTTTTTCACTATAGATTACTGGGGGTGGAAGTCTTTAAAATTATAAGTTGTTGAGGAATATGATTCCAGAAGTTTGATGGAGTCCTGTTCCCCGTTGGCAGATTTAGGCTTTGAGTCCTGCCATATCTGGTCCATTTGCCCAGGTCTCTGATGGTGAGTTGGGGTCCACCGCAGCCTCTCAGTTACTAGCAGACAGAGATCTGGTGGGGAGTGAGATGGACCCACCTGAGGACCTGAACCTGGTGTGTTCTCCCCACGGAGGCGGGAAGCACAGGAGAGCAGGGGTGCAGTGTTTCCCATCCCCTGATACTGTGGCCTAGGGAGTCTGTGCTCTGACCAATAGGACCAGCCACTCCTCCCCAGAGAGAGAAGTGGTAAGAGGTGGGTGAGAGGCACTGTGTTACCCCATCATGGGGAGGAGGGCTGACTTCGCCGCCGTGAGTAGTAGGAAGGATGGGCGGGACACACAAGCTGAGGATCAGAAAGATGAAAGCAGTCATTCGTGACCGCACACTAGTGGATGGTGGAGTCTGAATACAGACCCAGATTGGTGTGACTTAAAACCTCAGCCTTCGTGGGAATGGATCTCACTTCCACGATGCCTCCTTCATTGTGAAGACTCACTGGAATGTAATACACTCCTAGTGATAGGGGGTTGTGAGTCAGCTTTCTCTCATGTGTATAGATGGCCAGGAGTTTGATTGTGGATTCATAGACTAAAAACAGGCAGGGGAGAGCCTGGAAAGTAGCCCCAGACTCAGAAGCAACCCCACGCTTAAGAGGGGATGGGCCCGTGAGATTGTTTCCCAGTTCTCCATCCTTCGCTTTCTACCCTCACTCACTCTGAGATGCCGTGATGTGATGTGACAGCTCATTTCATGGGTCCCAGTAATAATTAATATGGAAAAAATCAATTGACTTGAAAAATTGGGAAACTGGCCTATACTGTGTATTATTATTTAGGAACGATGTAGAAACAAAGCTAAAAGTGCCTGCCTGGGAAGAAAATTGGTCTCTCTTGTCTGGTATCTGGAGTTCTGCAGCTCTTGAATGAAGGGGAGGGGGTGGGTCTTACTTATTATCACATATACTTAAAGAAAAATAATTTGATCAGTGGCCGTTCTAAGTGGTTTTTGTGTATCTTTCAGATGTCGCCCATTTAATGTGGTTTGAAAGACTCTATGTTTGGCTTCAGTGTTTTGAAAAATACATCTTGTACCCAGCAATCATTTTGAATGCCCTTACTACGGATGCATTTTCAATAAGCAATTACCGGAGACTTGGTACCCAGTAAGTGGATAACTGTTTATTTTCATCATGATTTGGATCACCACGTTTTCAAACTCTAGTGGGTTTCCTCTGAACAGGCTGCAGCAGAAGCCAACTTCTGTCTGCCAACGATGGGCCACGTAACAGTAAGCCATGGTGGTCTCAAACTCTCTGGAGCTAGATGGTTATTGTAGAGGGACTGGGGTGCAAACGAAGTTAGATCTGCTTGGAGTGATCTTGTGAATAAACATCAGTAGATTTGAAAATCATCCTGCAAAAGCTTAGTCAGGAGTCTTAAGAAGGTGACCGAAGTGCAATGTGATTCCAGGGTTCCTGGCATTCCAACCATCGTGCTTAGAGCTTTATTATGAACACGCAGCAAAGACTCGAGCGTTCTGTGTTTGAGGGAGGGGGAACTTAATCACTGTTACTGCTCTCTTTGCATTTCTCAGGAAAAGCCTCATAATTTAAAAAAATGCACCACAGAGAGACTTCATGTCATCAAGATGCCCGTTTTTGCAAAGCATTAACAGCGTATAGCTGGGTTAGTGGTTTCATATTTTAAAAGGAACTCTGAAATTACAAACGGAAACCTACTTGATAATTTGTGGATGTGTTGTTCTGACAAAAGGTTGACATTTCTGTTCAAATAAGTTCATAAAGGAGGATGATGTGAAAGAGATTCCTTCCCAGATTTGCATATGAGTCACTTTGCTTAAACATTACGTGCCCAAGTCAACCCTGATTCATAATCCCAAGCATGCCTACTCTTCCTTTTGGGCTGTGATGAGGACCAATTAATTAATATTTGCCCAAGATGGAGCAAACTCAGGTAAAAGGCACGCTAATTCTCAGTTGGACCTTGAGTAGATTCATAGTCACACAAAGCAGACACTAAATGAAACGACCCTACAACCTTCCTTTCTTTATCAGACTCTGCCTTCCTTCCAGTCTAGAACTGTTTCAGTCAGACCAGGGCAAGAAGTCCATGCCCTTTGGTATTTAAAATCCTAGACTTCAGATCCAGGGATGAAAATTAGTCTCACTGGATGAAGAAGGCAGGTGATGAGGTTACAGACCTCTTGTTTAGTTTGAGTAGGGCCCCATGCATGAGCTAACCCTACCTCTAGAACACAGAGTGCTTTTCTAGTAAGCAGGTGTTTCCAGTGTGGTACCGTCTTGGCTGACCCCATGACGACATTCTGAAACAAGGCAGAGCCCCAATTTTCAGAACAAGGACTCACAGTCAGAACCACAGCAGTCACACACGTACCGGTGCTGCCCTGGGATAGCGAGCTAAAGGATTGAAAGTCCTCGCTTCCTAACATTAGGACTAGGGCTTCAAGCTAAGCCTGCCAGTCGAGGCCAGGCAGCTCTGGCTATTGGCAGAGGATGGATGCATGGGTTGGGAATCATGCAGACTCAAATAAACAGTTCAGAGAGAGTCTACTTTGAAGTAAGATTAATCTCTATCCCCTGTCATTTTTTCCAGACACTAAAGTCAGAAAGTAGCACCTCACCCATGTACCTCCAAATAATCTTAATTTGATGATACGAACAGAATTCTTTTTCTTGGAGCCCAAAGTTGATAACTCCTTTATATTCTTGAGGCATCCATCTGACGACTTAAAAAAAAATCTCTCAAGATTTCAGGCACCCCACTAGACCAGCTGTTCTCGGACAGGATGGCAGGAGGCCATATGTCAGCATCACCTAGAGACCTGTTTCAAACTGTGTAAGCCCAGCCCACACCCTGCCCTCACTGAGAACCATGGAACCAGATAGTGAACTCTTCAATGACAGGCATTGTTTCTTATTCAGCTTTCAGTACCATCCGTCCAGTAAGTGGTAGAAGGATGGATGGATGGATGGATGGATGGATGGATGGATGGATGGATGATTGAGTGGGGGGCTGGTAAATGATGAGTGGGTGCATCATGGTAACTGATTAGGTATTTATATTTCCCAGCCTGATCTAAAAGGATGCTTTGCACCTGTCCCAGGCCATTGTTCCCGGATTGCTACCTAATCCTTTATAAGACTTTTAGCTAAACCTACAACAATCTATGAATCATTGAATGTAACCATTACCGTTGCAATGTTACAAGAGCCATAAACGTCACTCCTTAAGGGCTCTCTTAGTCTTCACCAGTCATCATTAATAAACATAAAATGAATGCTGTCCATTTTAGTCATAGTCACGGAAAACAAAGTTTAGAGTTGAGCCTCATCTAGCTTTGGCCTGAATAACCCGGAAAGTCACTGATCTCCTTTGAAAACCAGAATATCCCTAGTCTTGGGACACCTTATCATTGGGATCCCCCCCCCAGGGCTTTGGCTACGCCACAGAGATTCTTGTATCCGGGGCTGTTGTCAGAGGTGAGTGGACCTGAAGCCATGTTTTCATACTGATTTTTCATCACAGGCATTAGTTGTCCACTGCAGAAGGAAAGGGTCACGGAGCGGTGCTCAGCCTTGCTGCAGGAACAGAGGTTACTGAAGGTCTTACCACTCTCCCCAGACCCGCATGTAATCAAGGGCTAGTTTTTCTCAGAAGCCAAATCTAAGCCCATCACACAAGGGCTTTGAGCAAACCTCATCAGATGCATCCTGGGACAGGGTGGAATCAATTGCTACACTAGGTCTGAAGGCATATAAAATATCAGATTGAGGCCAATGGAATTGCTAACATTAGATCTTCCTGATGACAAAAATGACAGTTTTGTATTCGATAGATGCCAAGACTTGGGAAACACGTTTTGAATGCCCCAGTCCTGAGACAGGATATTATCAGTGCTGATAAGGGTCTAGAGCTCAGGATCCCGCTAGGATTAGGGAAATTCAGGCCTGCCCCCTCACCCCCATTTTCTGTACTTAGAAAAAGAAAACCTCTCTCTGTGATAAACAAGGTCCTACTGTAGAGCACAGGGAACTGTATTCACTATCCTGTGATAAACCATAATGGAAAAGAATGTGAAAAAGAATACATGTATGTATCGCTGAATCACTTTGCTGTACAGCAGAAACTAACACAACATTGTAAATCAACTACACTTCAATCAAATTAAAAAGAAAAAAGGAAACCTCTCTTTCAAGTGCAACTGTTCCCTGGAAAGTATTGCCACTTTTGTCTTTCTTTTGAGTTCCCAAATAGGATGTTCTAATTGAGGGGATTCTGGCTAAAATGTGCAAGGCCTTCTTTCAGGAAGACCCCTCAAGGTGGTAGTGGCTTGCTCTATCCTGCTCTTCTGAGCACTAATCAGTTGCCTTCCCATCTCAAGGTGGGTAGATCATTGGCCTCACTGTCTGCTGGAATTGCACACATGGCACATGCTTCTGACACGTGTTAGTAACCCAACTCCCTAGACAGGAGCATTCAGGAGTTCAGTCCTCACAGCAAAGTCCTGCTGTTTCTCTGCCGGGCTGCCTCTGTCGTGCTCCTTAACTCAAAAGGCCTATGTCATGGGGGCCTGTGTCATGTTGATGATGTAATTTTCAGTGGAAAAAAAGGGAGATCAGAAAGCTTATGTTTACAAAGACAACAAATATGGTGGAAAACATTGGAAGTGAATATGTAAAGTAAAAATGGCATTATTGAGATAGTGGGATCTTTTTCCTCTTTTCAGAATTTAATATTAGCTATTGCTACGTCATTGATTCGGTGAGATTCTTTTGTAATAGAAAGACTTACACTGAGCAGATGCTAACAGGGACAGCCTGCTCTGTTTCCTCACTTGCCACCAAGCTCCCCGTGGAAACTGGCAGTGCAGTAGTCCTTCAGATAAGCTCCAAGGGAGCTCTGTGTCCTGCATTGCAAAGTCCCGGGGATGATGGTGACGCTGACTCTAGTGGCAGAGTCTGTGTCGGCGAGTCCCTCGGGATGGAGTTTCACTCCTAGCTCCACTCTGTGTAAACTTAGACTCAAACTCTGAGACGCAGTTTACTCCTCTGTACGAGGATAATAAAGGGCCCACCATCTTGGCTTTTTGTAAAGCGCATAGCGCACAGTAAACGCTCAAGAAACATGCGCCATTGTCACTCACCTAGTAAGGTATGGGCTGTGAAGTGATCACTTCCTTTCTTTCCTTTTCAACAGCTGGGACATTTTCCTGATGGTCATAGCGGGCATGAAGCTGCTGCGGACTTCCTTCTGTAACCCAGTCCACCAGTTTACTCACTTGGGCTTCACCGTCATCTTTTTCCATTTCGACTACAAAGACATTTCAGAGAGTTTCTTACTGGATTTCTTCATGGTGTCCATTTTATTCAGCAAGGTAAGTAAATTAGCTCTTTTCTTCATTTCAATATGTAAAAGGTGCATTTCTCATCAAATGCTTTAAGAGTTTGAAACATTTTCTTTTAAAAACAATTAAGGCATGAATTTACATTGAATTACGTATGCATGTCACACTCCTGCTGCTATTTGAGGAACATTCCCCATGGAATAGAAATATGCCATGTTATTTGCCAAAAATCACTAATTAAGATGAATTAGCCATTTGTGTTGCTTGAAATTTTATGACCTTTGTCTCTGTTAACAATCTCATTGTGGAACTTCCTGGATCTCAAAATGCTCTAAATTAAAGATTAGCCACCAGACTAATTTTTTTTTTTTTTTTTTTTTAATTTAGCATTTTGCCTCTTGAGGTAAAGTTTGAGATGTGGGACTCGAGGGCCAGGTCCCTTGGAGTATTTTCTTTCCCTTGGCTTGTCTCAGGTCAAGATTTCATCAGTTGTAAATCCATCCATGGGCAGTGAGAAACCCTAATCACAGTTCAGGCAAATATATGGGAATGGCATCTAACATGTAACATGAGGGAGGTAAGGTCCTTGGGATACTGGTCTGAGTGTACGTGTTCTGAGCACCGTGACAAAGCTGGGGTGTGTAAACAGAAATTGGAAAAAGAATTTGGGAAACTCCTTCCTCATGCGCTCCGTTGAATACAGCAGCCATGGGTTTTCTGCCCTCGGATTGACTTAACTGTTCCCCCTTTTGGTTAATAATTTTTAAATTCTAAGGTGTTTTTTTTTTTTTCTTTCCCTGAACTTCATTTTTTCACCCCTATTGATCATTTCTGTGAATTCCTCTCTTTATTACCTGTCCTTCACCTGGCTTCCTCTTTACTTGTTTTAAGTGACAAAAATTCAAATATTATACTTGTCATATTACTTCAGCAGCCCTCCCCTGTTTTCCCATCTTATGACCAAGCTCTGGCTTTGGTCTTTTACCCACAAAGATTTGTTTTCTGTTTGTCTGAGTTCTGTTTGGTCTTGATAAGTTTATCCCATTTTTCTGGTGATTCAGATCACAGGCTTCCATAATCTGTTTTCCTTCATTATGTCGAAATGTCCGTGATCTCACATAATAAATGTAAAATTGTCTCCTATGATCTTGAAAGCATTGATGAAGTTATAAATTATTTTACTACTCACAGTGGTAAAAGCTCATTATCAGATGCAAAATGGACTGAAACAGGTTGAATTCCTAACTCTGGCATTATTTACATGTTGACCTGGTGATATTTATATTCCTTTCTGAAACGTTGTCTCCTGTAAAGTTGAAAATAATGATGCCAGTCTCACTTAGGCATCTAGAGGATTGATTAACGTAAGTAAGAAAGAAGTTTTTAAGTAGCGTGTGCTTTCCAAATATGAGGCAGGACTTTTAAAGCTATTTTAAGTAGAAAAAGAGAAGTTACACCCTGTTTAGGATGTGAAGGAGTGTGGCTGCTTCTCTGCAGTGAACTGTCTGTTTCAGTAGCTTCCTGTGTAAGTGAAAAGTGCCAGGTAAACAAAAGCAGAGCAGAGAGGGGTGAATGAAATGAGTCTTCTAAGTGATTCCACATTGCAATAGAACAGGGATTTTCACTTGCTGGAGGGCAGGCAGCCTCCCCACTGAGCTGCCTGCTGGTCAGCTGGGAGCCAGCTACTGCTGAGACGTCTGGTAGGTGCAGGTGTCCAGATCAAGAGGCTTGCTGGACGCAGAGGAAGGATTTATGCAGAGCTATTGTTCATTCTTCCTGTCCATGAGGGCACTTTGTACCATCCTGAGCGTAATGAGTAGGGTGGGACCCGATGGGACATAGTCTGAAACTAAATCCGTAAAAACTCAGTGCTACAGACATTTGAGTTTCACTTGCCATCATCTTTTTAAAGCACCAGTGAAAACACTAAAAATTTCAGGCAGAACCAGTGTGACAGTGTTCCTGTTTCCCCTAATCGAGAGAGCATTAGCACGTGTAATTTGAATAGTCGGCTTTTAGGCTGGGAAAAATAGCTGAGTCTAAAAGAAAAAAAAACAAGTGAGACAAAAACTAAAAAAATCAGCATACTGTATAGCAAGTCAGTCCTGACACACCCCTGACTCCGTCTATGCCTGCTCACCCTTTATCTTGACAGAGTTAGTAGCAGGGCATTTTCTGGAATGAGAAACCAGATCTGATTCCGACCAAAAATACAGTTAAAGAGACAGCATTTGAGGTCTTCCGGGAAAGAAAAGCCAGTAGAAATTAGTGAGAGAAAATGGTGGCAATGAGGGAGGTGACAGTTAATGTTTCTTGTAAAGATCCTGCCTGCTTACCCCAACTGCTGCTTCCTGTTCATTCTCCTCATTTTAAGACATCTTTTAAAAAATTGTTTCTATTAACATATTTCCTAGAGGCTTTCTAGACCTCCAGTATTTTTAACATCTTTATTGGAGTATAATTGCTTTACAATGGTGTGTTAGTTTCTGCTTTATAACAAAGTGAATCAGCTATACGTATACATATATCCCCATATCCCCTCCCTCTTGCATCTCCCTCCCACCCTCCCTATCCCACCCCTCTACGTGGTCACAAAGCGCCGAGCTGATCTCCCCGTGCTGTGCGGCTGCTTCCCACTAGCTATCTGTTTTACATTTGGTGGCGTATATATGTCCATGCCACTCTCTCACTTCGTCCCAGCTTACCCTTCTCCCTCCCCATGTCCTCAAGTCCACTCTCTGTGTCTGCGTCTTTATTCCTGTTCTGCCCCTAGGTTCTTCAGAACCACTTTTTTTTTTTATTAGATTCCATATATATGTGTTAGCATACGGTATTTGTTTTTCTCTTTCTGACTTACTTTTCACTCTGTATGACAGACTCTAGGTCCATTCACCTCACTACAAAGAACTCAATTTCGTTTCTTTTTATGGCTGAGTAATATTCCATTATATATATGTGCCACATCTTCTTTATCCATTCATCTGTCGATGGACACTTAGGTTGCTTCCATGTCCTGGCTATTGTAAATAGAGCTGCAGTGAACATTGTGGTGCATGACTCTTTTTGAATTATGGTTTTCTCAGGGTATATGCCCAGGAGTGGGATTGCTGGGTTGTATGGTAGTTCTATTTTTAGTTTTTTAAGGAACCTCCATACTGTTCTCCATAGTGACTGTATCAATGTACATTCCCACCAACAGTGCAAGAGGGTTCCCTTTTCTCCACACCCTCTCCAGCACTTATTGTTTGTAGATTTTTTGATGATGGCCATTCTGACTGGTGTGAGGAGATACCTCATTGTAGTTTTGATTTGCATTTCTCTAATGATTAGTGATGTTGAACATCCTTTCATGTGTTTGTTGGCAAAGTATATCTTCTTTGGAGAAATTTCTATTTAGGTATTCTGCCCATTTTTGGATTGGGTTCTTTGTTTTTTTGATATTGAACTGCATGTATATTTTGGAGATTAATTCGTTGTCAGTTGCTTCATTTTCAAATGTTTTCTCCCACTGAGGGTTGTCTTTTTGTCTTGTTTATGCTTGCCTTTGCTGTGCAAAAGCTTTTAAGTTTTATTAGGTCCCATTTGTTTATTTTTCTTTTTATTTCCATTTCTCTAGGAGGTGGGTCAAAAAGGATCTTGCTGTGATTGATGTCACAGAGTGTTCTGCCTATGTTTTCCTCTAAGAGTTTTATGGTGTCTGGCCATACATTTAGGTCTTTAATCCATTTTGAGTTTATTTTTGTGTATGGTATTAGGGAGTGTTCTAATTTCATTCTTTTACATGTAGCTGTCCAGTTTTCCCAGTACCACTTACTGAAGAGGCTGTCTTTGCTCCATGTGACCATATGTGCATGGGTTTAGCTCTGGGCTTTCTATCCTGTTCCACTGATCTATATTTCTGTTTTTGTGCCAGTACCATACTGTCTTGACTACTGTAGCTTTGTAGTATAGTCTGAAGTCCAGGAGCCTGATTCCTCCAGCTCCGTTTTTTTTCTCAAGATTGCTTTGGTTACTGGGGTCTTTTGTGTTTCCATACAAATGGTGAAATTTTTTGTTCTAGTTCTGTGAAAAATGCCATTGGTAGTTTGACAGGAATTGCATTGAATCTGTAGATTGCTTTGGGTAGTATACTCATTTTCACAATGTTGATTCTTCCAATCCAGGAATATGGTATATCTCTCCAGACTTTGTATCATCTTTAATTTCTTTCATCAGTGTCTTATAGTTTTCTGCATACAGGTCTTTTGTCTCCTGAGGTAGGTTTATTCCTAGGTATTTTATTCTTTTTGTTGCAGTGGTAAATGGGAGTGTTTTCTTGGTATCACTTTCAGATTTTCATCATTAGTGTACAGGAATGCAAGAGATTTCTGTGCATTAATTTTGTATCCTGCTACTTTACCAAATTCATTGATGAACTCTAGTAGTTTTCTGGTGGCATCTTTAGGATTCTCTATGTATAGTATCATGTCATCTGCAAACATTGACAGTTTACTTCTTCTTTTCCGATTTGGATTCCTTTTATTTCTTTTTCTTCTCTGATTGCTGTGGCTGAAACTTCCAAAACTATGTTGAATAATAGTGGTGAGAGTGGACAGCCTTGTCTTTTTCCTGGTCTTTGAGGAAATGGTTTCAGTTTTTCACCATTGAGAGTGATGTTGGCTGTGGGTTTGTCATATATGGCCTTTATTATGTTGAGGTAAGTTCCCTCTCTGCCTACTTTCTGGAGGGTTTTTATTATAAATGGGTGTTGAATTTTGTCAAAAGCTTTTTCTGCGTCTATTGAGATGATCATGTAGTTTTTCTCCTTCAGTTTGTTAATATGGTGTATCACGTTGATTGACTTGCATAGAAACCTCCAATATTGTTTTTGAGGGAATACTGCTCTTTAGGGGAGTTCATTCCATGATACGAAATTTTGTTTGTTCAGTAGATTCATCAGAGTCCTACTTTTGACATGTCCTCTCATTTATTGTTGCCAAATCCCTAAGCTCTTCCCCCAGCCTGGCTCCTGTTCTGCTAACTAGCAAAACCATTGTTTTTGCTGTGGCAGCCCACGTCACAGAAGGGCTGCAAGATGAATGCAGAGACCTTGGAAGGGCTCCAGCTTCCTTGGGAGAAAGGAGCTGCATGAATAGTGGACTCATTATTATTGTTATGTCAGTTGCCCCTAATCCTTCAGCCTTTATGGGTGGAAAGAAAGACAGGATGAGATTACAGAGAGATGATCTGTGGAGTGAGATCAAAGCACCGAGGTCCAGAGGATGAAAAAGATGACTTCCAGAGGGCTTGCCTGTGTGTTATTCTCTCCCTCCCCGAATCCGTGAATCCCCCCCCTGAGGTCTGGAAGATGAATGTTGGCTGGTCTCCTCAGTCTGCCAGATCTAGTGAAAAATGGGACATCATGAGTTCTGGGCCAGAGCACAACAGGAAGGATTTAGTGCAGCCCATGCATTGACACGAAGGGTGGGACATTCCTAGTGGATAGGCTGGGGGCTGAGGGGAGGCAGAGGGAAAGAAGCATCCCTGCAGATCCCATCCTGAGACGCGCGATGCTGCAACCACGCCCCACGCGACTCAGCACCTTTAAGGAGTCAGGCCCATCTCCGTCCTCCCTCCCTCAGCCTCTCAATCGCTTTCCTCTCTCTCTTCTGCCCCGTTGTTACGGACCAGGGTTCTTGGCCTCCTTAGTCAATAGAAATTGATCAGAGGCCGGGCAGGAAATTCAGGCAAGGCTTTACTGGGGCCTCTGCTACAGCAGGGAGGAAGGAGAAGAAACAACAGGTTCCCTTGCTTGTTTGCTCCCTCAGGGGGGTGGGGCAAACTTGTTCCTTATACGGGGTGAGAGTAGGGGCAGGTCCAGGGGTCGGGCAGGAGGGGTGGCTTAGGTGATTTGCCCACCCCTTTGGTGGTACTGTGTGCAGGGATCACCCGCAGTACCTTGATTTTGCTCGCGGCTCTTCAGAAGTGGCAGTTGGGCTTTTTGGTCTCTTCATATCTTGTTGTACAGAATTTGCCCCAACTGCCTATGCACGCAGTTATTTTTAGTCTCTTATAGTTTCTTTGTATTTTGTTGTTCGAGGGGATGTTTGTCCAGGTGCAAACCCTGCAGCAAAGGGTCCCAGGTCCCAGGTCCCTAGCCGTCACCATCAGTCATTCTTCTCTTTTAAGAACCAACTAATGTAATGAACTTTTAACATTTCTGATATGCCTGGGTCTTTGGGGGACAGGAAGACATGCTCCAAGTAAGAATATGTGGTTGTGACAGGAGGTGACAAAGGTTTCATGCTCTTCCACTGGTCCTGAAAAAGTTATCAGAAACCATCCTGTCTTGAAATTTTTAGTAATTTTTAGTTGGAGAAGCAGAACTTGAAATAATCCTGCCAGAGGATCATTCTGCCAGCATTTCCAGAATGTGTTACATGTGAAATTCTACAGGCCATTAGTTCAACGTGGGAGCTGGCACTTTTACCATTTATGAAATTAAAATTAATGAGTGAGGTGGTTTTTACATAAAGCTGTGTGAATGATGGCCCCAGAGCCACGATGAGAAGGGACAAATCTAGGAGGTAGAGCTGATAACATTTAGTGACTGTGAGGGTGCTGGGGGGGAAGTGGAGTATAGGAGGAAGAGCCACATCTGGGAGAGCTCTCACGTCGCGTCCTCCAGTGACTCAGTGGTGTCATTAATGAGGGCCAGGAAAAAGAGACATTTTGGGGGAAAAAAATGTCAGTTTTAGATGTGTTGAATTGTGGAATGAGACGTGACAGGGACCAGAGTAAAGACCTAGGGACAGGATGTTTTCCCACTTAAATGTTTTACTTTACATAAGTGCTATAAATGTAGGATCAGTTTAATAAAGTTAGCAACACAATGGAAAATACAGAGAAAGTCCATCTTTATACACACCCCTCACTCCTTAACCCCTTTCTGTCCCTAATGATAACCATTGTAACTCGTACAGAATAATTCCTTCTACTCTGTTTTCCTATGTATTCACACACACACACACACACACACACACACACACACACACCCTATACACACACAAAACGTAAAATATTAATAGGTCATTCTTTACACATGTTTACTTGCTTTTTTGCTTAAAAGTGTGTCTTAGAGAACTTCCACGACAGTATGTGTAATATTGCCTCTTCCTTTTGACACCTGCATAGTATTCCATAGCAATAATTTGACTAGCCATTCCCCTACTGATAGACATTTAGTTTGTTTCCAATTTTTTTTCCTGTGGTAGCTGGGATTTCTGTGTTCACAAACTCCAGAAACCCAAATGAAACTGGCTTAATGAAAAAGGGGGATTTAACGATACACATAACTGATGGGATGATTCAGAGGCTTAAACGATGGCATCGAAATTCTGTGTTTATTTCTCCTTCTCTCCTCTGCTGGCTTCATTCTTAGATTGGTTCTATATGTATAGACTCCCTCCAGCTAATAATCCCAGAAAGAAGAGACAGTATCTTTCCTGATGGTTTTAGCCAAAGTCCTGGAGAGCATCTCATTGACTCCTTTTGTGTCACGTGTCCATTGAGGAACCAGGCAAGAGGGATGCAAGCCCTCTAGTCAGTGAGGCCTGGCTCTTGTCTAACCACACTATAGGGACAGCAGGTCAGAGAGGGAAGAAAGGGAGGGCACACCAGAAGTGTCAGACGCTGGTGCACATGAGTGTTTCAGGAACACAGATTCCTGTGATAGGAATTGTTGGGTGGACAATGATAGGGTCTCCATAGAGAATCCTTCCAGAAGACATATTGCTTCCAACAAGGATGGCCAGCATTTAAGACCCAGGTAGAGGAGGAGGAAAAGTGACTCATGAGACAAGGTAAAGTACAGTAAAATAGGAAGAAAGAAAAGAAATGGCTTCAAGCAGGAGGGAGTGGTCAACAATAGCTGCAGCTTCACAGAGGTCACAGTGCCCTTGATAGAGTGGGCCCTCCGTGTCTGTTTGTAAATGACCAAGTATATTCATTGACCGCAGGTCAGTGTATTTAAATGTGGGTATTTGGGGGAGCTTTATAGTACGCTATTCAGTGGAACTATATTTAAAGGGAAAATTCTGCAGTCCCAACCACATTCAGGCTGTTAATGTTTTATCAGCTTAGAAGAGGTGAATGACTTTAGACATGCCATTCTCGTTATGTTTAAAAGGTTTAGTCCACTGCTCTTGCCAGGGATAAACATGCCATATATGTGTGATGTGAAGGGCCACAGTACAATGTTTACTTAATGCCACCATCTCTAGGTTTGAAACGCAGGGCTTGACACTTAATACAAGAATTGAGTTCTTAGGCATCTCCAGCCAGGAGATTATGGACAGCAAAAGTTATTTTCCATGGGGCCATTCACCTTAGCATGGCTTCCCTCTGTCCCCTCTGAGTTCTCGGAGGGTGACATCTGCGCCCACCTCCTCCACGGGGTCGTGATGTGGAATAGTTCTTGCTATCCTGAAATTAAGTGGTGGATGTAACATCTCTCCATTATCTTTTTGGCTCACTGATGTTGACAGAGGCTCCATTTTCCATTTTCAGTTTATTTGTAGGTCCCTTTCCCTCACTGAGTTGAAGAATGGACTTATCAAGTTTATTGACCTTTTTCATAATTCTGGACTTTTCAGTAAGGTTGTCTCACAGTTTTCTCTCTACTAGATAAAACTCACTCCCTCACTCCATCAGCTCTTTCAAGGCTTTGCTCAGACTTGACCTTCTCAGTCAGACCTACCCTAACCACCCAGTTTTCATATTGCAACTTGCCCCTTCTCTGCCCTCTGCCCAGCTTCCCCATCTTTTCACCTTGCACTGTATTACCTTTCTGCTGTGCCGTCATCACCTTCTAACATACTCTCTCCTTGACTTGTTTTTCATTTGATGGTCTCTCCCACCAGACTGTGAGTTCCATGAGGACAGAGATCTTTGTCTGTTTACTGATATGTCCTAATTTCCAGAACAGGATCAGGCACACCGTAGGGAAACAACAAGCCTCTGTGGAATATTCGGTGGTGCTGTTTTGCACGGACAGGTTAGAAACTTACCCAAAGTCACTCACTCACAGAGCCGTACTTGAACTTGACCTTATTCCTAGTCTTCCCAAGCCCAGGCGTAAAAACTGGCTTGCAGAAGGTTCACAAGACCACTGCAGGAGCCTAGCACACCTTCCAGGCTCTCAGGGACCCATGTTCACTTGTAGTTGCCACCAGGATGGTGCAGGAGAAAAATTTCACAGGCTCTGCACTCTGTCCAGAAACAAAGAACAGATTCCAGTGTGTCTGTGTTCCCGAGAAGATTGGAAACTCCTCGAATGGTGGGACCACAGGTGTGCTTATTTATTTCCCACCTGCTGCAACATCCAACAAAATGCAGGGTCCTGGCTAGGGTTAGGGTTAGGATTAGGTCACCCTAATTCAATTCATATTAATTAAATTCAGTTGAAAGATGGAAAAACTGGTTTGTGAGAAATGAAGTCTGAGCTTGGATGTGGTGGTTGGATGATGTTTTATTATCCTAGAGAGATGATGATTCACAGCAGGGACAGGGGAGCACGCGGGAGGAGGGGTGGTTTTAGATTGAGCATACGGGTCACTTAGAGTTCCCTCCTTGGGCCTTCCATGGTGTGTGTTTTCATTTTCTTGGCTTCTCATAACTCTTGTTTGGCTGCCTCACTGCTGTCCCGTTCACAGTGGAGGACTTAACACATGGCCAGCAGAGCTGGCTCTTCCGCTGTGAGCGTGTTGCTCTGTGCTCTGTAATCAGCCGAGCCCCTTTTGCAAAACTCAGAGGGGAAAACACAATCTGCTTCTAGCTGCAGATCTACCCCAGTGGTGACAAGCTGATGTCATCCAGTTGGCCAGCTCACGGCATGTAGCCACCGCTGTGACGCCACTTTTAACTGTGTCATGTAACAGCTGAGAAGTGCCTGAACAGCCCCAAACATCCTTCAGTCCAGATTTATAGCCTAACTCATCAACTTCCTTGCCTTCCACTCCCCAGGACAACACCCGCATACCAGGGCCATGGGTTTCCCTTAACTCAAACCATGCAGGTTACTGTAATTCATCTCCTGGGAAGGGACGGAGGCCTGAAGTGAATGCTAGCAGCTTCTCTGCATCTCAGCCTTCAAAGTAAGGATCTGTTTTTCCTTCCCATTTAGGACATCAAGGCTGGTGTGCAAGAGTTATATCTTTTTTTTTTTCTTCATTTTTCCTTTTTTCTCATGCCAAAGTATACTATAATAAATACATGGATTTAGTCATGTGGTTCAAACAGCAGCACAGTCCTGTGTGTCCCTGCTAATATGTCAAAGAAGTTTTTATGGGCTCTCATGTTTTAAAAAGCCTACAGCTTTCTCTGTAGACTCGAAGGGCCATTGCTGATGAATCTTCAGAGAACGGGGCAGTGGTGTGTTTTGAGGCACACGAAGGCTACATGAGTGGCTTCAGGGAATTTAGTAGAAGTGATAAATCTAGACCCTCTTCAGTGAAAGAATTTGAAAACCTTCCTTTCTCAGCAATGAGGAAGCCCTCCTTAAAGTACCTCCTGAAGTCAGAGCTCGATTTGGTTACAAGCCAGGGCAACATCTTCCTGACAAGGCTAACAACTGGCATTTGCCCTCCTTTACTGACTGGAGCCTTCTGGTTCTACAGGATTTACAGACATGAACCTGGAGATTCCAAACAGTGTCCTTTACCAGGGGTTCATATTTCAGACAAGATCTTCGAGGTCATAGACTTTCTCATTCCTTCTTTCCTTTTGCTACCAGTTGTGGAGGTACTCTGAGTGGACCAAACCATGGTGCTTCTGCCTCAGTTGCAGAAAGGCAGTCAGTGACACTGAGGTGGTTACTATCTTAAAATATCCATTGAGAGAAAAAGGGGCAATACCACCTTTGTCAGGAGAATCAGTGACAGTTGCAAAGATCTGGCATGTAAATGAGAGTCAGGAAGTAACAAGAAAAATTCCATTGACCCCATGTCCACTCTAGCCTATGAGTTGAGTTAGTAAGACACTTGAGGCTTTCTTTTACTCATTGTTTCACTTTCTGAAGAACACTTAACTGCACTTACATCCACTACGTGCCTATATTACTTACCTGCTAGAAGATAACTGTACAACTATAACTAATACAGTATCGCTAACAATGAGCATACTCTTCCATGGAAGATGTGGGAGAGAAAAACATAAAAACTACTTTTGAAACAATGTCATAAGGGAAATAAATAAAATAATCTATATTTATCGAGCGTTTATTATATGTTCGGTCCTGAGCTAAAAGCCTAACATGGATTATTTCATCAACTCTTCACAATCAATTTCTGAGATAGGTACCATTACCATAGTTACTCTGCATGTGAGAGAACTAAGGCTCACAGGAGTAAAACTTGTCTAAGATCACACAAGTAGGGAGAGGCAGAGCTGGGATGAGAACCTAGGCCTAACTCCAAAGCTTAGTCTTATAACCAGGATGCTGTACTACTTTCCATGCGGTAGGAAGTTATAAGCCAAATAGTATGGGTTCTCCAGAAGGAGCAACTAATTAGGGCAGTAAAGGGAAGAGTAGCAGGAAAAACTTTGAACTACTTTTTAATTCCATTTTATTTCTTCTACTGACCTATTATTTATGCCTCTTTTTTTAAAAGTCATTGCAATTATATTAAGAATATAAAACTTAAATTCAGCAGAATCTACCTTCAAATTATATTATACCATTGCTTGTCTAGTGTAAGGAATTTCAACAGTTTCCTCCCTGGCATCCTTGGTGTTATTGTCATATACTTTATTTTAACATATGCTAAAAACACATAATACGCTGTTACTATTTTTGCTCTTCTAGGGCATTTGAAAATAAGAAAAAACGATTTATTGTCACCTTTCATTTCTGATGCTCTATTTCTTTGTGTAGATCCAAATTTCTGTATCATCTTTCTTCTGCCTGAACTTCCTGAACAATTTCTGTAGTATAGGTCTATTGTCAATGAATTCTGTCAGTTTTGTTTGCCCAAGAAAGTATTTCTCTCTCATTTTTGAAAGATATTTTCACTGGGTATAGAATTCTATATTGACAGTTCCTGCCCCCTCCCCCTTTTAAAACTTTAAAAATGTCTCTCCATCATCTTCTGGCTTACAGAAAGTCTTCTGTAATTTTACTTTTGTTCTTCTCTGTGTAATGTGCCTTTTTGGGGGGCTGCCTTCAAGATTTTCTCTTTGTCTTTTGTTTTTAGCAATCTGATTATTATATGCCTAGTGTTGGGTAGGTTTTGTTCTTGTTATTTGTTTGTTTATTCAATTGTTTGTTTGGGTATTTATCTTCCTTGGTGTTATCTGACCTTCTTGAGTCTGCGGCTTGGTGTCTGTCATTATTTTGGAAATTTCTTGCCCATTATATCTTCAAACATTTCTTTGTCCTGTCCTCTCTTTCTGAGGTTCAAAATATACATACGTTAGTTTGATATTGTTATATATCTCTTGGATACTCAATAATGTTTTCTTTTTTAAATTCACTCAGTTTTATCTTTGTGTTTCAGTTTAGGTCATTTTTCTTGATCTGTCTTCAAGTTCATTAATTCTTTCCTCAACTGTGTTAGTATGACAAGCCTGCTGAAAACATTCTGTATCTCTCTTGTGTGTTTTCCATTTCTGTCATTTCCATTTGAGTCTTTCTTTTATACTTTCCACCTCTCTGCTGAAATTTTCCATCTAATCTTTCATATTGTGTACCTGTTCCATTAGAGCCCATAACATATAAATCAAAGTTATTTTAATTTCTGTCAGATAGTTCCAACATGTGTTTCGTATCTGAGTCTAGCTCTGGTTGTTGCTTTGTCTTTTATCTTTCTTGCCTTTTCATATGCCTCATAATTTTTTTTTTTTTTTTTTTTTTCCTTGCGTTATGCGGGCCTCTCACTGCCGTGGCCTCTCCCATTTGCGGAGCACAGGCTCCGGACGCGCAGGCTCAGCGGCCATGGCTCACGGGCCCAGCCGCTCCGCGGCATGTGGGATCTTCCCGAAACAGGGCACGACCCCGCGTCTCCTGCATCGGCAGGCGGACTCTCAAGCACTGCGCCACCAGGGAAGCCCTGCCTCATAATTTTTTGTTGAAAGCTGGACTTCTTATGGAGGGCCATAGAGTAAAAAAGCAAATAGCTTTTGTGCCTGGAACCAGGCATGCCTTTCCTTCTGCTAGATTTTCAGTGCAGGGTTTGAGTTAACATAGTTAGGAGATGGGCCAGGTTAGGGGTTTGTTATTGCCATGGTTACCCTCAGGGTACCACAGACTTCAAAACTTCTGAAGGGATACCTTGTGTTTAGGTTGGGAGTTGGTTTCCAGAGCGATGTCTGCTCAGTGCTCAGCTCTACGCCCACACTGCTCCTCAGTGTGTCTCTTCACATGTGCTTGTGCCTTTCCTGTCCCTCTCCTATCAGCATCTGGCTTTACTTTTCACTGGGAACTTGTTAGCTTGATGGCAGGGGGAGAAGGTGGAAGGGGAGGACGTTCTCTGTTTTCTAATTAAACCTCAGTCTTAGGTCTTCGCCCTGTCCCTGTGTCCTTCTCGGTTCTCCTCATCCCCCTCCAGCTGCAGTTGGGTCCAGCAGGTACTCCTGCCCCTTCCTCAGGAGTGGGGTTTTTGTTGCTGTTCTGTCGTTCCCTTCCCCCAGCTGCAGTGAGTCTTCACCGGTGCCCAGGAGATGACAGTGTTTGCTGACCTTTCCTCTGTAGACTGAAATATGTGTCCCGTAAGAGAGGTCTGGGGAAAGGGTGTAGCAGAATTTTGTGCTCCTCCGTGTGTCTGCTCTTTGCTTCCTTCAGGTCTGTACGACATCAGACACTTCCTTAGGGTTCCCTCCGACCTTTTCTGTGAGCACCCAGGGGAGCGCATGGGGAGAAAGAGCCTGCAATTTCTAGAGCCCCCAGGGGGCTTCCTGGTGTCCTACGAGCCGACACTTGACTATCACCAAAATTCATCAGCTCTTTTGGGCAGACTCTTCCTACCAGTTTCTGGTGACGTCTGCCCCAGGTGAGGGAGTACTTACCTCCTTTCTCCTTGAAGGTGCTTGTCTGTCCTTAGATTGTGGGCCAGCTGGCTTCTCTACAGCCCAGTTCTCCAATGGGTTAAAAAAGCAGTCATGAATTTGAAGTTTGTCTGGCTTTTTCTCATTATAAGGGTGGGAAGAATGCTCTTTTCAGCTTTCTGTGTCCAAGAGGAGAAACCAGAAGCTCTTTGAACTACTTTTTAATTTTACATGAAATTTTGATAAATTTGGTATATTAGAACGTTTTGATGGCAAGTGACAAAAGCTCAACTTAAAGTTGGACTATGTTGCTTTACATAACTAGGATGCCTGAGAGTAGATCTCATTTGAGATGGGGCCATACCCAGAGCAAACTATCTTTTCGTACTCTCTCTTTCCTACTTAATTTTGCCTGATTTTGCTTGGGGCCATTCTCCATACAAGGAACAAGATAGCTCCCTGGAGCCCCACCTTCATATAGCAATGCTGATGGAATTAACATCCTGTACCTGTTGTCTGTATCACAAACTGTGCTTACCCCTGCATCAGTCATCGTGGACAGAGGGGGATGTCATGACCGTCCCAGTGTAGACCATGTGCCCACCCAGTGATCAAAGTCAGGGGAGTACACTGTGTTAACAGCCACTGCACTGGCTTTGTATGATCTCTTAGGTAAGTGTGTGGAAGTTTCTTCAGCAGTGGTTTAAAATTAATTTTTGCAACCTAGACGTCTATCAGTAGTATAATGATCCAATAGATTGGCCAAACAATGGAATATTATGCAGATAATTAGATGTGAGGGAGAGCAATTTATACCAACACTGAACAATGCCTATGATCTATGAAATAGAAAAATCAAGTTTCAGAACACTATATATTGCTAATTCAATTTAAATAAAAAAGACACACACACACACACACACACACACACACACACACACACACTCGCATGCATGTATTGCACAGGTGCATGTGCAGAAAATTCCAAGTCCTGGAAGTTAGGTCAGAATGAGGTGGGTTACAAGAACTTTCACTTTACAATTTAAGCAATTCTGAATTATTTGGTGTTTTTAAAGTGAGTTTGTATTATTATATTTGTATAAAAATCAATACATTTTAAAAGTTTAGGTGCTTAAAGCAGAGAGCTACTGTTATTTGGAACACCACTGTATGAATCACCTTATTTCTATGTGTATTAGATGGATGAAATGTTTTTACAAGTACAAAATCTCAGGAGAGTACATGAGGTAGATATCCAGGAGGTGTGGGAGGGATGGGATATCCGATCAGGACCTTCAGAGAAGATGGAGAAAAAGCTGCTTCGTAGCTACAGATATCAGCATTATTTGTTTCTCTTACTAAAATGCTACATGGGTAAAAGCAGCAGCTTGATAGGAGGCTTATGAACTTGGCCGTCATACGCTCTT
>NW_006794028.1:1882980-1888353 GCF_000442215.2 Lipotes vexillifer | reverse complement strand
GCTCTTCCTAAAAACTGCATTTGTCACCCTTAGGGTTATAATGAATCTTCAAGAGGGAGGAAGCCCCCAGAAACAGAATCTAGAAAGCTGTCTTTTCCCCATAGGGAAGAGAAAGCTAAACAAAAGCCAAAACAAAGATGGGAGACTATCCTACATACGGTAATTGGATGAAAGCTAATGTAAGGAATTTAGAGGACTAAGGAGCTGAAAAGGAAGGCAGAATGTGTATATTAACTGTATTGTTTCTTCCACTTCACTCCAGCCTCCATTTGAGCAAGACACTTGAACAAAAGGTAACCCTGTCTCCCTGGTTACTTTTTTCATCTCCTGTTTCTTCTGTGTTGAAGTCCACCCTTGCCTCCTTCCCCAGTGACCCACCTCCCCACACACCTGAGCCAGTACCCGTCTGTCTACCACAAGCAGAAACACACACACAGATGCAGCATTAAGTTTAATTCCCAATTCTCAGGGGTCTTGACAAGATTTTGACTTTTGTGCATTTCTACCTCTTGGTAGATTGTAAAGTTTAAATGTGCATTGGTGACTTCATTTGCATTTATGGGTACCCTCATTAGTGGTTATGAAATATGAACCTAACTAATATTTTCTGTCATGTTCTCCTCTGAATTTGTTTTGCTGCATAAAGCTGGCTAATCAAAGCATCAGGCCTGTTGCATTTCCCTTTATTAGCTGTGCATTCATCTGCCTGAGTAGCCTACACCTGCTGAGTACACTCATCCCTGTATCATCCCTGTTTCTCTACTTAGTTATTAAGTGCAATTATCCAAATTGCACTTCACAGGTGATAACTTATTATACCAGGTTCCTTTCTCTTTCCTTAGACTTTGGTCTCCCTTAATGGTTCTATTTTCACTTTTCTGTTGTAGATTAATCAGATTCATCTTGCTTGATACATCTTGCCTGAATAATCCTGAAATTTTACATTTTACTATTAAATATGGTGTTTACTTCAATATAGCACTGCTACCTTTTAGCAGTTTAAGAAGAACTTTTATATTACTAGGTTGTGAGGGATTTTTATGAGTGAGTGCTGAATTTTATGAGTGAGTGCATCATTCCTGCATCAGTTGAGCATCATATGGTTTTTCTTTTTTTTTAACTTTCTTATTTTCGTGAATTGTATTGACATTTTTTCTAATAAACCATTATATGATGAACCACATTTGGTCATGATATATTTTTATATATTTGTAGATTCGTTTCATAAATATTTTATTGAGGAGTTCTGCATTTACATTAATAGATCAGAATGTCTATATTTTCTTTTCTGACAATATTCATTTTTTGTAATAAAAAATTGACTGCCACTATAAACTGTGAAGGTTTTCTAAGATGCACATTTTAAGGCTATGTCTTTTACTCTACAAATTGCTTTAGCTGAGTCCCACAGGTTGTGATTGGTATTACTGCTTTTCATTATCTTTCATTTTAAAGCATTTCCTAATTTTGATTATCATTTATTCTTAGTTAATTCAGTGTCATTTTTGTTGTTATTGTATCTGAGTGCAAAGTTTGTGGTTGCTGCTGCTGTTGTTATTTTACTGTCTTTTTATTATTGTCTTCTAACTTAATTGCAAAGCAATTTGCATGATATCAATTCTTAGCATCAGTTAAGACTTCCTTTTAGTTTACTAAGTCATCAATTCTTGTAAATGTCCATATGCTTGAAAATTATATTCTTTCTCTTTTGGTTGGCTGCAAGGTTCTAATACACATATCTCTTAGATAAAGCTTGTTAATTCTGTTGGTCACATATTTTATATCTTTATTAATCTATAGTCTAACCAAACCATCATTTTCTAAGATGCCTGTCTTAAACTCTCCCCCTATGATGTAGATTTGTTAATCTTCCCTTGTAATTCTGTCCATTTTTACTTTAGATATTTTGAGACTGTGTGGTTAAGTTATTCCAGTTATTCCATTCCAGTTATTTTATCTTCTGGGGACTCTTTACTTTCATCATTATGCACTGCTTTTTATCCTTTTTCGGTAAAATTCTATTTTGTCTAATATTAATATAGGTAAGCAAGCTTTCTTTTGATTAAGATTTACCTGCTATATATTCTTTTCATTCTGTTACCTAAAACTTTCTAAGTCATTTTAATAGTTCTTATAAAAGCATTTAGCACAATTTTTCTTTTTAATACAGACTGAGAATCTCTACATTTTAATAGACAAACTTTATCCATTTGCGTTACTCTGATTACTGATATGTTTGTACTTTTTTCTATCATGATATTTTGCTTTCTACTTACAATGCTTTTTCTTTGTCCCCCCACCCCTTCTTTTTTGCCTTCTATTGAATTGAATAAATTTTATTTGATCTCTTCTTTCCCTCTCGTACTTTGGAAATCGCGTATTATATTTCTAGTCCTTTAGTGCCATGAATCTCAATGTGTGGTCCCCAGAGGAAGCATCGTCAGCATCCCCTGGGAGGTTATTCCTGGGCTCCATCCTAAACTTACTGAATCAGAACCTCCGCAGGTACGAACCAGAATCTTTTATTTACAAGCTCTCCAGGTGATTCTGATGCACATTAAAGTTTGAAAACTTCAGTGATTTAGTGGTTACTCAAATTATTAATAAGCACATTTGATTAGCATATGAAGTTCTTTAAATGCAGTTTTTTTCTTTTTGGCGTTTAATGGGAGGTCTGCATATTCTGGTTGTGGAAGTGTCCCTGAAGACGATTTATGCAAGAAAGTTTTGTCATCCTTCACTACTTTTAATATTAGTCTCTCAATTTTGTGTTCCTGCTCTTTTGGAATAGTCTACATTTAAACTCCACTCCCCTACATTACAATGGCTTTGGCACGTTGTGGATGATAGATTTTTATCTACTCTACACCAGGCAGCAGGAAAACTTTTGTGCTTTCTCTCCATTAAAATCCAAGTCCTCAGCTCCTGCAGCCCATATTCATGCCTATGTCCTCTTGGGGTCATCATGGTGTCAGTTCAGACTTAGCATTCTCATTTAAAATTCCTTCTTTGGTTTTGACTGTTAGAGATTTTTCCTTCTTTGGAATTCAAATATTAATTATATTTTCTTACAATTTTTTAGATTATTTATGTTATTTTTACAGTGGGATGGTAGCCTTTCTGCACTACCATGCTCCCTGAAGCCCATCAATACTTTGCTAAACAGTGTGTTATGTAACAGGCTCCCAACACACATTGTGTATTGAGATAGAATCCATTTCTCATAGAATAGAATAGAATCGTATTCTGAAATACGATTGTGTAACCACTGCCTGAATACGTTTATTTAACATACAATTCTAACTCATATTGTCAACCCCATTTGAGAATATTTATGTTTTAAAGCTAATATCCCCAAATTTATCATCTTTGCTGTTATCAGCCAGTTATTCTATGAAAGTAGTGCTCCCCCTTCCCTAAACAGTGGTATCCCACTTTTGAAATGTCACTGGCTTTACTTTTTCCATTCCTCCTCGAACATTTTTTTTTAATCCCCAAATCCCTACCTGTGCATTGAAATGTCTGATAGACTTCCCCAATTCTGTTGTTCCTACCTTTCAACCCCTCAGCTGGGCTCCCACCTGAATTCATCACCTTGTTCCCCCTTGAACCTGCCAACGTCTTTGCATTTGTTTACCTCCTTTCCAAGCACTCTGGTCTCTGCTCCCTCAGCGTTCTCTCTCGTTTTGAACTCAATTTACCTTTAATCCAATAGCCAGTCTCTGGGACTCCTTTCAGCCTTGCCTGCCTCTTCAAGTTCAAACACTGGTAATCACAAGTTGCATATTTTTCCGAGAAAAGAAACAACAACAACTCACTGACTTTGACAACAAAATGCAAAAAAAAAAAAAAAAAAAAAAAAGTGGCAAACGATAGAACTAATCTGGGAGACTAGTGAGGCTGGAGCAATAGGATAAAAGGTAGCGATTGGGATTGGGGGGTGGAAATTACAATTTAATCAAATGGAATAGTGTATGGGCAGCTCCCTAAGACAATGCCCAATATAAGAGCATTCAATAAATGGTGAGTTATTTCATTGGGGCAGGAGGGAGGAAGTCCCCAGAGAAAAGCTGGCCTGTGCTTTCTTTCCGAATGTATCAGTATTAGCAAGGAAATGTGTTAGGGTCATCCTTATTGGGTGACACTTCTGTTAAGATAGTTTGTGAATTTATGCAAATTGCATTTCCTACCTAGAGCAGAGATACAACAGCATGTCTAGGCCTGATTGAAAAGATATTTCTAAAAAGGGTTATTTGAAGTGAGAGTATTTATGTTGTCTTTCTTTGGGCAACAGCCAGAATTATTCCACTGTGAGTTCCTGTCGTCTTTTCTGAGTGTTTTCAGCGAAAAAGACCCCAATGATTATCTTTTCTCATATAGTCATACTTGGGTAATTGGGGAAGTTTTTTATGCTTTAATAGGCATATTAAAGCATAAAGTACTGAGATTTAAGATCTTAGCAGCAGAACATTAGGAATGAGTTAAGCTTCAAAAAAACAGAGACCTCGAACTGTCTAAGGAGATGCAAGTTCATAGCTAATGGAAATGGATTTCTGTTTAAAGTACTCAGTGCGTACATGTCAATCCCAAACTCACACACTGCTATATATAAAACAGATAACCTACAAGGACCTACTGTATAGCACAGGGAACTGTGCACAGTACTCTGTAATAACCTAAATGGGAAAAGAATTTGAAAAAGAATAGATACGTGTATATGTATAGCTGATTCACGTTGCTGTGCCCCTGAAACTATTACAACATAGTTCATCAACTCGACTCCAATATAAAATAAAAATTAAAAGCACTTCAATGCAGTGCTATGCTGCACGTGGCAACGTTAGTGTTGTTGTTTCCATGAACTCGTCTTAAATGTGTTATTAATTTATACACAATGGCCTAATACGGTACAGAAAGTGCCTCCTTCAGTGCTTCTCATTAATGATCAATATTTAAGCTTCCTTTTGTGCTTAGACATCAATTTTTGGATACCCACAAATTTTTCATTGTTTTTTCATCTGACTTAGCCATAGAAGAGAAGAAAGAAGTGTAAAGGGAAAATCTGAAGTTGAGTCTTTTAACGTGGAGCACCCCCCCCCCACTTTTAGGAATAAAATAGGTCAGCCATGTCAATCTTCTTGGAGCCATCCATTCTTAAGGAGCTCAGGTAACCCAGCAGCCTGCCGTGTTGAGACAACTTGAATGTCACTGGGCTTGTTGGGCGGTGTCATCTTTCATTCGTTGGGCGTTTGTACTGAAAAGGGCATTCCAGGACAGGTCATAGCCCTCCATCACTGTGTACATGAAGAGGTCCCCGATAGTGACAAATCCGGCAGCTCTGATTTGTCAGCTTCTCACTTGTGACCCTGCCCC
>NW_006794028.1:1871259-1882970 GCF_000442215.2 Lipotes vexillifer | reverse complement strand
GCAGGAAGGTGTAGGTAGAGGAGACCTTTCCTGAGCTGCTTCCTGCTGCTGTCCTTCCAGGAAGGCTCATGGCCTCAAGGAGACATGGTAAGGTTGGGAGGTAGAAATGTCTATCACCAGGCAGAGAACCAGGAATTTCAACCTGTGGGTTTAGGGGCCAGTGACTCACAGTGTGCCCTAAGCAGCCCACTTAGCCTCTCTGAGTCTGATTTGCTCCTCTGAAAAATAAGAGGTCCTGGATTTAGTTAAGTTTCGGTTGCTTAGAGGAGGGGCCCTAGAATTTCCTGATTGTGAGCAAATACATCCTCAAAATAAGATATCCACCTGTCCGAACATGTATTTATTAAACTCCGCACTCGACAAAGATGAAGTCACTTAATCCTCAAAATGACAGTGTGTGGGGGCTTCCCTGGTGGCGCAGTGGTTGAGAGTCCGCCTGCCGATGCGGGGGACGCGGGTTCGTGCCCCGGTCCGGGAAGACCCCACATGCCGCGGAGCGGCTGGGCCCGTGAGCCATGGTCGCTGAGCCTGTGCGTCCGGAGCCTGTGCTCCGCAACAGGAGAGACCACAGCGGTGAGAGGCCCGCGTACCGCAAAAGACAATAGTGAGAGGCCGGCGTACCGCAAAAAAAAAAAAAAAAAAAAAAAAAAAAAAAAGAGTTTGAGTCTGTGTTAGGCCTGTCTGCCCAAGTCACCTATGGACTGGTGGGAAATAACGTGGTGGGGAGTGATTTTTCTAAATTTTTATTTTATATTGGAGTATAGTTGATTAACAATGTTGTATTACTTTCAGATGTACAGCAAAATTATTCAGTTGTACAGATACATGTATCTGTTCTTTTTCAGATTCTTTTCCCATTTAGGTTATTACAGAATATTGAGCAGAGTTCCCTGTGCTCTACAGCAGGTCCTTGTTGTTTATCTATTTCATATATAGTGGTGTGTATATTGTCAGTCCCAAACTCCCAATTTATCCCCCCCCCCCACCGCAACCTTCCCCTTTGGTAACCATAAGTTTGTTTTCTAAGTCTGTGAGCCTGTTTCTGTTTTGTAAATAAGTTCATTTGTATCAGTTTTTAAAATTCTACATATAAGAGCTATTATATGATATTTGTTTCTCTGTCTGACTTCACGTAGTATGAACACCTCTGGGTCCACCCATGTTGCTGCAAATGACATTATTTCATCCTTTTTTATGGCTGAGTAATATTGCTTTACATATATATGTATGTATATATATGTATGTATATACATACATACACACCACCTGCATACACACCACACCTTTATCCATTCATCTGTCCATGGACATTTAGGTTGCTTCCATGTCTTGGCTATTGTAAATAGTGCTGCTATGAACATTGGGGTACCTGTATCCTTTCAAACCACGGTTTGGGAGAGGACTGATCTTTATGTGATCCTAAGAGAGACAGCCTCAAGCTGACATGAGAGAGTAAACTGCTCTTCTCTCAACTGTCAGCATCTCAAAAGCACTGGCAGCTGTGGAGTCCCATCCAGATCCAGGGTTCAAGAAGCTTAAACCAACCGCAGGCTTAAAACTGAAGTGGCCTTTTTGAAAGAACTCAGAAGCCCGTTGAAATCAGGTCTCTGGTGGGTGTCAGTGAGATAGAGGGAAGAAAGTGAAAAGGTACTAGGAAAAAACCATTTGTTTTTCTTTCCCAGAATTCACATTCCTTCGCAGTTCTTCTGGTCCGATCACATCATCTTCCTCCATTTCACCCCCTCTTTTTTTTTTATACTCCCTTCATCCTCCCTACTGTCTCTATTTCTTTCCTCTCCCTCTCGCTCTCTCCTCTTTCTCTTTTTCTCTGTCCCCCTTCCCTTCCCTTCTCTCTGCCTCCGATTCTTCCCTGCTAGGTTTGTGACTAGGGTCCCCAGTGGACACGTCTAGACCCCAGGCTTCTGTACACAACCAGATGCCAGTCACTTCTTAAGAACTCCAAGTTTGCTGTGCCTTTGAGAGAACATTTATCCTTGGTTCATCTTCTGTAGCCAGTCCAAGGATGTTTAAAGTTATTCTCCAAACCCAGGATATTGATGAGAATGTGGTGAGACAAGAATAGTGAGAGGAAGAATTGGAGAGGATTCTAATCAACCTCATTTTTCCCTCATGACACTTTCATGAAACAGTTCAGGATAACCTCACCTTTTGTTCCAAACTTACAAGACTGACCTTTCACTGAAAGGCTAAGTTACCTTGGTTCCTTGAACCGTTCCTCAATGGTCCCGTTTTCCGGCCTTTGTCTTTTTTCATTGTGGTCTTCTGATGTTCTGTGTAACACCTACTGAGCCTAATTAAGAATTCTGTCTTTTTCTCTTTTCGCATCATGGCTCTGGTGAATGTATTTCACTGTCTCGAATGCTAACCAGTCTAGGAACAAACACATCATGCCATTTGAAGTTTCCGTTGTTATGAAATATTACTCTTCTGTAAAAAAGAATGAAATAATGCCATTTGCAGCAACATGGATGGACCTAGACATTAGCATACTGAGTGAAGTAAGTCAGACAGAGAAAGACAAATATCATATGAAATCACTTATGTGTGGAATCTAATTAAAAAAATGATACAAATGAACTTATTTACAAAACAGAAACAGACTCACAGACATAGAAAACAAACTTGTGTTTACCAAAGGGGAGGTGGAGGGATAACAGATAGGAGATTGGGATTAACATATACACACTACTATATATAAAATAGATAACTAATAAGGACCTAATGTGTAGCACAGGGAACTCTACTCAATATTTTTTTTTTTTTTTTTGCATTATGCGGGCCTCTCACTGTTGTGGCCTCTCCCGTTGCGGAGCACAGGCTCCGGACACGCAGGCTCAGCGGCCGTGGCCCACGGGCCCAGCCGCTCCGCGGCGGCATGTGGGATCTTCCCGGACCGGGGCACGAACCCGTGTCCCCTGCATCGGCAGGCGGACTCTCAACCACTGCGCCACCAGGGAAGCCCTACTCAATATTTTGTAATAACCTATATAGGAAAAGAATCTGAAAAAGAGTGGATATATGTATATGTATAACTGAATCACTTTAAACTGTACACCTGAAACTAACACAACTTTGTAAAACAACTATGCTTCAATAAAAAAAAAAAAAAATGACGTCTCCATTATGGATGCAGAGCGTATGTCAAGTTCCGAAAGCTTGTTGCTAGGATACTTCCTGACTGCGTCTAGCAGTGACAGCTGTAGAATTTCACATCTGGGGTCCATCAGTCACTTCTCTCCACAAAGCAGGGACCCTCTCCATTCTCCTCGGCGCATTCATAGTCTGGATCTCCAGCCCAAACCACTGAGCATGTTTCCCCTCATGTTCATCCTTAGGTCTCTTCTCTCCACCCCATACTTCTCTCCAGAACTCAGCTTTCTCCTGTGCAGGCTTGTCTAGCAAATGCAACGGCTCCCATATCCTATCTTGGCTTTCTAAAGCGCTTTGTAACTTGCAGTGTTACAAAGCGGGATGGGGCGATTTTCTCCAGCAAGAGTGGCTGAAGAGGAAAACTGAAATCCATACACAAAAACTTGAACGATGTCCATCACTATGGGGTTTTGTGTGAATCTCCTTCTGAAAGACCCAATACGAAGAAGGAAGGACCAAGCTGTGAGTGTTCCTCTAAGAAACACCATATCTATGGGCTGAAATCATTAACCTGGTGAAATTAACCACACAACCTTACTTCTGACCATCTTGTTGCTGTCTGAAAATATCCTTAAACAGCTGCCTTGCTTATGGGATGAAGGAAGATAAGAGTAAGAGGACAAGCAATAGTCTCACTGCCCCTTCCTAACTTTAATGCAGTCACTTTGACTGTGACCCAGCTGTCACTGTGGTTGTCATCACTGATGAATCTCTGTCTCTTCTTTTGCTTCCAGCTCGGGGACCTGCTTCACAAGCTACAGTTCGTCATGACCTACATGGCTCCCTGGCAGATGGCTTGGGGTTCCTCATTTCACGTGTTTGCTCAGCTCTTTGCAATTCCTCGTATCCTTTCTGCTTCTGTTTTTGCCTCCGAGCTGAGATTCACATTTTACCGATGCAAGTTTTTCATTGAACTCTGGCGGTAAAAGGGTTTTAAAGTCTTTAAGATTACATCTTAATGGGGACCTGGGGAGGCACTGTGGATTCCCTTTAGGTACTTTTAGCCTTAAAAGAAATTTCTTAATTCGGAGCTCTTCCTGTTTCTTAATGCATATTCAGGCATGGCTTGATTTCTTCTGATTTTTCCGTTTCCCATGACCAGATCTCCGTTAAGATATCATGTCTTTTAAATGGAAAGTCACCACTTAAATGCTTTGGTTGACTTGTGCAAAATAGTGCAAACCGATTTGCTGTTATTAAACTTTGTGGATAGGATTGATATATTATTATCGATCATATAACATTATATTATAATATAGTTTGGTAATCTTGTACTTGAGGAATGTTCAAAAACCCCAAATTGGGCACAAACAGAATTACCCCAATATTTTTGAAGACCAAAAAAAAAAAAAAAAAAATTATGGTTTTGTTATCATTAGTCAAGGAACCTAATTTTATCATTTGTAGTTTTGTTTGGTTTCCTTGTCTATTTTTAAGTGTTTCCATAATGATAATTAGTTTTAATTTACTTCAAAACAACTTGACATGCTCCTTCTAAAGATCACTTTGACACAGATAGCTAAATTGTGTGTGCATGTGTATCTGTGTGTGTGTGTTTGGAGAGAGGGAGAAATAGAAAAATCAAGAATACTTTTGAAGAGAGAGAGATTAAACAGAAATATTCTTTTTTTTTCTTTTTAAATTTTTGGCCGCATTGGGTCTTCGTTGCTGCACGCGGGCTTTCTCTAGTTGTGGCGAGAGGGAGCTACTCTTCACTGCGGCGCGCGGGCTTCTCATTGCGGTGGCTTCTCTTGTTGCGGAGCACGGGCTCTAGGCATGCGGGCTTCAGTAGTTATGGCACGTGGGCTCAGTAGTTGTGACTCGCAGGCTCTAGAGCACAGGCTCAGTAGTTGTGGTGCACGGGCTTAGTTGCTCCGCGGCATGTGGGATCTTCCCGGACCAGGGCTCGAACCTGTGTGCCCTGCACTGGCAGGCGGATTCATAACCACTGCGCCACCAGGGAAGTCCCCCCAGTGAATTTATACTTTCTGAATTTGTATTTCCCGAGATGTGGTTCAGGGACTCCTTAGATCAGAATCCCTGGAGGAGCTTGTTTAAAAAAGTAGATTCCTGGGGTCAGCACATACATTTAAAAAAAATCACATTTCGCGGGGAGGACCCTGGAATCTCCATCTTCACAAGCCTTACTGGGATTCTCATCCATTGATGTGTGTGAAGCGCAGTTCTCGGCTGGCATCCACTGGGGGTACTGTGAGCCGGTTTTAATGGCCAAACAGAGCTTTCTTTCCTCAAGGTTGCATAAGGCTCCTGAAGACAGTTCTTAAGGAACCCCTGGGTCTCAACTTTGGGTACAGGGATAGGCACAGACATGGGATATTCATTGTGATAATACATTCTAGATTTTTAAAAAATGCTGTCCTTCCAACTTTTTTTTTTTTTTTTTTAATTATTAAGCATACCCAGAGCTGTCCTCACAACGCACATTGTTCCGTGTTCCTATTCTTCGACCTGCACTGATATTTGTAAAGCGCTTCACGGTTATTTGGAGGAGCAAGCTCAGGAAAAATGATCACAAAAGTGTGAGCTTGCGTATCACCTCTTTCCTGTAACGTTTTCTAGAATGCCAGTCATTTTAGTTTTTCTAAACGGAATCCCTTAAAACAGAGCGAGATGAAAGAGTGAGGGGATTTTTATTTATTTCTGGTGTGTGTCTCGGGTATCCTGTCTAGAATTTAAAGCCTGTTTATTAGATGAAAATGATGAGATGGATGTAAATTTGCAGTTGAGGAGTTGCACTAAGAACTTAAAACTTGAAGTGGTGGTTCCCAATTTTATTCTAACTTTGGTCTCACATAGATCTGTAGCATTTCTTGCGGCCCCTTATGCCTTGTTGGATGAGTCCGGTAATGCTAATTACTCCTGTAGTTCCGTAGCCGAATTAAAACTGTTCTGGAAGCTGTAACTTTCAATTACCTGACCTTTATGTGTGTTGAGGGGTCACACACAAACACATGGTATCTGGCGCTTAATACCTCCTCTAAGGATAAAGGCAGTACTGGGATCCATCTCAGATTGAACACGGCGGGAGTTAAATCTAAGTACTTTCGCGATGGATGGACTGGTTCGCGTGAGAAATTGAACACATCTGAGATGCAGATTTTATTGGGCGTTTAGTTTTAGAATACAGTTGATCCCAGTGCTTTGTGCCTAAAACTGTTCCCGTCAGTGAAACCCACCTCCTGCCTCTGCTAAGTTATAGACCCTTCGAGGTGGCTGTGGAGCCTGACCACTACAGTTGTGTGATGGCTTCCAGGGCTTCCAGCGCCTCTACCCCATCACCCAGAGACACTTCCCCATCCTGGATCAGTTGTGAAGGTAGCTATTTGCTATGTGGAGCCCAACATAATACTGTGCAGAATGTAATGAGCTCGTTTAAGAAACCAGATATATATGCCATCAAGACAAGGCTATCAGGTTCCTAAATGCCAGCCCTGGATCTTGACTAGTTTTGAAATGTTAATGATTTTATCACTCTATTAAGAAGCTGTGGGTTCCATCCTGGCTTTGAGAAGGGGCTAATTTGCTCCATTTTGGAATTGAATTAACTTTCAGGCCAGCGGGGCACTGTTTATTAAATTGCTTTTTCCAGTCCTAGCATGTTTTCTCCCTCGGTAGCCTCTGTTAGTTTCTGAGCTTGTAACCTCCAGGGAAAGATAGGCATGCTCACCCTCTTAATATGTGTAGAGACCACGCAACACCATTGTTTTCGAATAATTAGACAGACTTAGCTGTATTAGCTCTGTTAAATGTGTGTATTGGAAGGGCCGCTTTCTATTTGGTATATCCTTTCGAGCTTCCAGCTATTTTTTTTAAGTATTAACGTTGATATTTTCATTTTAAATGTACTCAGATAAACGCGAAGCTTTTTAAGGAGTCTCCGTCTAGCCCCTTGGCCCACCTCTTGGCTCTCAAAAAATAAAGAAGGCTGCATATTTCTCGGGACTGCCTTAGCCATTACAGTCAAGGTCTTGCGTATTTCCCCAAGAGCCTATGTTTCTTTTCTGATCTTCCCTAAATAAACTAACCTTTGAGGCCATCTATTCACTTCTGCCCTACCTCTGACCTATGAAGCTTCATTTCCTTTCCTCCCAAATTTGAACTTTATTTATAGGCTAGCACTATTTTCCTCGTTTCTTAATTTCTGGATAACTGTTCCTGGCATTTAAAAAACGGATAACATAATCTTTGGGGAAACGTTTAGAATCCAAAAGAACGGCAGTGCCGGCCCACGCAGCCTCCTACCCAGCCCCAATTCCACTTAACTTTGTCCTGGATTTTCTGCAAACCCCACAGTGTCCCCTGTCACCTTCCCCTCACCCAACACCCTCCCTCAGGAACCTCCCCTGTGACCCCTGCTCTGCTTTCTCAGGTCTTTTCAGTACCTTCCTTCCATGACATCTCCCATGGAGTTCTTTTTTCTTCCTGTGACAAGGGGAGTAGTTACATTGGTATGTTTTGTGGCAGAGGTCACAGTGTCCCCTGTCACCTTCCCCTCACCCAACACCCTCCCTCAGGAACCTCCCCTGTGACCCCCTGCTCTGCTTTCTCAGGTCTTTTCAGTACCTTCCTTCCATGACATCTCCCATGGAGTTCTTTTTTCTTCCTGTGACAAGGGGAGTAGTTACATTGGTATGTTTTGTGGCAGAGGGATTTAGATCTTTCCAGCTTCCCCATGAAGAAGAAACTGTTGGGTGATGATGGATATCACAGTAGCTCCTTATTCTGGAGTTCTGCATTTGAACCCAGGTCAAAATAAAAGGAATCGGATTGAAATTGTAGCACAATCGAGATCTTTTTGATACCCAAACAGTTCAACACTATTAATGGAGGAGGTGTTATTTCACTTCTGAAGATGTTTGGAAATAAATAGCAAATGGAAAAAAAATGACACAGCTACCCCTGAAGGAAAACTCTGAGCTTAAATCTATGCAAATGCACTGGGAAGTGCCTGGGGACAAGCAAGGCTCACTCCCTTCTTTGTATTTACATGTAAGTGGGGCTGTGAGGGTCCCTATCACATAACTAAGCCCTGCCACTGATAATATGGGAAAGCCTTTCTATGCTCTGGTAGGTAATGAAACACAGAATCTTCCTATCTGTGACAGACATTCAGGCATTTCTTACTTTCTGCCAGAACTTTTTAAACATGGGCTAAAAAACAAGACCTCCATTTGTGCAGCCGGGTCCCCTTCCAGGTGGGAAAATCAGCCTTGTAAAGGAGATCAGGTCAGACCCGCAGTAAAACCCTCCCAGCCCTCACCCTGAAGGACAAGGAACCATGTGCATGTGTAAAACCTGGGCCGTCTGGCCCCCCACTGACCTCTGCCACCTCTGGCTTTAACAAATCAAAGGCCCCGTGGTGATTGACAGCCGGGAGAAATTCTCCAATGATGAAGTGAGACTGGGGAGGGACCAGACCTTCTGGCATCTCCCCCAGATTTCCAGAGATCAATTAGTTGGGCTTAAGCCGAAAGTGAGAGTCATACTAATTTTAATATTGAACAATTACATTTCTGATCAGAGTGTGTAAAACTGAGGCATACCAAGAAGTGGGAAACCCATGCAGAGTGCTAGGGAGGTGACTTAGCCTACAGCATGCTGTGACTTGTGTACATATGAGTTGAATCAAGCCATTGGTGTTCAGTGTATAATAAAAAAAAATACATATTTTGGAATAGTAGGAAAAGATTCTTTGAGGAATAGAGATGCTATCTTCCCAAACAATGCTATTTATTCACTTTCAAAGTGTAATTTAATTTTAATTATTTATAAAGCTGCTTGATACTTTAGTAAATGTACCACAGTGTGTTTGGTTCAGCTAACAATATCTCAGTAAAAAGAAACTGTTCTTTTCAAATCTTAGATATTAAATCTTTGCCACGAATCATGCTGAGACTGCTGGGATTTTTATGAGAATCATTTGGTTTTCATGGTGGTGAAATGAGACCTAGCAGGATATTATTGAAAGTTTTATATTTGCAAATATGTACATAGAGAGATCACGGGTAGGCCCTTCTTTCTTTCCTCGGTGAGAAAATGGCTTTCATATAAACGAGTCAAAATCGCAAATACTACATAGAAGAATAATCGTGAACACTTTTTTTCCTTAACTCAAAATCCTCAGATTCTGCCATGCTTTTCTTTCAGGCGTTTGCCACGTCCATCTTTTCTACTCCACTGAGCCCGTTTCTCGGGAGTGTCATTTTTATCACGTCGTATGTCAGGCCAGTGAAATTCTGGGAGAAAAACTACAAGTAAGATCCTAAAATCGTTGCTGACTTGCTTTCCTAGGATTCATGTTCAGGATGCTTCTTGACCTTTGTCTATGAAAAGTCCAGGCTTCATGCTTTGCCCTCCTGTGGGGCAGCCCTAGCAAGCTCCCTCCACCCACCCAGTTATCCACTCAGCACGGGGGCTTCCAGGCTCTGGACCAAGCCTGACTGATGGCAAATTTGCAGTCAGGTACTAGTCTAGGTTTCACCAGTTGTGAAGGAAAGTGAGATATCACCACCCACTCTCAGCAGTTGCCCTCAGAGAGGTTGTCTCAGGAGCCGTGGTCCTGTCATTGGATGAGATTACCCCTGGGGGGCACGGCTCCCTGCTGTGGGCCTTCGAAATATACATGTCATGTACAAGTGTACATGCATCACAGCTCAACATAGGAGAGCGTATACCATTTTTTCTGAGCATCATTAAACTTGTACAAGATGATTTCTGCACTTTGTCTTGACTGTTAGACCAGAGTCAGTCATAAATTTCCTCAAGCAAACAGTGATGGAGCGAGGGCAGTGATTTTTTCAGGAGTGGTGGGAAGGGAGGAGTGATGGGTAACTGAGTAACTTTCAAGAGTTGTTAATGATTTGTCGGGGGAGGGCCTGAGAACAGCGGGAGGAGGAGGTGGGGCGAGCCAGCCTGTCCCCAGCTGGGGTCGTCTTCCGTTGCAGATCTCATTTGCCCTAATTTACTAGCCATACCTGGGCTGTTGTGTCCAAGCCCTAATCCATCTTCTGTAACGTGTCTACCTTTTCTACTGCTCTGCCACTTTACAATGCGCCCTTCACGTCTCACAGAGGCCGACGTTAAGTTAGGAGATCTGTGTGGTTAGATGGTTTACGTGCACGGAAGATGCACGTCCTTCTGGGGCAGGTTGGTAGGGCGTCGTGATGAAAACACAGCCTGGGCCGCCAGCCTGCCTGGGCTCACACCTCGCCTCCACCCTCGGCGCTGGTGACCTCAAGGCCTCTCTCCTCTTCTGTAAAATGGGTTAAAGGAATAAGGCGTACTTCACAGCCTTGTGGGGAGAATACGAGTTAATAGACCTAAAGCACCTAGAACAAAGTAAGCATCATGCTGGCCTGCGCTGGTGGGATTCTTCTCTGACTGCCCTGCATGGAAACCCTGTCCCCACCTGACACATGCTAACAGGTATCCCATCCCCAGGACCTCACATTTACGGGTCCTGGGGAAATCCAACCAAACCGGAGCACCCCAAGGTAAGCCAGTGCTGGGAGACCACAAGAGGTGGGGAAGGCCCCTTGTGTGTCCCACAGATTACTCATCTTTTAAGAGAGGTGGGCTTTTTGCTGTACAAGTGAAGCCGTCTTGAAATGTACACATAAACAAGAGTCCTCTTTGGCATTTGTCTAAAGAAATGCCGTGCATATTTACAGAGTCAGAAGGAAAAGAAAACCACCAGCACTGGCTTGTCTTTATGCTTTTTAAGGAGAAAACAATTTGGGGGACCTTTGTGGAGCTCTTAAAAATCGCACTTCTGGAAAGTGCAAACGCTTGTGAATAAGAAGTGTGGCAATCTCGTGTGCTTTTAACTATGCAAGAAAGTGCAAGATATTTTAAACGTGCTCTGTAACACAAAAGATTTCTTTTTGTCTCCTATTCTCAGATAAGTTAGGAGCCAGTTTTTTTGGCCGGGGGGAGAAGTTGATAAGCAAAATGCATCCCCTTTGAGCTGGAGGGGGTGTTAAGCTTCCCCAGTAGAATGGGGAATGGAGAAATCTTTGTGAGATGCTTTTACTGAGGGGAGACATCCTAACGCCTGTGCAACGCAAGTTTGGTATTTTCTTATTTCGCCTCCTCCCTGCCAAGGTTCAGCTATCTGCTCGGCACCGTACACCGAGGTCTGAATTGTCGGTTTACCTGGGTTACTTATAAGTCTGGGCTGCTAGAGTGTTTCCTTATTCAGTCTCACAAAGAATTGATGATGTTGTGATCCATTCTTTCCCCCAGTGTAGCACTCTGTTGCATGTTGGGGCTTTGGTCAGCTGTGCTAGGATGAGAAGGGGACAGCAGAGACTGTGGCAACGCATAAGGACATCCTGCCTTTCCTAGGTCTCTCTGAAGGAGCCAAGGTGGGGAAAATGTTCATTCCCACTGAGGGGTGGAGAGAGATGCTGATGCTGAATGCAGCCAGCTGAAAGCCTCAGAATACAGAGCCCTGTGATCATCTGCTTAAAAGATCAGTGATGGGGCTTCCCTGGTGGCGCAGTGGTTGAGAGTCCGCC
>NW_006794028.1:1855001-1870968 GCF_000442215.2 Lipotes vexillifer | reverse complement strand
AAAAAAAAAAAAAAAAAAAAAAAAAAGATCAGTGATGGAATTCGGGACAGTTAGAGTGGTGGGTACCAGGCAAAGAAATGGCAGGAAATCTCATCTGGATCCCTGCAAGCCCTCTGGAAAGCCCGTTCTCTGTATCTGAAACTGTTGGTTTTTATTTCAAACACTAATGACTTTTCCTGTTCTTATTTGTGAGTGTCTCTGTAGCTGCTCCTACCATTTCTTTTCAGTCAGATACAGAGAAGCAGTTGTTAGGGTAATTGATTAATTGTTTACTCGCCGTCCCACCACTGACTGAGAGATATTCTCCCCTCTCAGGACAGTGACCACGATCTGCCAGTGGGTACCATGGTCGCCAGCCCCACCCTGGGGGTGTGATGAGGGGGCACTTGCCGTCCCCTCTCCTGGCCTCCTCTTCCTTTCCACCCCTGCTCCTTCACTTTCCAGTCCTTTGATTTTTCTTCCAAACTTCCTAAAGCTGCCTTTGGTTTTTGCAAGTCTCCAGCGAGCCCTGTACCGTAACGGAACCGTTTTCATACTCTATGGAACCGATAAGTAAATCACCAGCTACCTGGTGACTCTGGCCCATCTGTTTTCCCCAGCTTTGGCTGTCTTGAAATCCGCAGACTTTTTGTTCTCCAACACTACTCCTCACTGGGGGCTGGTGACGAATGTATCCTCTGCCCACCTAACTAACCTGCTCCCTGGTTGATTCCCCAGACACAGCACCAGGTCCCACTGTCTCAGAAGCCCGCAGTGGGACACTGCTGCCTGGGCGACAAGGAGCCATACCTCAGAGCCCAGCACTGATGTAAATGCTCTGTATCTACCTTGTCCAATATGGGAGCCCTCCCAGCACTTGGAACTAGGGCTAGTGTGGCTGAGGTTTTAATTCTATTGAATTTTAATTCACTTACATTTAAGTAGCCACATGTGACTCGAGGCCATCATATAGGACAGCACAAACATAGACTCACCTCACCTGAGTCCTAATCTCCCACAGTATTATTTCATACATCGCATATTGTGGATTTTTCATTCCCAGCCCGCCCTCGGCTGTGCCCTTCTCACCGAGTGCCCTTCCCTCCCCCAATCCCTCCACTTCCACCCACACGCACACAGACTCACAAAGAGGGGAATCATATTCCACCTCCTGACGGATGAATGGAAGGTTCAGGAAGGACTTGTCGGATGAGAGGTACTGTAGTGTTCACCTTTGGAAAATAAATTTACTCTATGACCATCAGTAAATTGTACCAAGAATTGGTGTGGACTGACTCTACCTCCAAGCCTTGACTTGTTTTTTTTCATCTTTGTGTCCCTGCGGGGTCACGCACACAGAAGATGTTCTGTGACTATTTCTTAAATGAATTAAATCCAACAATATTACATAAAAGGGAAAGGAAATCGTAATCTGGATTTCATTCGCCACCATCAGGCTGTGCACTATTAAACTGTTCTTAACTAAGAAGGTCTTTAAAATTGGTCATGATGAGTTCTGCCTGCTGTCTCCATTTAATTTATAGGCAGCAATAGCAAATGCACTGTAATAATAGTGCCTGGTGTTTATAAATCCCCTTATGTCAGAGTGTTTTTTTTTTAACATTTTTATTGGAGTATAATTGCTTTATATGGTTGTGTTAGTTTCTGCTGTACAATAAAGAAATCAGCTATACATATACATATATCCCCATATCCCCTCCCTCTTGCGTCTCCCTCTCACCCTCCCTCTCCCACCCCTCTAGGTGGACACATATCACCGAGCTGATGTCCCTGTGCTATGCGGCTGCTTCCCACTAGCTATCTGTTTACATTTGGTAGTGTATATTTGTCCATGCCACTCTCTCAACTTCGTCCCGGCTTACCCTTCCTGTCTGTCATGTCCTCAGGTCCATTCTCTATGTCTGCATCTTTATTCCTGTCCTGCCCCTAGGTGCTTCAGAACCATTTTAGACTCCATATATATGTGTTAGCACACGGTATTTGTTTTTCTCTTTCTGACTTACTTCACTCTGTATGACAGACTCTAGGTCCATCCACCTCACTACAAATAGCTCACTTTCATTTCTTTTTATGGCTGAATAATATTCCATTGTATATATGTGCCACATCTTCTTTGTCCATTCATCTGTTGATGAACACTTAGGTTGCTTCCATGTCCTGGCTATTGTAAATAGAGCTGCAGTGAACATTGTGGTACATGACTCTTTTTGAATTATGGTTTTCTCAGGGTAGATGCCCAGTAGTGGGACTGCTGGGTCGTATGGTAGTTCTGTTCTTACTTTTTAAAGGAATCTCTGTACTGTTCTCCATAGTTGCTGTATCAATTTACATTCCCACCAACAGTGCAGGAGAGTTGCCTTTTCTCCACACCCTCTCCAGCATTTACTGTTTGTAGATATTTTGATGATGGCCACTCTGACGGGTGTGAGGCGATACCTCATTGTAGTTTTGATTTGCATTTCTCTAATGATTAGTGATGTTGAGCATCCTTTCATGTGTTTGTTGGCAATCTGTATATCTTCTTTGGAGAAATGTCTATGTAGGTCTTCTGCCCATTTTTGGATTGGGTTGTTTGTTTTTCTGACATTGAGCTGCATGAGCTGCTTGTATATTTTGGAGATTAATCCTTTGTCAGTTGCTTTGTTTGCAAATATATTCTCCCATTCTGAGGGTTGTCTTTTCGTCTTGTTTATGGTTTCCTTTGCTGTGCAAAAGATTTTAAGTTTCAATAGGTCTCATTTGTTTATTTTTGTTTTTATTTCCATTTCTCTAGGAGGTGGGTCAAAAAGGATCTTGCTGTGATTTATGTCAAAGAGTGTTCTTCCTATATTTTCTTCTAAGAGTTTTATAGTGTCTGGCCTTACATTTAGGTCTTTAATCTATTTTGAGTTTATTTTTGTGTATGGTGTTAGGGAGTGTTCTAATTTCATTCTTTTACATGTAGCTGTCCAGGTTTCCCAGCACCACTGTTGGAGACACTGTCTTTTCTCCACTGTATATTATTGCTTCCTTTATCAAAGATAAGGTGACCATATGTGCATGGGTTTATCTTTGGGCTTTCTATCCTGTTCCACTGATCTATATTTCTGTTTTTGTGCCAGTACCATACTGTCTTGATTACTGTAGCTTTGTAGTATAGTCTGAAGTCCAGGAGCCTGATTCCTCCAGCTTCGTTTCTCTTTCTCAAGATTGTTTTGGCCATTGGGGTCTTTTGTGTTTCCGTACAAATTGTGAAATTTTTTGTTCTAGTTCTGTGAAAAATGCCATTGGTAGTTTGACAGGGATTGCATTGAATCTGTAGATTGCTTTGGGTAGTATACTCATTTTCACAATGTTGATTCTTCCAATCCAAGAATATGGTATATCTCTCCATCTGTTTGTATCATCTTTAATTTCTTTCATCAGTGTCTTATAGTTTTCTGCATACAGGTCTTTTGTCTCCTTAGGTAGGTTTATTCCTAGGTGTTTTATTCTTTTTGTTGCAGTGGTAAATGGGAGTGTTTCCTTAATTTCTCTTTCAGATTTTTCATCATTAGTGTATAGGAATGCCAGAGATTTCTGTACATTAATTTTGTATCCTGCTACTTTACCAAATTCATTGATGAACTCTAGTAGTTTTCTGGTAGCATCTTTAGGATTCTCTGTGTATAGTATCACGTCATTTGCAAACAGTGACAGCTTTACTTCTTCTTTTCCAATTGGTATTCCTTTTATTTCTTTTTCTTCTCTGATGGCTGTGGCTAAAACTTCCGAAACTATGTTGAGTAATAGTGGTGAGAGTGGGCAACCTTGTCTTGTTCCTGATCTTAGTGGAAATTGTTTGTTTTTCATCATTGAGAACGATGTTGGCTGTGGGTTTGTCGTATTTGGCACTTATTATGTTGAGGTAAGTTAGCTCTATGCCTACATTGTGACGGTTTTTTTTATCATAAATTGGTGTTGAATTTTGTTGAAAGCTTTTTCTGCATCTATTGAGATGATCATATGGTCTTTCTCCTTCAATTTGTTAATATGGTGTATCACATTGATTGATTTGCATCTATTGAAGAATCCTAGCATCCCTCAGATAAACCCTGCTTAATCATGTTGTATGATTCTTTAATGTGCTGTTGGATTCTGTTTGCCAGTATTTTGTTGAGGATTTTTGCATCTATGTTCATCAGTGATATTGGCCTGTAGTTTTCTTTCTTTGTGACATCCTTGTCTGGTTTTGGTAATCAGGGTGATGGTGGCCTCGTAGGATTAGTTTGGGAGTGTTCCTCCCTCTGCTCTATTTTGGAAGAGTTTGAGAAGGACAGGTGTTAGCTCTTCTCTAAATGTTTGAAAGAATTCGCCTGTGAAGCCATCTGGTCCTGGGCTTTTGTTTGTTGGAAGACTTTTAGTCACAGTTTCAATTTCAGTGCTTGTGATTGGTCTGTTTCTATTTTCTATTTCTTCCTGGTTCAGTCTCAGAAGGTTGTGCTTTTCTAAGAATTTGTCCATTTCTTCCAGGTTGTCCATTTTATTGGCATAGAGTTGCCTGTAGTAATCTCTCATGATCCTTTGTATTTCTGCAGTGTCAGTTGTTACGTCTCCTTTTTCATTTCTGATTCTATTGATTTCAGTCTTCTCCCTTTTTTTCCTGATGAGTCTGGCTAATGGTTTATCAATTTTGTTTGTCTCCTCAAAGAACCAGCTTTTAGTTTTATTGATTTTTGCTATCGTTTCCTTCATTTCTTTTTCATTTATTTCTGATCTGATCTTTATGATTTCTTTCCTTCTGCTAACTTTCGGGGTTTTTTGATCTTCTTTCTCTAATTGCTTTAGGTGTAAGGTTAGGTTGTTTATTTTAGATGTTTCTTGTTACTTGAGGTAGGATTGTATTGCTATAAACTTCCGTCTTAGAACTGCTTTTGCTGCATCCCACAGGTTTTGGGTCGCCATGTTTTCATTGTCATTTGTCTCTAGGTATTTTTGATTTCCTCTGATTTCTTCAGTGATCTCTTGGTTATTTAGTAGTGTATTGTTTAGCCTCCATGTGTTTGTATTTTTTACATATTTTTTCCTGTAATTGATATCTAGTCTCATAGCGCTGTGGTTGGAAAAGATACTTGATACAATTTCAGTTTTCTTAAATTTACCAAGACTTCATTTGTGACCCAAGATATGATCTATCCTGGAGAATGTTCCATGAGCAATTGAGAAGAAAGTGTAATCTGCTGTTTCTGGAATTACATTCCATTTGTAATACATGGAATGTCCTATAAATATCAGTTAAGTCCATCTTGTTTAATGTATAATTTAAAGCTTGTGTTTCCTTATTTATTTTCATTTTGGATGATCTGTCCATTGGTGAAAGTGGGGTGTTAACATCCCCTACTGTGATTGTGTTACTGTCGATTTCCCCTTTTATGGCTGTTAGCATTTGCCTTATGTATTGAGGTGCTCTTATGTTGGGTGCATAAATATTTGCAATTGTTATGTCTTCTTCTTGGATCGATCCCTTGATCATTATGTAGTGTCCCTCTTTGTCTCTTGTAATAGTCTTTATTTTAAAGTCCATTTTGTCTGGTATGAGAATTGCTACTCCAGCTTTCTTTTGATTTCCATTTGCATGGAATATCTTTTTCCATCCCCTCACTTTCAGTCTGTATGTGTCCCTAGGTCTGAAGTGGGTCTTGTAGACAGCATATATATGGGTCTTATTTTTGTATCCATTCAGCCAGTTTCTGTCTTTTGGTTGGAGCATTTAATCCATTTACATTTAAGGTAGTTATCGATATGTATGTTTCTGTTACTATTTTCTTAATTGTTTGGGGTTTGTTATTTTAAGTCTTTTCCTCCTTGTGTTTCCTGCCTAAAGAAGTTCCTTTAGCATTTGTTGTAAAGCTGGTTTGGTGGTGCTGAATTCTCTTAGCTTTCGTTTGTCTGTAAAGGTTTTAATTTCTCTGTCGAATCTGAATGAGATCCTTGCTGGGTAGAGTAATCTTGGTTGTAGGTTTTTCCCTTTCATCGCTTTAAATATATCCTGCCACTCCCTTCTGGCTTGCAGAGTTTCTGCTGAAAGATCAGCTGTTAACCTTATCGGGATTCCTTTGTATGTTAATTGTTGCTTTTCCCTTGCTGCTTTTAATATTTTTTTCTTTGTATTTAATTTTTGACAGTTTGGTTAATATGTGTCTTGGCGTGTTTCTCCTTGGATTTATCCTGTATGGGACTCTCTGTGCTTCCTGGGCTTGACTGACTATTTCCTTTCCCATGTTAGGGAAGTTTTCAACTATAATCTCTTCAAATATTTTCTCAGTCCCTTTCTTTTTCTCTTCTTCTTCTGGGACCCCTATAATTCGAATGTTGGTGAGTTTAATGTTGTCCCAGAGGTCTCTGAGATTGTCCTCAATTCTTTTCATTCTTTTTTCTTTATTTTGCTCTGCGGTAGTTATTTCCACTATTTTATCTTCCAGGTCACTTATCCGTTCTTCTGCCTCAGTTATTCTGCTATTGATTGTTTCTAGAGAATTTTTAATTTCATTTATTGTGTTGTTCATCATTGTTTGTTTGCTCTTTAGTTCTTCTAGGTCCTTGTCAAACATTTCTTGTATTTTCTCCATTCTATTTCCAAGATTTTGGATCATCTTTACTATCATTACTCTGAATTCTTTTTCAGGTAGACTGCCTATTTCCTCTTTTTTCTTTTTTTTTAAGTATTACTTTCTTTTTTTAAAAAAATAAATGTATTTATTTATTTATTTTTGGCTGCGTTTGGTCTTCATTGCTGCGCACGGGCTTTCTTTAGTTGCGGCGAGCGGGGTCTACTCTTTGTTGTAGTGTGTAGGCTTCTCATTGCGGTGGCTTCTCTTGTTGCAGAGCACAGCCTCTAGGCACTTGGGCTTCAGTAGTTGTGGCTTGTGGGCTCAGTAGTTGTGGCTCATGGGCTTCAGTAGTTGCAGCGCACGGGCTCTAAAGCTCAGGCTCTGTAGTTGTGGCGCACGAGCTTAGTTGCTCCGCGGCATGTGGGATCTTCCCGGACCAGGGCTTGAACCCGTGTCCTCTGCATTGGCAGGCAGATTCTTAACCACTGCGCCACCAGGGAAGCCCCGCCTATTTCCACTTCATTTGTTTGTTCTGGTGGGTTTTTACCTTGCTCCTTCATCTGCCGTGTGTTTCTCTGCCTTCTCATTTTGCTTAACTTACTGTGTTTGGGGTCTCCGTTTTGCAGACCGCAAGTTCATACTTCCCGTTGTTTTTGGTGTCTGTTCCCAGTGGATAAGGTTGGTTCAATGGTTTGTGTAGGCTGTCTGGTGGAGGGGACTGGTGCTTTTGTTCTGGTGGATCAGGCTGGATCTTGTCTTTCTGGCGGGTAGGACCATGTCCGGTGGTGTGTTTTGGGGTGTCTGTGACCTTATTATGATTTTAGGCAGCCTCTGTGCTAATGGATGGGGTTGTGTTCCTGTCTTGCTAGTTGTTTGGCATAGGGTGTAGCTTGCTGGTCGTTGAGTGGACCTGGGTCTTGGCATTGAGATGGATATCTCTGGGAGAGCTTTTGCCGTTTGATATTACATGGGGCCAGGATGCCTCTGGTGGACCAATGTCCTGAACTTGGCTCTCCCACCTCAGAGGCTCGGGCCTGATACCCGGCCAGAGCACCAAGACCCTGTCGGCCTCATGGCTCAGAGGAAAAGGGAGGGAAAAAAAAGAAAGAAAGGAAAAAAGTAAATAAAATAAAATAAAGTTATTAAAGTAAAAAATAATTTAAAAATTAAAAAGTAATAAGTAAAAACAGAAAGAGAGAGCAACCAAACCAAAAAACAAATCCACCAATGATAATAAGTTCCAAAAACTATACTTAAAAACCCTAAAAAAACAAAAAACAGACAATCAGAACCCTAGGAATAGTGGCAAAAGCAAAGCTATACAGACAAAATCACACAAAGAAGCATACACATACAAACTTACAAAAAGCGAAAAAGGAAACAAATATACATATATATTTTAAAAAAAGGAAGACAGCAAGCAAATCAGTTAACAAATCTACCAATGATAATAAGCTCTAAATACTAAACTAAGATAAACATAAAACCAGAAACAAATTAGATGCAGAAAGCAAACCCCAAGTCTACAGTTGCTCTCAAAGTCCACCTCCTCAATTTAGGATGATCTGTTGTCTATTCAGGTATTCCACAGATGCAGGGTACATCAAGTTGATTGTGGAGCTTTAATCCACTGCTTCTGAGGCTGCTGGGAGAGATTTCCCTTTCTCTTCTTTGTTCGCACAGCTCCTGGGATTCAGCTTTGGAGTTGGACCCGCAACTGCATGTAGGTCGCCTGAGGGCATCTGTTCTTTGCTCAGACAGGACGGAGTTAAAGGTGCAGCTGATTAGGGGGCTCTGGCTCACTCAGGCTGGGGGGCAGGGAGGGGTACAGATGCAGGGCGAGCCTGCGGCAGCAGAGGCTGGCGTGACGTTGCACCAGTCTGAGACGCACCATGCGTTCTCCCGGGGAAGTTGTCCCTGGATCACGTGGGGCCAGTTTCTTGCCTTTTGGGAGCTCTGAGGTCTTCTGCCAGCGTTCAGTAGGTGTTCTGTAGGAGCTGTTCCACATGTAGGTGTAGTTTTGGTGTATTTGTGGGGAGGAAGGTGATCTGCACATCTTATTCCTCCACCATCTTGAGGTGCCTCCTTTCAGAGTCTTTTAAAAAAGCTTTAGAAACACATTTTGATATTGTGATTCATCATCCTTCTCTTTATATATAAACAATTGCTAAATAACCAAACTTTGTTATTAACGTGAAACAGATGTTTAGGCTGGAAAGTATATATTTGACTCATGGCCCTGGTTATCTTAGCCAATGTCTCACTCCTAAAGGAGTCAAATCTCTTCAGCCCTAAAGAAGGAAAAATCCCATTAACAATGATTTTGCTTTCATACATCAAAAGTCTTCTATAAGATGTTAAATACCATAGCTATGAGGAGACACACATAACAGCTACCTGAAGGGCAGATAGAGCTTCATGGCTGTTACATTTCTATTATATTCTCTGGATTGGTTTTAAAATGTTAAATTGTCCTGGGCATTATCCTTGTCAGCAAGTATACAGTAAGCATGTATGTGAGGCCACTGTGCTGGGCTTTAAGATAGGAACCATTCTATGTGATTGGTCTGCAAAAAAATCGACTCTGCATTCCATGCCCTTGGTCTCAGCCTAGTCAGCAAGAAGGTAATCAGTGTCACTTCATCCTCAGCTCTCCCTGAGGCAGTGATGGGTTCCATCAGAAAGCACCAGCTCTGCGGTCAGTCAGACCTTGAATAAAATCCCAGCCCGTATGCTTGGTTAGGTGTTTGACTTTAGGAAATTATTCAGCCTGTGAGCCTCAGTTGACTCATGTGTAAAATAGGATGACTGTCTCTATGTGCCTCCCAGAAGTCATGAACACCAGATTAACCCTGTACCCATTTTGTTTTCCTTCCCTATATTTCTGTGTGCTATCATTTCAACTTTTGATTCAGTGGAGTCTAGACATCTTTTATGTATCCTTGCAACCTACCTGAAATCCTTTCTGAAATGGCAGAACACAGTCAAGCCATGAAAGAATGCATGTGTAGACCACGGAGCATCACATCCACAACCAGCGTGCTGTGAGATGCCCCATAAATACTAGTCTTCACCATCAGGTGCTGTGTTTATTTTGAGGACTTAGCCAGTCCCAGAGCCCAGGTTCTGTTCCTTGAGCATCACAGCTGCCTTAGTGGAAAAAACAAGATCTTCAAAGTGCCGCTCTTTTGTGGTTTATCAAACAACAAAAGAGATGATCAGAATACTTCAGCCAGTCTCCGTGAGCTCTCATGGGTTTTACTGTGTTACTTCCCAGCGCCTTCCTGGGTTTGTAATATAGAAGAGAGACTAGCATGGATCCTTGGAATTACAGAATCCCCTCTGGACCATCCACGGAAGGGAGACTCCTCCTACTTGGGGCGGAGCAGGACTTGTGTCTCACTGGGCAGCCCGTGTGATCTTTGTCAGTCACTGCTGGGGCTCTAGTTGCTCTGAATCTGCTCCTTGTGGCATCACCTGGATACCCCAGTCACCTGGATACACCTGCTGATCCTGGAGCAACCCCTATCCTTGGGCCTCCTATACATTCCATCCTTTACCAGTTTGAAGGCAGTTCTCCGTCCCTTCTCAGGTCTCTGCTTCAGGCTTAACAGTCCTATCTGTGTTTTGTGTGAAATGGTCTAGACCTTGAGCATCTCAGCCGTCCTCATCCAGTTGTTTCCTGGGTTGACCCTGACTGTGCCCTCCTTAGACGGCTCCAGGTGTCACCTACTCAGCTCACAGTAGGGGGACCTGTTACTTCCTCTGAGTCCTATGTTCTGCTCTCATTTATGCCTCTTAAAATTGAAACCCTCGCAATTATTTTACTCAAGTATTGCCAAGCCAAGTCTTCATCATCCCACTCTCATGCATGTGTGTTTTACTGAAAAGCCGAAATTTACATTTCCTCTATCAATTCTCAACTTCTTGGCTTTAACTCAACATTCCAGTCCATAGAGGTTGATGTCACTGCTGACCTTCATCATCTCTCCAGCCCCCTCACTTGTGCTCTGTGCACATGGGCTTGCCTGTCACCATCTGGGTCTTCGTTCATGATTTGTTAATGATGATGAGCTGCACAGAGCCATGGATGCCTGACTTGGTTAAGGCAGTCAAAAAAAGGAATTCTCAACTTCACGCTTTCTTTTCTACCTTTTTCAGAATGGGGAGGATTTTGCTGGATATTCTCTTCCCAGTGAGCTGTTTTAAGCATGGTTTGTAGATCTTTGTGCAAAGCATTGAGCATCTCAAAAGGCATTCTTTTTTAAGTATAAAGCAGGAAGCTTATATGGCTTATGTGTTAATAGTAAAATGCAGCACCGTGATTCAGATTTGCAGTTATGCTGGCAGGGATTTATATATTTCAACTCGCAATTAAGCTACCCCCCAATTTATCTGGATATGTTTTCAAAGCACCTGGACTAATATACTGTGGAGATAAAGTCATGAAGCTCCCTTATCAGATGTCTTAGGGCTATTAGAGCTCTCGGATGCACACGTAGGAGTGTGTTGGGCCCTGGATATGTTACTATTAAATGTAATAAAGTCAGTAGGAATGATGCAGCAGTCACAGGAGTGATCGTCGTCTTTTTGTATTTAGTGAACACCTGCTCACCTGCTCAGACATATTCATTCCCATCCTGACACCCACTTTGGAAGTAGAATTTCATTTTTCTCATTTCGCAGATCAGCAAAAGGAGACTCAGGGAAGTTCAGTAACTTGCCCAAAGTCACAGAATAAGGCAGTGGCGGATCCAGGATATTAACCAGGTCTGGCCTTATTTCAAGCCCTTTCCATTGTGTCCTGAAGCCTGTCAAAATATCTCCCACAGCCAAAAAAATCCCCCCAAAACCCATAAAACAAAAAAACCAGTGACTGTCAGTTAAAGCATTTGCTCTTGACTTGAGAGGTATGGTCACAAGAGCCCGTCTGGAAGGGAAGGCGGCTGCAGCCCGGGGCCCGGGGTCCCTGTGTGCCTCACTCCAGAAAGGACTTCTCTGGGTCCCTAGAGGAGCTCTGTGCAGCCTCTCTCTGTGGGGGGCAGCGCCAGGTGTGGCAGAGGTGGCCATGCTCCCTGTCACCACCTCAGAAGCAGACGTTGGTCCCAAACCTCTCCTCTGCTCTCAGGCAGGTCCAAAGTGACCCAAGTCAAAACCAACATGACTCTCCCAAGGCCACTCTCCAGTTCATCTGCTGAGCTGTCTCACTGATGACTAGACCACAGGAGCCTCGCAGCTCAGGGGCTTGGAGCCCCTCCACAGGCTCGGCAGGAGGTGGTGAGGGGCCACCTGGCCAGGTGTGGACCGTCGCCGGCGAGTTTGCCTTTTGCTGATTCTGCGGGGACCTTGCGATGCTCCCGCATCCCTGAGCATGGTCCCGAGGTTCCGGTCGGTCGGGAGCTGCAGCCCCGCCTGCTTCTCCGCAGCCCTGGACCCTGAGCAGGGAGGCAGAGGGGCGGCCCCTTGGGTGTGGCCTGCTGCCTCCGGTATTTCCAGAGCGGGAACTGGGGGCCTCTCCCACTGGGAGACCCAGGACCACCAATGACGTGAGGCACCAGGGTGCCCAGGTTCCAGACCTTGCCGGGCTGTTAAGTAACTTGATAGGCCTGTGAAAAGGATCAGGAAACGCCCTCACTTTTCCTGGGGGCTGATGATAGGTCTTAGGGAATCCTCCCCCCGGAAGGGACTCCGAGGCTGATGCGTATATAAATCTGGGAGTTCTGAGCAACTTAAAAATGCCTGAGAGTCACTTTGAGGTTCTGTATGTGCGTCTTTTGATCAACGAGGCGTGTTTCGGGATTGACACGGTTTAGGCCACGTGTGAGGAGGCAGTGCCTCCCGGGACTTACAAGCACAGCCAGGGTGGGAAACCGGACCAAGTCTTGAACTTTCCAAAAGTGATAGAGGTGAAGAGAAGCCAGCAAGAAACATTCTTAGTTATGTAGCACGAAGTGGAGGTACCTGGCAGACTGAAGAGCCACAGAGGCTCAGAGTTTAGTGTCAGTAAATCTCAGCCAGGTGGCTGGGGACACGTGGGCTGAGTCTGTGGATGTACAGCCGGCAGCCTGCCTCACCTTTCATTCCACTCTAGTAAAACTGAGCCCTGCGTAAACATTTTCCTGGACTTCAGGCCGCAGGTAAGCAAGAAACAGACGAGCAGGTGAGACCGTGGCCAAAAAGGCAAGAGAAAGGCAAGGTGTGAAACCCAGAGTTCCAGAGAGGGATTGTTTCTGCCTGGGACTTGGGGTGTAGCAGGCCTGCAGGGAAGGAGAGTCGTCTTTCCCACCGGGCTTGGTAGTGTGAGATGCAAGCCTAATGCTGCTGGCAGCCTTTTTGTCCCCACGAGGTGTGAACTGGCCTGAGAACACAGCAAACGGGCAGGGCCGAGGGACGTGGAGGTTGATTCCTGATGACACCACGCACCCTAGCCCGTGAGTCCAGCTAGGCTCCATTGACCTTTCAGCTGTGTGAACCAGTGGGTTCCAGATTTTGCTTAAGCCGTTTCCAGTTGGGTTTTCTGTCACTTGAAATCGAGAGACTCGTAATAAAAGCAAGTGATGGCTTTCATCGAAGAGATCCTTCCTTCATAATTCTATTTGGAGGGATGACAGCACAAAGGTAAGACCTTTAGCACTGTAATTCCGTGAGTCTAAATAGTCTAGAATTCCAGAGAAGGGTGGAGTGGCAGACAGGAGTCTGAGCCTCCCTCGCTCTCTGGCTGATACGCCCTGTGTCTTAATCAGTCCTTCCACCTCCCTTCTCTGCCTTGGATCTGCTCAACTGGAAACCCAGGTCTATGTCTGAATGCTGTTATGTCTGCAACACTAAATGATGAACTTGGCCCCATCCTGCTGTTTTGCTGACGGATGAGAAAGCTCACACACACGTACCCAGGGGTAAGGGTTGACACTTTGGGTGTGGTGATGAGCGATTATGCAAATGTATTCCAGAAGCATGCCGCTTTTGAGGAATTCCAGTGTGTTGAATTTCTCAGATAGCGCTGGTTTGAGCTTATTATTCATTATGCTGCAGTGCATAATTTTACTCAGAGTCCTGTGCCATCCTGCTGAGCAGTTACAGAATCTAGAAAGTGCAGAGTAGTGAAGTTGACCGGGCTCCTGCCGGAAGGGCTGCACCTGCCCACCTGCTTCCGGCCGTCTGGTGTTGTTGACTCGACATGTCAAGGTCACCGGGAGTCAAGGTCACCCAGGAGTGAGGCTGTGTGGCAGAGTCTGGCTGATGGGTGGTCACAGGGAGTATCAGCCTAGCACAGCACGAGGGCAGAGCCCTTATCAGGCCTGGCAGCTTTTTCAGCTTTTAAGGATGTGTTGGAGATGGGATTGATTGATTCTAAACAAAGGAAGGCAAAAGGCTTCAGCTTTTAAATCTGCGTTGCCGCAAACCCTTTTACTGCGGGGCTCACACGTTCCTGGCACAGGAGATTTCCTGGGCAGATGGAGGTATCTGCAAAGTGAGGGTTCACTCCCCAACACCAAGAACGCTGAGCCCTCTCAAAGGCCTAGCTGTGATCAGCCAGCACGCAAAGTGCACGTTACTGGCCACGCCGTCCCCGTTGCCGACAGAGACATGGGAGGACCCATATGGGCTGTGGGGTGACCCCTCTGAGTCCTGGGGGACTAATGCATTTGAGGCTCTAGCTTAAGACTCACTCCTTACCATTGCAGTCATGGCATGGCAGGGGGCGCTCTTTAATCTTGTTACTGTCGACCGAAAACATGCACAACTGAAAAGTTGAGAATTATGTTTTATTCCGAGTACTTTCTGAGGACTTCTGCGTTTCTTGCTAAGGCACCCTTAGAAGATATTAGTGTTGGGACATTCATTCCCTTACCACCCCTTCACCTAGGAAGCATATACTATATGGTAAAAGAATATTTTGCCAGAAAAATTAATGTAGGAAGCTTTCAGTATTAGTGATATCACCTGTCACTATAGGTCATACAGTCCTTTTTGAAGGTTCTTGGTATTTGGTTTTATTGTTCCTTTTTTAGCCTTCTCCTCAGAGTTCATTCCCCAAGGGGCCCTACTGTCCTTCCGTGCAGCGCCCCTAGCCCAGAGGCTTGAAGTCAGCCTCTCAGATGGCTCTGAGGGACGGCTCCAAAGAGGTAAGGGGGGAGCCAGGATATAGAGGAGTTTTTGCAAGAAAAACCAGGTAGTCGGAACATCAAAGGGCTACTGTTAATTCAAGCAAACCAGACATCTCAAGTGAAGGAATAGAGCGCTTTTCTCTATATGGGCAGATGCAAGAGTCTGGGCTCATTGAGATCATTCCTTTGATCTGCACCTTAACTATCTAGGGCCAGTGTCATGTTCTTTCCCATCCTGAGTCTCCTCAGGGTGCACGTTTGGGGGTGGCTGCAGTGGCTGAGGGCTTGGTGGTGGGCATCCTGTTTGCTTCCATCCTGAGTTCCCTCAGGGTGCACCGTCTGGGCAGCTGTAATGTGATGGCTTGATGGCTGCCACATCCTTTGTTTACTGTTATGGCAGGTGACACTTTTCATTCACAATACCCTGAGCGTATATCCAAGGCTGACTCCAGTCCCTCACTATTGAAAGCCAAGACCTGACCCAGGCTTTGCATGTGGTTGCTGTTTTGGGGTTCATGGTACTATTGGCTGATGAATGAAATTAATGCATTATGTGAACATAGGAAGCCGTGCTCTTTTTTTTCTTGTCGCTTTGGAAACATTCTGCTATCATCACTCCGTAGGGCTTATAATGCTCTTTCGTGTCTGGATTACTGTGTTTGCCTCTCTCTGTAAATGCAATTAAGTAGACAGATGCTCCCCATCAAGCTTGTTTAAATGAAAAATGACCAATAATGGAAAAATAATCGCATACGTGAGAATTAGAAAAAATATTACCCGATAAGAATAACGGCAATTTAACGTATTATATTCCTTTTCTGATTTGTAATGTCTTACTAAGTTACGTTTTAAAAAATTATTTGTTTTGGAGGTTGTGTGGTTGGAGCTTAATTTCCTAGAGACAGGGAAGGCTTTGGAGAGAGGTGTACTTTGAGGTTTGAGAGAAAGGAGAGAAAGTTCTTAGTGGATTTTAAAGAAAATTGCATAGAAAATGAAATTTTAAAAACGATTAATTTTAAGAGCTGTCCAAAAATAATAGAACGCTAGCTTTCTAGCTAAAGTTATCATGGGCAAAGGAGAGCCACTTGGGAAGCCTTCCGAGGAGGTTTTCTTGTCATTGTCACACTGTCTGGGGGAAAAGCTGGGGCAGGTGGCAGACACTTGGAGGAGGTGAATGAACTCATTTTCTGTTGGCTCTGGTCCCTGTGCTCCCAGAACCAAGATTCAACACAATTTTAATATTTAAAATCAAATTTGAAAAACACTGTCAGGATAAAAAAAACACTCTTT
>NW_006794028.1:1826790-1854440 GCF_000442215.2 Lipotes vexillifer | reverse complement strand
AGCTCAGCGGCCATGGCTCCGCGGCATGTGGGATCCTCCCGGACCGGGGCACGAACCCGCATCCCCTGCATCAGCAGGCGGACTCCCAACCACTGCGCCACCAGGGAGGCCCGGGACTCTGTATTTTAATTTCCTACCAAAAGTGCTATGTTTTAGTTGCGATTTTATGCACTCAGAAAACTGAGGATCAGAAGAATTATGTGATTCTCTCCTTTACATCCCTCGATAATTTAATAAGTCATAAAGCAAGTGAGAAACAGAAATCAGATTTATCAACGTAAAGTTGCAGTCTTATTCTTGGGGTTCCCCTGCCTTATTGTTTATGTACTGTTTCCAGGCCGAATTAATTTGCATAGGGTACACCATCATTAAAAATGCAAACATGAGGGCTTCCCTGGTGGCGCAGTGGTTGAGAGTCCGCCTGCCGATGCAGGGGACACGGGTTCGTGCCCGGGTCCGGGAAGATCCCACATGCCGCGGAGCGGCTGGGCCTGTGAGCCATGGCCGCTGAGCCTGCGTGTCCGGAGCCCGTGCTCTGCAGCGGGAGAGGCCACAACAGTGAGAGGCCCGCGTACCGCAAAAAAACCAAAAAAACAAAAAGCAAACATGAGATGTCAAACCTGCATAAATACCTTTATTTATAATTTTAGTCAGTGTAACTGATTTGACCAGGTGCCACGTGGTGATGGTAGAATTAGGAGCATCCTTTTAGTTGAACTTGATTTTGTAACAGATCTGAAGACTGAGTGCGGGTGAGGTACAATGTTATAGTTTAGGAGTGAATAAAATAGCAAAGGAAAAGTGAAGTCCATCTCAGCGGAAAACAGAGCTGGTATGATTATAATAAGTGACACGTCCCTTGAGGACTAAACAGCACCGTGTCTTAACGGGCTTCATGTTCGGAGAACGTGTCTTCTCGAGTTGTGTCTCTCCTGACACAAGTGGCTGTGAAAACGCAAGGATCTAGATGTAACTCATCAGGGCTGCGCATGTCACTGCAAAATCCTGCAGTCCCGTTGCCGAGGGTTGACGTTTCTTTTTGCTATGTGCTCATCTTGATCCAAATTCTGTGCGTACCAGTGGTAACTAATGAAAAAATAAATGTGTCTTCATCCCCAGGAGAAATAACACCCGGAACTCTAAATAAAACACTGTCAAATCCGTAACATTGGGCCTCTTTTTACCGGGAGGCTATAGCACCCGGAAGTCAAAACCTTAAATCAGTCATGTTAATCCTGGGGAAAAAAACCAGCAGCACCCTGGTCATTTAATCCTTATGAATCTGCTACAGTCCTCTGCATCTCCATCTTTTCTGTTCCCCATCTGGCTGACTCTTTACCCAACCACATGCAGCTAGATTTTTTTATTACTGTTTTTATTAGTTGCATTTGCAGAAAGAGAAGAAACACTTTTCACCCCCTAAATATTTATGACTTCCCAGTGAATGAATAGTTGGACTTCTCCTGTATTTGGAATGCTGGAGAGTGTTGGATTTTTCTGACTGAAATGGGAGAAGTGATCCTAATTTGTGATGCAAGCAAGTTAAGGTGAGAGATGAGAATCTCACACGAATGCATTGTAGTCACGGAATTCAGGCCCGCTATTAGCTGTGGAGATTTTTTTAATTAAACTTTTTTTTTTTAAAGCTAAGTATAGATTCACGTGGAGTTGAAAGAAAGAATAAAAAGAGATCTCCCCATATACACTTTATCCAATTTACATGTGTTAACGTCTTGTAAAACGATCACCAGGATATTGATGTTGGTCCAGTCAAGATACAGACCAAGTCCATCCCCACAGAGACCTCTCCTGCTGCCCTTTGATAGTCACACACTCTTCCTTTCTGCCCCTCCCTCCTTCTTACCTCCTGTCAACCACTAATCGGTTCTCCAACTCTATAATTTTGTCATTGCAAGAGTTTTATATGAACGGAATCATATAGTGTTAAAACCTCGTGGGATTGGCTGTTTTCACTCACCGTAGTTCAGTGAAGATTCTTCCAGGTTGTTATATGTTGGCAGTTTGCCCCGTTTAATTGCTAAGCAGTATCCCATAGTATGGAAACCACAGTCTGTTTGTCAACTCACCCACTAAGGGACATCTGGGTTGCTTCCAGTTTTTGGCTATTGTGAATATAGCTGCCAGGGACATTTGTCTACGGGTTTTTGGGTGAACATAAGTCTTCACTTCTCTGGCATAATTGCCCAGGAGTATAATTGCTGGGTCACATGGTAGTTTTTTTAAAGAAACTTTTTTCAGAGGAGCGATACCATTTTACATCCCCACCAGCAATGCGTAAGGGATCTAGTTTCTCCATATCCTTGCAAGTATATTGATGTTTTCACTATTTTATACTTTAGCCATTCTAATGGGTGTATGGTGATATCTCACTGTGGTTTTAATCTTCATTTCCCTAATGACTTATGACATTGAACATCTTTTTCTGAGCTTATTTGCCATCAGTATGTCCTCTTCAGGGAAATGTTTGTTCACATGTTTGCTCACTTTCTAATTGGATTCTTTGTGGGTTTTTTGTTAGTTTTGTTTCGGTTTTCTTACTGCTGAGTTTTGAGGGTTTTTTATATATTCTAGATACTAGCACTTCGTTGGATATGCGGTTTGCAAATATTTTCTCTCAGTCTGTACCTGGTCTTTTCATCCTTTTAACAGAGTATTTTACAAAGCAGAAGTTTTTAAAAAGACGTTCTTGTCAAATGCACATGGACAGTTCTCCAGAATAAACCATGTGTTAGGCCATAAAACAAACCTCAGTAAATTTAAAAGGATTGAGATCATGCCACATATGTTCTTCAGCTACAATGGAATGAAATCGGAAATTAACAGCAAGAGGAAATCTGGAAAGTTCCCAAAGAAGTGTAAAGTAAAGCTACTTAAACAACCAATGGGTCAAAAAACAAATCACAAGAGAAAATAAAAAATATTTTGTGATGAATGAAAATGAAAACATAATATATTAAAACTTACGGTGTGTAGCAAAAGCAGTGCTCAGAGGGAAATTCATAGCTGTAAATGCCTAAATTAAAAAATAAGAAAAATCTCAAATCAGTAAACTAGTCTTCCATGTTAAGGAGCTAGAAAAAGAAGAGCAAACTAAACCAAAGCAAGCAGACAGATGGAAATAATAAAGATTAAAATGGAGAGAAATGAAATAGATAATAGAAAATCAATAGAAATAATAAATTACACCAAAAGTTGGTTCTTTGAAAAGATTGACAAAATTGACAAGCCTTTACCAAGAATGACCAAGAAAAAAAGAGAGAAGACTCAAATTACTAAAATCACGGAAGTGGAGACATTACTACCAACATTACATAATTGAAAGAGAATTCTATGAACTACCGTGTACCAACAAATTAGATAACCTAGCTGAACTGGAGGACTTCATAGAAACACACACCCTACCAAAACTGACTGAAAAAGAAATGGAAAATCTGAATAGACCTATAACAAGTAAAGGGAGTTAATTGGTAATCAGAAAACTCCTAACAAAGAAAAGCCCAGGATGAGTTGGCTTCCGTCTGGAATTCTGTAAAATGTTTATTTTATTTATTTATTTATTTTTTTGCGGTACACGGGCCTCTCACTGTCGTGGCCTCTCCCGTTGCGGAGCATGGGCTCCGGACACGCAGGCCCAGCGGCCACGGCTCACGGGCCCAGCCGCTCCGTGGCATGTGGGATCTTCCCGGACCGGGGCACAAACCCATGTCCCCTGCGTCGGCAGGCGGACTCTCAACCACCCTGCCACCAGGGAAGCCTGTAAAATGTTTAAAGAAGAATAACATCAGTCCTTCTCAAATCTCCCAAAAAAGAGTGGAGGAAGGAATAGTTCCTAAATCATTCTGTGGGTCCAGTATTACCTGATACCAAAGCCAGACAAAGTCATCACAAGCAAAGAAAACCTTAGACCAATATCCCTTATGAATATAGATGCAAAAATCATCAAAAAATACTAACCCGGATGAAACTTGTGTATATATTCAACTTAAAAGGTGACAGTGTCCTTCTTTAGTGTCTGGCTGCCTTCTCGTCCAGATTTCTCTAATGCTGCCTGCAGCACGAAGAGAACTGTTGCAGGAAGGGGGACCCCTTCCAGGGCCAGCGAGTGGGCTCTTGTCTAACACTCAGAAATGTGTCTGAGGAGACACACGTGCTGACAAAGCAAGAGACTTTATTGGGAAGGGGCGCCCGGGCGCAGAGCAGCAGTGCGAGGGAACCCAGGAGGACTGCTCTGCCACGTGGCTCGCAGTCTTGGGTTTTATGATGATGGGGTTAGTTTCCGGGTTGTCTCTGGTCAATCATTCTGACTCAGGGTCCTCCCTGGTGGCACGTGCATCGCTCAGCCAAGATGGATTCCAGCGAGGAGGATTCTGGGAGGTTGGTAGGACATATGGACTGGCGTGTCCTCTCTCCTTTTGACCTTTCCTGAATTCTTCTGGTTGGTCGTGGCTTGTTAGTTCCGAGTTCCTTACCAGGACTTCCTGTTGTAAGAGAACTCATGCCAGTGGCTACTCTGGTGCCTGGCCAGGGCAGGCGGGTTCAGTCCGTGGTCCCCCTCCCAGAGCTACAGTCCATCCATCCTGGCTTTGCCGTATCAACAGGCATTCCAGCCAGTCACACTTCCCCATCAGAAATGGGAATACTTCTCCCACGAATTGTCTGTGTGGCGCTGACAAACTGGAACCTGAAGCAGTAGAATTAAGTAAATTTACTGTTAAATTATTTAAGCTCCTCAGATGAGGCCACATAAGAGAGAAGGTGCTGGATTTAGATGAGGGAGGCAAAGCTTGACGGGAGGGGACCAGCCCTGCCGTATTAACATAAGGAAGACCAACGTGCCGTATTAACATAAGAAAGGGATGCTTTGAGTAAGTCGGTTTCTCTGGGAAGACCAACGATATTACTAGACTCTTGGCCTGTGGCGCTCAGGACACAGCGTGGCCTAGCAATGAGCCTTGGCTTTGCCGGGCAGGGGCTAAGAGCACACACCGCAGACGCCCACCTGAGCACACCAGCATTCTGTAGTTCCCCTGAGATTGTGGAATGAGTCAGGAGCCCGCTTTTTCTCTGTGAGCAGCAGAACTGATGTTCATGCAATAGGACCGTGAAGACAGAAATCCAATTACTGAGCTAATTAGCACCTTTGAGTGGTAAGCACCACATTTATAGGAGGAAGGCACTGGAGATAAGCTCGAAGTACCCAGTATGGTTGACAGTTGGCCTTTTTAGAGAGTCTGGTGGCGAGCCAGAGGCCCTGGGGCACACAGGCAGCATAGCTTAGTTACCACTGATCAGAATTTAGCACTCTGCAGCCAAAGCCTTTTGCAAAGATAGCCTTCCAGTTAACATAGTTTTAGAAGGTGTTTTAATTCCGTAAGGAGTTTGGTAAATGACTTTCTTTTGGCTCAATCCCACTTTAAAAATTGTTTATTCTGCTGCTGAAAATTCCATTTGTCCTAGGTCTTAAGGTGAAATTAAAATTCCATTTAGGGACTAACTATGCCGACATGGGATTCCAGCCTTCATTAGAAAGAATTTTGTTGTTTGCTTTATTTTCTGCCACCCAGGCTCTTTTATTTTCAAAGCCCGTCTGAGGGTATTTGCAAGGAAACTGAAGCAGTAATAGAACATTGTGCTGGGGTTAATGGCCTTTTTGAGCTGTAACAGAATATTCCTCCTTTCCAACCCATCTGTAGAGTCTGTTTTACAAAACTCAAATAGGATCCTGCCTAGATGGTTCTCAAATATCTGAGACATAGGGGGAAATGGGAATACTTTTTTTTTTTTCTGAAGACAAACCTTCTGATTTATTTAAAATACAGATGCATCTAAGCATCTTTTTAATCTGCTCTGATTCCCAAGAGACAAGTTCATGAAAGAAGTCTGCATTCTGAGGTTTCTTAAGCACTAAAAAGTGCTCGTCATTTAGTTAATCACACGCAGTATGTCAACAATCCCATTGAAATGTTATCTAGAAGCAGTCTCCTTTTTTCTTAGCAGGTATTATCAGAGAAGAACACTTCAGAAGCAGTATTATCTTTGACTATTTATTTATTTTGTCAACAAATGGAGTGACTGCTGCGTGCCAGATGTCAGCAAAATGGTACCTCATGGTCCTTAGGGTCAGATGTAAGAGGCAATTTATCATGATGTAGTCAAATTATCATGTGAGAAATGGAATATTGCTGAGTATTTGGGTCTACTTTTCAAATTAATAAATGCAATATTCTTTAAAAAAAAAAAAAGGAAATGATGAATATTTCCTGCCATGTCAGTAAACAAAGGATGTAACAGTCATCAGCAATTGATGGTGAGCTGGTGAGCTCTGAGGGAACTCAGGGAGGAAAAGAATACCTGCCACCTAGCAGCCATCAGACTGCAGCCACTCCCTGCGGTGAGCCCTGAGGAAACTCAGGATGTGAAAATGCAGGATGCTGGCCCCAGAGAGCCGAGGTGCATATCAAAGGAATGATTTCAGTGAGCCCAGACTCTTGCATCTGCCCATACACAGAAAGGCGCTAAATTCCTTAACTTGAGATATCTGGTTTTCTTTAATTAGCAATAATCTTTTGACGTTCAGACTACCTGCCCTTTGTTGAAAAACTTCGATATATCCTGGCTACCCCCTCACCTCCTCCGAGCAGTGCTCCAAAGGAGAGGCATGAAAGGGCACACAACACGTGAATCTCACCCAGAGCAGGTGCCAGGCAGGCTTCCCTGAGAAGGTGATACTTAACTGGACGGGAAAGATTAGAGGAGTCAACGAGGAAAAGTGGGTGGAGCTGGAAAGGAAGTCCTCCACATAGAGGACACAGCAGGTGTAAAGGATGCAGGGGAGGGAGGGAGGGAGGGAGAAGGAGGTCAGGGCGTGTTGAAGGTGAGGAAAAAGAAAGCCAGGGTGGTTGGAGCACAGAAAGCAAAGGGCAGAGGGATGGCAAAGGCAGGGGCCAGGCGTGGTAAAGATCGGACCCTCATTGTGTTCAAACTTGTATGGTTTAGCCATATGAAATTGCCATTTTTGCAGGTCATAAACAGTTGAATGTCATCAGCTTCACGTAGTTGATGTCAGTTTCACATTTCATCCTTCAAGGTATGACGAGACCACCATTCAATGTCTGAAATAAGTCAAAGCTGGTCCGGCACAGTCCCTCCAAGCAGAGCAGACTGTTGCACTGATCAAGGGTTTTCGGGACACGTGAAGGTCAAGGGCCGGTGAATTTTACAGACATAAGTGGGCTGATACCCTCTGCAGGGCAGTCACTTGGGGAGTGACTGTTGACCCCTGAGAGGTCTGGAATGAGTCTGTCCCTCACCAGCTGACTTTCAGAAGCAAGGGGCCACCATGGGCTGGCTGGCTTGCTTACCAAAGCTGTAAGTTGAGGTGGGCTGTCATAACTGAAAAGGTTTAAAACTGGTTCTGGAGGCCACTGGTTACCATGGCTACAGACAATCCACCTTTTCCTAAGCTTATGAGAGCTGTTTTTATTCTTGTGGTTCAACCTAAGAAAGGTCTGTAAGAATGGGCCCAACTCTTGAAAGCAAGTCGTCTATTGAGACATAGACTACTAATCACGAATTTTCTGGAATCAATTTGAAAAGAAAGATAGCTATGTGTGCACTGCTCTGAAGTTCTGAAGGTGAGTGACAGTCCATTGGCAGTTCAAATGCTGGCTTTTATTTTGTGGACCGGGTGCTCAAAACTGATAAGGAAGAAAGCCAATCTCCCATATCCTAAGTGCTGGTTATCTCTTCCCTCTGTGTGTTTTCTGTATTTTTCCCTCCCTTCCAACCCCTCCGTCTTCCGACAGCCTTGTCAAAGTGGAGCAAACACCCTAATATGTGAGGTCCACCTCCCCTGCATTTCCCACTCACACAGCTGATTCTGTGAGCCAACTGTCATTTGGAGGGATCTAATCAGTACCTCTTACCCTTTTGTGGCCCCCTTCTAGGACAAGGCGCATGGATAATTCCAACACAAGACTGGTGGTCCAAATTGAAAAGGATCCAGGTAAGAGGATATCTTCCTTCTCTCTTTTTATTTATTTATTTTGTTGTGTAGATGGACTCCTTCAATCCAAAAAGGGGAATTAAGTACTCACTATCTTTTTAGTCATTGTGGAGACAATGCATGTCTTGGTAAATATGCTGACGGTAAAAATAAAACTGTGCAAATAGAACTGACCAAGTATCCTGATTTGGTTTAGAAATGCATTCCTCCATTATTTAGAAATGATTAGGTATCTTTTCAGTATTGAATGACCCTGTTAGTACATTTTAGTTTGTGTATGCTAAATGTCGAATATAGACAATAAACCTTGGTATTAGTCTTCTGGCAAAATTTGTTTTTGAAAAATGTAAGTGTTATGATGTCCTTAAAGGCAAGCAATTCCAGGATCCAGGATCCAGAAATCTTCAGAAACTTTGTACCACATTAAGCTATGGAAAGATTTACCTGCCAGAAAATTACTTTTCTCTTCCTGTAATCTATTTCACTTTTAACCATCTGACCTCTTTTTTCCTCATATCGGTATGCAAATTTCAACTATTCTGTATTTTTATCCACCTCACTCTCTCTCTCCCTTGGGCCAAAAATGTTGTCTAGGAAGAATTGTATCATGCTTATTAGCTATGTTTGAATTGCATATACATGATTCATTTGAAATCATAATTTGGAACTTGAAAATACCTGAAGAGACAGGTTTATTTTTTGTTTAACTTTATGTCAGCCCAACTTTGAGGGGGCATGGGTTGGGGTATAAGTATCTCTAATGTGGATCTGTGGGACTCTGTAACTTTGCAGGGCCATTGATATTAGGCATACGGACAGTTTCATAAGTGCATTGCACCTTTAGTTGTTCATAATTTTGTCTCATTTTAATCTAATTATACAGATGCGTGGTCATGGTGTTCTAAGCTCTCCACTTTTAGTGGTATAAATTCTTTTGTTTTATTCGAATGTCAAACAGTTTGAACAATTAAGCAAAAGTTAATTCTCTCATTCAGGCCTTTCCTTTAAAAGTGCTGGAGACTCAAAGTAATCTCTAATTAGTGTCTCAGGATGCATGCTGGTTCATCATAGAAAATGAATATCATGGCAGGTCAGGAAGGCTTCATCTGCATAGAAAGTTAAGCATACTGATACTTTATTAGACAACATGACATGACTCAGTCCATAGGGCAGTTCAGTTCTTTCCTATAAATGCACCAATTTCAATTCAGCTTTTAACTGGCATGAATGCCTAGCAATGATATCCATAGTTTGATAGTGTTATTTTGTAGATCTCTTAGCGGTGGATCAGGGATCTGCCTTATGTGGATGCACTTGGGGCCACTCTGCACCTTCCTGCACCTCCAGTCATGCTCTGGTTCCCAAGGGTACAGAGCAGGGAAGCTCCGTTCAGATCTCTAGGCTTTATCTCGAACTTCCCTGAATCTCTGTCTCTACTCCAATAGCTGGAAGGGGTCCTTGAACTTTGCTTTAGGCCTTTTCTCTTTGGGGCAACTCTATGCTTCTCTGACTTTCCAGAGCCAGAATTTACTCCCCAAAGAAAAGAAACTCTTAAAATAAAAGCACTGATGGCAAACTTTCCTCCTAGCCCCTCCCAGCACTTCTAACACCCCCAAGACCACAGACCAGGAGGACTTCCCAGTTTACCCATTCTTCTCAGAAAAGGTTCTGTCCTTCATTGTGAGAGATCTGACAGAGGAAATACAAGGAGTCTGGGCCCAGCAAGGAGATGACAAGAAATGCGCTACAAAGCCCCAGTTTCACGCCCCTGAGACACACTAGCTTTCCACTGGGAAGCAGGGCAATCCGTCACTCCATCTCCTTTGCTGTATCCTTCCTCCTTCTTGGGGTCCTGACCCACCCGATTCGAATGGCTAAGGTTAAACAAACAAGCAACAGTTGACAATACCAAGTCCTGGCCAGGATGCGGAACAGCTAGAATTCTCAGTCCCTGTGACGGGGCTGCAAAACAGTCCAGCCACTTTGGAGAACAGCAGTGCCACTCCTAGGGGTTGACTCAAGCGAAATGAAAACGTGTTCACATAAACTTCTGTTCATGAGTATTGTGAGTGGCTTTACTCATCATCACCAACACCGGAAACAACCCAAAGGTCCTTGAGCTGTTGAATGGATAAGCAAACTGTAGTAGCTGCATACAGAAGAAACAGAACAGACTGCTGCTGTATACCACAGTATGGATGAAACACAAATGCATCATTCTAAGTGGTGGTTATGTGACTAGAAGCATATGTCAAGACTCATAGGATTGGACACTAAAAAGGGTGAATTTTACTCTCTGTAAGTTATTCCTCAATAAGTCTGAGTTTGATATACATATATAACTTAAAAACAATAAATTGCCTCAATATATAATAATTTATATCTATGTATATAATATATAAAATATAGGTTTGTATATAATATATAGAGATTTGTGTATAGATTTGTATATAATATATACTACTAGTAATGGTTATGAATATTGTTGAATGTATATATATATATATATACTGTTTATTTTCTGTATATAATATATAATACTAGCAATAATTATATTGTAGAATATATGTATGTATGTATGTATATATGTGTGTGTGTGTGTGTGTATACACACACACACACACACACGCACGCACAGTTTATTATCTGTAAATTATTTCTCAGTGAAACCCTGGAGTCACTCGATGGGAATGTTCTCAGAGGCAAAATTTCTCTTAATGAAGCTGTATCATCTATGGTGTTATCTATTATTCAACAGATAGTTAGTGATTCTCTACTACGTGCTAGGAATTCTGCCAGTATTGGGATACAGAAATAAGCATATTGTCTTCCTTCACTGTCGGGTGCATTGGAGGAATCGAATGTTAATCAAATAACCATACAAGAAAACAGGAGTCAAATTCCAACTGTGACAAGTGCTTCAAAGCAGAGGGCCACAGTCCTGACAGCCTGTAACAGGGGACTTGGCCTGGCGAGGTGGTCAGTGACGGCTTCCCCGAGGTGGCTGTCGAGTGGAGGTCTGAAGAATCGTAGCGGTAATAAGTGTCTGCAAAGGCCTGGGGTGGGTGGGGGCCTGTGAGTCACTCAACTGAGAGAAGTTCTGTGTTGCTGAGCATGAAGGATGAGGAAGGGGTTAGTGGGAGGTGAGGATGGAGAGTGAAGTGGGGAGCAGACCGCACGGCGCCCCTGCTGTGACCGTACACGCTGGGTTGATCAGGGCTGTCCTAGCTTATTCCTATGAAGGGTAACTTATGCGACCCTGTTACAGGCGATGTTATAAAGTCGTCTCTATCTTAAGAGCCCTGAGAAACCACTTTGAATCATGGGCTGGGGGGTCCTGGATGGCACCTTCCCCTTTTCAGTCTGGAAAGCTTGTTCTGGCTGTGAGGTAGAGAATCGATGAGCAAGCGGGTCCCAGTGAAGATGCATAGGTGAGTCACATGACCACTGTGGTCATCTACTTGAGAAATCATGGAGCTTGGAATAGCGTAGGGGTAATGGGAATGGAGAAAAGTAGGAAGATGCAAAAAATACTTGAAGAAAGTAAAATTGAGAGGCTTGGGTGGGAAGGAGTGGGAAGAAAGATCCCTAGGTTGTGGCCGACTGGATGGTGGTGCCGTTGGCTGAGGTAGAGAGCGGATGTGGGGACCTGACCTGGACCACTGCGGGGGGAAGCATCTGAAACATATAAGAGATGTTAGGTCCATGAGGAAGTAGATGGGTCGAGAGCCCAGGCCAGAGATCTCAGCTGGAGGTAGGAATTTGTCAGGTGTCTCGTTTAGACAGGAACTCAATCCATTTGTGCAGATGACATTGACCAGAAAGAGTATAGCGGGAAGAAATAGGAGGGTGTCACCACCCTGACGGGCAAAGTGTCTGAAGATCTAATTCACCCCTAATCAAGTGACAGCTCCCTGTCTCCCAGGTCAAGCACGTTGGAGTCGGACTCACTGGGCATATTATTTCTCGTCCTGTCTTCAGGGAGCGATGGCAACAACCTCAATTCCATCTTTTACGAACACTTGACAAGGGCCCTCCAGGAGTCCCTCTGTGGAGACCTCGTCCTTGGCCGATGGGGTAACTACAGCTCTGGCGATTGCTTTATATTGGCTTCAGATTACCTCAATGCTTTCGTTCACCTGATTGAAATTGGCAATGGTCTTGTCACCTTTCAACTTCGGGGACTGGAATTCCGAGGTAAGAATCTCTTTATTGTCGAAGTTGTCGGAAGTCAGTCATTTGAGTTACTTATCATGCGAAGCTTTAATAAGAAGTCACCCTTAAAAAGGAAGAATGGAATGCCTGTCCTACAGAATGGGAATTAGGGAACTTGCTACAATCACTTTGTTCCATGTATTTGGATATAACTAAACCCCTGTCATCTGAGGTAATAATAAGGTGAAACGTCTGGTGTAAACCTTCAGAGTCGCAAGTCAGGGTTTTGGTTTCATTCCTTCTGGGAGAAACTCAGAAGCAATAAGAGGGTGTGGACCATATGGAACCTGTTCCTTGGGTTACGAGTGTCATGGTCTATTGTGGGTGAGTCATTTAGTGTCTCTTAGCTTTTTTTTTTTTTTTATCATCTGTAAAATGATAATAATAATAAGAATGGCTGCCTCATAAAGTCGTTGTGTGATTTAAATGAGATCATGTACGAGCAGGCACTACATGAATGCTTACTGCCCTGTGGTGACTGAGTTGGCCTGAATCTTGAAAGTGTGACTGGTTTTTCCATGAATCAGATGGCTGCAGTTGTGTCGCGATCACGCAGGAATCAGCATCACAGATGTACTCATGGGCCCGTCTCCTGGGTTCTTTGTTTATCCTTGATTCATACATGCCTTTCTCCAATACAGCCCTCCCTCTGTGTCAGGCAATGTTCTAATGCTGGGGATGCAATGAGCATGTGACCTTGAGTGTTACCCTCATGACGTGGAAAATAAACAAGTAGACAAATGAGCAGAGCAGTCACAGCTTGCAGAAAAGGTATAAGGAGGTGAATAAGGGTCTGTGACCGAAATCACTGCAGTGGGTGAGGAAGTGGTACATGAGATGGGATCGTCAGGGAAGGATCCTGAGGATAACAGGAAGAAGAATGTTCTAGGCCCAGAACTGGGAACTGCTGAATGTCTGAGTCGGGAGCAACCGGGTAGGAATGACCTGACCAGAGAGGCTGCGAGGCCGGGTCATGGGGGCCTCCTGGCCAGGGGGAAGGGCTGCATTTTTTTTCTGTGCACAGTGGGGAGCCATGGAGGGTTCTGGAAAGGGGGATGACTGACCTAGTTTGCACCTGAAGAGCTCGTTCTGGCAGCCGTGCAGAGAGGGTGCCAGAGGGGAACGAAAGCAAAAAAGGGGGGACCGCTTAGGAGTGTCCTGTAGTCACCCCAGCAGGAGAAGATGCTGGAGGCACAGACGTGCTAGGAGGCTCGGAGGTGGACGGGCCCACGTGTTGGGGTGAGGGAAGTCGGAGTGCTCAGGCTGCTCCCCGCTTTCTAGGTTGAGTGCCTGGTGGACAGGGGTGCGTTTACTGAAGCTGGGAAGCCTGAACGAGGAGCAACACTTTTGCATTTGAGGATGCAACCAACAGCTCCATTTTGGATACTTACAAATGCGCTTGATTCATCCAAGTGAATACGTCAGGTAGCTAGTTGGGCGTATGAGTCTAATATTCACTTGGGAGACGTTTATTCAGCACTGCTCGTATGTCAAGCACTGGCTTAGGTGCTTCGAGTACAGAAGTGAAGGCCCCGCCTTAAGGAGCTTGGAGCCTCGTCGCAAGGCAGACATGCGATGGGCAATTACTGCTCAGCGAGGTGAGTGTTAAGGTGGCACTGTACATGGGATGCTTGGGGCCCAGAGAAGGGGCACTGCAATCGGACTGGAGTCTGGTCAGCTCGACAGAGGAGGGAACAGCTGGTGTGATGACAAAGAGGCACGAAGGAGCCAGATGTGTTTTGGGAAGAAGGGGTCACAGAAAATGCTAGAAAGGTAAACAGGAGCCAGGTCATGGCCATCCAGAAGCTCACAGTGACAAAAGGACACTTTTCACCCAAGAACAAAGGCCATTACTTCACTTTTTAAGAACTATTACCTAAAGAGGATTCTTGTGCATCCTTAGAAATTCTAGGAATCTAATATAGGGAGCTTATTTTGGAAAAGGTTTTTGGGCTGAGGGAGTAATGATCAGATTGTACAGAAAAGAGAGGCAATGTTTCCCCGGCATTTTGCACAAATGCCAGAAAATGCCACGAAAGGTGGTGGAAATGAAGTGTCTCTGATGCAATAATGCAATAGAATTGCCTATTTTGAGAGCTTTCTGTTTTTCCCGGAATTCAAAGGAAGAACTTTTAAGGTTTGCTGAGTTAAATCTGAGTTATTGTGATAGCACAAGTTCTATGTGGCTTACAGCTTTCTTCGCAAGTTAACCCATCTTTGAATCGAAGGGGCTCAAAGTTAATTAGATTCTAGAAGTCCACCAGCAGGGGTTCTTTTTGTTTTGTTTTTTTTTTCGTTACATGGGCCTCTCACTGTTGCGGCCTCTTCCGTTGCGGAGCACAGGCTCCGGACCCGCAGGCTCAGCAGCCATGGCTCACGGGCCCAGCCGCTCCGCGGCACGTGGGATCTTCCCGGACCGGGGCACGAACCCGCGTCCCCTGCATCGGCAGGCGGACTCCCAACCACTGCGCCACCAGGGAAGCCCAACAGGGGTTCCTTTTTAAAAAAAAATTTTTTATTGATGTATAGTTGATTTACAGTGTTATGCTAATTTCTGCTGTACAGTAAAATGACTCAGTAATACACAGATATACATTCTTTTTTATATTCTTTTCCCTTATGGTTTATCCCAGGAGATTGAATATAGTTCCCTGTGCTCCACAGTAGGACCTTGTTGTCCATCCATTCTATGTGTAATAGTTTGCGTCTACTAACCCCAAACTCCTAGTCTGTCTCTCTCCCTCTCCCCCTCCCCCTTGGCAACCACAAGTCTGTTCTCTATGTCTCTGAGTCTGTTTCTGTTTGATAGGTAAGCTCACTCGTGCCACATTTTAGATTCCACATATAAGTGATATATGGTATTTGTCTTTCTCTGTCTGACTTACCTCACTTAGTATGATAACCTCTAGCTGCATCCATGTCACTGCAAAGGCATTATTTCATTCTCTTTTATGGCTGAGTAGTATTCCGCTGTACATATGTACCACATCTTCTTTATCCATTCATCTGTCGATGGACATTTAGGTTGTTTCCATGTCTTGGCTGTCGTGAATAGTGCTGCTATGAACATTGGGGTGCTTAAGTATTTTTGAATTATAGTTTTGTCCGGATACATGCCCAGGAGTGAGATTGCTGGATCGTATGGTAGCTCTACTTTTAGTTTTTTAAGGAACCTCCATACAGTTTTCCATAGTGGCTGTACCAATTTATATTCCCACCAATAGAGTAGGGGTTTTTAATCTACCACAGTGAATGTTTTGGTCTCACCTGATACGAATCGTTTTCTTTTTTGACTTAACCATTCATGTCTAGGGCTGGCAACCAGCCCTGGCCCCTTCGTGCACTCAGCCTCCAATGGGCGGGATGAGGCATCTTCACAGCTAGGTGGTCTCTGGGCTCCAAAGGGGGGAACACAAACACTGCAAGGCCTCTTATGGCCCAGCCTCCAGGACAGGCACCGAGTCACCCCTACCATCTTTCATCGACCCCAACCAGTCCCAAATACAGCTCAGATTCAAGTGGTAGAAAAGGGGCCCTGTCACACTGCACGAGTCACTGGGGGCCAATCTTATAACAACATACCAGACTCCAGAAACGTCACTGGGTGAAATATGGAAGGAAGCTGGGGACCAACATAGATGTGTTGGGCACAAGACAGAGGCAGTGATCGTGTAAAGTGATTGCCCAGGAATGATGTCTTGAGAAAAAAAGCCAGCTAGCCTTCCCCGATGCCCCTCACTCTTGTACAATACCTCTTCTTTGACCTAGTTCTGCTGGAGTTTGGAACACAGGGCTACTGAGAGGTCATATACCTTGACGAAATCTAAATTACGCTTTTGTTGCAGGAAGAAACCAGTTGACGTAAAAAGCCCGTTCTGTTTTCTATCTCTTTGCACCATCCATTACCGTATTCCCAGGGAAGATCTTATTTTCTTTTTCCTCTTTGGGTATTTCTGCAAGATATATTTTTAGGACTTCACTTTTCTTTCCGTTTTCCCATTTTCCCAAATAGCAGGCTTTATTTTGGTCAAATTTTCACCTCCTGCAGCACAACCTGGGGCAGTCAAAATACAGATGCGTTAGACCTCTCTCCTGAAGCGTACCAAAGCCACCAGTGAACAGATGAGCTGCTCCCAGCACAAGTCAACTCTGACTCAGGAAATGAACAGTACACCCTAGAGGAAGCGTCCGCAAGGCCAGGGGGAAGGAACGTGCATCTGTCTTTCTCTCACTGAAAGGGATGCGTTTGTATCCATAGGAATTTTTAGTTGCAAATGACAGAAATCATCTCTGGCTAACTGAAGCAGGAGAAGGGTTTATTGGAAGCTATTACACAGGGCACAGACTCGCTGAGATGGCTGGGGAAGCAGGCTTGGTGGCTATCACGCGAGAGCCTGAAATCACATGGCGGCGCTGAGCCTGGGAAGGGGTTGCACATCAGCTGGTGGACCCAGCACTGCCCTCACGTCACTGACGTCATGACCCTGGATACTGGATGCTACTGCTCTTATCACTTCTGCCCCCAAAACAGGATGAATGGCCTCTGCCACCACCTCCCTTCCCTTCCAGAACGCTTTCCACACGAGCCCTGCTTCTTTGTGTCGCTAGCTCATGCGTCCACATCTGGTCTGGGTGCGTCTGACGGATAAGTTGCTGAGATCGCACGCATGTGCTCTAGATGCAAAGGAAAGGAGTACAGAGAGGGTCTGACTTCTCAGTTCCTGTAGTAGGAGGTGACGACTCCCTCTCGCCGAGACTTATAACATGGGTACATTCGTTGCTGTCCTGCTAGTTGCTGTAATAGTTGAGTCCCAGATCTCAGGGGCTGACACAATAGATGTTTATTTTGCATTCACATAGAGTCCGATCAGTGAGAGGAGGTGGTGGGGTGAGGGGATGGTACCATTCCACGCTGCCAGGGATCTTGGCCAGTAGAAGTTCTGCCTACTCCCTAGAGCACTGCTTTCGGGGTCACCCTGGGCTTCAGTGTCAAGCTGGCAGAGAGTGGAGGATTGCATGGAAGATTGTTATGGGCCAGTTCTGAACCTGGGATGCATCATTCGCTCTTAAATTCTGTTGTCCAGAATGGACATGACTATTGCGTTGGCCGAAAAGTTCCATAACATCTTATGGAAAAACCTGGACGAACTTTTCGGCCAACCCAATGTAAGAGAAATGTTGTCTAGCTGAGTACCCGGGAGAAAAAGCAAAAAGGTTTGGTGAACAGTTAGCTGGTCTCCTGCACTGTGGGTAGTTTCCAAACAGAATAGGGATTCAGATCCTGGGTAGCCCAAAAGGTTGATCAGGGTTCATGGCACATCCTATCTCCACTGGATGGTACTGTGGTGAATGATTGATACCAATTCAAATCAAGGATACGAGCAAAGAAGCCACGTTCTATTCTTCTTTTGGCCTATGCATCCCAGAATAGAAATACAATTTTTTGTTGCTGCGCGTGTAATGAAACGGGATTGTACAGCTGCTCTTGGGCTTATGAATATCCCTCGCGTTTACCCAACCGGAGAGCCTTGTGGGAAACCATTCAAGAGTTGGCAGATTAATCACTGACTTTAAACCTAAGTCGAGGGAACGGATAATGCACTTTAGAAGGTCCAGAGTGTGAGGGGCACCAAGTTCAAGCCTTTGCAAAAGAAATGGAATCTGTTGGACTGGAAAACCCATTTAACCATAATCCGAGTAGGTGGGCACAGAAAGAAGGGAAAGTGAGAACTGATTATCTGTGCAGTCCATGTCTGTTCTCTGTTAGTCACCCAGGTGACCTAGGTGGATGGCTTATTTCTCTAAAAGAGGAGAAACGTGAATGAGGAGGACAGAGCTGCCATCAGGAGCAGTCAGGCAACTTGAATACTGTCTTTAGAAACGAAGAAGAGAAGAACCAAGCATAGGAGCAAAAATAAGGGCATTGCAGGGAATCCTTTATGACACACAAAGCGCTGTCTCACCTGTGCAGGTGCCTCTACCCTCAGAACGGCCATAATCCCAACACTTCCTCCCCTTTAACTAATGGGGAAATCCAGGCTCCCGGAGATGAATTCTTATCCGAGGCTCACAGCTACTTAGTGGTAGAGTTGGGCAAACCCACACGACTCTCTTAACTTCTCTTTCTACCTGACCATTTCGTGTTTTTACATCCTTCCTTTCAGGTATTTGTCTGAAATTTGGACTGTGGTGTTCATTCGGTTTACTAAACACTAAGTAACTGGGGTATAATGCCTTCAATCACCTGTATAGCCTTTTGCAAAAGTTCCATATCATTTTCCCAGTTGCACAGAAAACTCCACTTTAGGTCAGGATGTTCAACTGGGCACACCCGCGACTTGGCTTCTCAGAGTGTCAGTTCCTTCATCTAAGCCTCGGTGTGATTATAAGTTCTTTCCAGCTCTGACGGCCCATCAGTCCGGGAGATATCAAATGCTTCCACCATATCACCACTGGGGGAAAGTTGAACTTCTCCCTGCTGGAGTTTGTTATAATTTCCTCCCAGGGAATAGGTGTTGCTGGTAGATAGTGCAGTGCTTGGAACCACGGCTGGTGTCAAGGGGGGACGTTAAGTAGCTGCTGGCTTCCTGCTGGTACAGGGTCACCAAAGGCAAGGTGGACATGCCTAAGCGTTAGTCCACCAGCTGAGGATCGGATCGGGCATCAGAAGCATTTCCATGACGACGAGGCGGCGTGGAGGAATTTCAGGCCAAGGGAAGAGGAGGGCTTGCTATGTGGCAGGTGATGGAATCCGAAGGGCTGGGAGGATGGAACCCGTGGTGGGGCGTTAAAGAAAGAGCGTGAGCGTGGGAGGAGGATGGGGTAGGGAGGTAGCCCATCCCCAGCATGAAGAGCGCGCTTGAGGTCAGCGATCATGACTTTAAAAGAAGACCCGTTAAGATTGCTTGTATTTTTCTCTAAGCCACATCCAGCTTCATGGGTGCAGGTGTGAAGGGCAGAGGTGGAGTTAATCAAGGTTGGGGTTGAGCCAGATGACTGTCGTGAAGGCAAGGACAAGGGTGTGAGAGTGATTTTGATGCCTGGCCGTGGAATGTAAGCTGAGAAAGAAGGCGGGGGAGGGTGTGAGAGAGGTGGAAATACCACCTGGGGAGAGGACTTCCGGGATCTGGGGAGGGTACCAGGATGGTTGAAGTTGAAAGGGTAAAGGAAATGGTTGCGGGAGATGACGAGGTTTGGAACAGATACTTACAGAGGGGAAGCACTTTGGGGTAATCGGGGTCCAGGGTTACGGTCGGATGGAAGATGAGATCATTGGAGGGTGGACGTCAGGTCAGGACGTCGGAAGGAGCATCTCGGTGGATGCTGAAGTCCCAAGAGTGATGGCAGGAGGTGTGTTGCGGAGTGGCAGCGAGCCCAGGAGGTACGTTGCAGAGTGACAGCGAGCCAGAGCCAGCATCTCCACGGAAGGACTGGATGTAACCTAGAGGGGCTGAAGAGGATGTCAGCAAGAGAGGGTGGGGCAGGTCCAGTGTGTCCCCTGAAAGCATCAGCTGGAAGTACTCCTGGGAGGCATGTTCAAAGCACTCGGTCCCACTGGGGAGCACCGCAGACCCACTGGGCAACAGGAGGGGCCATCCTTCCAGCCGAGCGCCTAGAAGAGAGGGGAGTACATTCAGAAAAGCTGGGAAATATATCATGAGCCCCAGGGGGTGCACAGAGAAAGAATTTCAAGGGTCTGTGGCCTGGGTGTGGAGGAGGTGATGATTACGATGGGGTCAGAAAATGTAACTTCTAGAAAAGTGTGGGAATTCGACTGCAGGGCTCCCTGGGCAAATGGCTTGAGCTGCAGTGAAACAATATTTTCTCATGGGACGATGAAGCGGATTCTGTCATCTGAGGCTGCGTCACATGCGTGGAAAGTTTCGAGGCTGCTGAAATGAAATCTATTTATGTGTGTAGATATGCCTGCAGCCTTCAATATCCTTGTTAGTATAGGCCTGCTACGTTTTATCACAGTAAGATCTGTTTTCCAAAAATCATCTTAGGGGAGATCTTAGGAAATTATGTGTATTTATATATACAGACATATATATGTCACATATTTATTTATTGTATTACATATAATAAATATATATTTAAGAGTTATTTGATAAAGTGGGTTTTTGGAACACTCAAGAAAAATGATATCAGAAATGCATCATGTTATGTGGACATTTACCTCTTTTATCATTTGTGGAACTACATTTTTCTCTGCTGATTTATTCATTTCTCACTATTTCCTTGCAATGAATGATACTGCATTTGTATATATTTTCTACATTCCCATGTGATCAAATATTTCCAGTTTTTGTTCGTGTCCTAGTTCAAACAAGAAAACGTAACCAATGCAGATTACTCTGTCCTTTTATTTAAAACAAAGGGGCGGCGGTGAAAACGACGTTTGCTTTTAGGTGTTTGTATGTGTAGATTGTGAATGTTTGCCATCAGGATGAGATGCTGAGCATGTGGCCACACATGGTGGGCAGTCAGTCAGTGTTTGTTGATAACAAAACAATAAGTAATCGCTTGAAACCAAAGCCAGTTTACTTTCAGTGTTCTCGCACGGTTTGTACATTTCAGTTTTTTATTCCTACATGCTATGAAAAATTGACTAAGCCAGGTTCTAACAGGCTGTGGGACCCTCGAAGGATGGGCCTCCTGCCTCTCTCCCCGTGCACTGACGGGCTCATAGAGGGATGCCAGGTAGAGGTTGGTTGAGGGAGGAAGGAGAGACAGTCCGAAGTTTCTTGAGCACCAATTATGTGCCAGGTACCATAGTAAGCCCTTTGCATATATTATCAGAATATTCTTCATAAGCAGTCTATATAGCAAGTAGGTTTTTTTTTTTTGCGGTATGCGGGCCTCTCACTGCCGTGGCCTCTCCCGTTGCGGAGCACAGGCTCCGGACGCGCAGGCTCAGCGTCCATGGCTCACGGGGCCCAGCCGCTCCGCGGCATGTGGGATCTTCCCGGACCGGGGCACGAACCCGCGTCCCCTGCATCGGCAGGCGGACTCCCAACCACTGCGCCACCAGGGAAGCCCGCAAGTAGGTATTATTATCTCTCTTTTAGACATGACATAATTGGGTGAATGAGGTTTAGTAAGTTGCCCAAGGCCACAGAGTCACCAGTGGTGGCGGAGGGGTAGACGCCTAGATGTGGCTGACTCCAAAGTCCATGACCTTTGTAGTAAACCCCTCTGCCTTGGAGGGAGGAGGGAAGGAAGGAAAGAACAAAGGAAGGAAGAAAGGAAAGATAAATAAGGAGACAATATGGGAAAAAGAGAACGAGTAACCATTTTTTGGTTGTTGAAATTCAAAAATAAAACTTTTACCTGAATATGCTGCTGTGTTAATATGGCATCACCTCTTTTAGCAGCTCAGTTTCTTGAACTGCCAACTGCCTTAGAAAGCATGAAACCTGGACGGAAAGCAAAGGCATAGTTAGTTATCAGGACGTAACCCCACATTACCATTGGGTCTGGAAAATATCCAAAACAATGAGATATATGTTCCTGTCTGTGTGCAATGTTATCAGCCATTTCATAGTTAGGCTAACACCCCATAATCACCAGCCTACGGGGACATTTTAAAAATATCTGGGTAACCTAATCTTATCTAAAATTAATCCAACCCAAATGCTTATCCTAACTGGCTAATCCACATAGAGCCATAGCTCTCACTAATCTTGGAACTAGCTAGAATTCTGTCTTCTCTATGGCAACATCTAGGTCATTAGCAAGTCTTTACTTCTTTTGTCTACCCAGCTTGAGGAAGCTGTTAGGTCCCTAGGTTCCAAACTTCACCCAGGAAATAACAGGTTCTCCACTCAGAATTCCTCAACGCGTATTTTTCTTCATTTCAAATTGTGTGACGTGTTAGTAAACAAGACAAAGCCCTGCTTGTCCAGATAGCAAGTCTGGGAAAGGAGAGGGGCTTTCTTGGTGAACATTAACAGAGTCTGCATACTTTAACTTTCAACACTCAAAAAAAAAAAGTTTGTGGGAGAAAAGCAAGATAATACAACTTTGAATTAAATATTAATCAGAAAGGGACCAACTCAGTAAGGTTGAGTGCATTGGTTTTCTCATGGAAATGAAACAGGCTGGAGGGAAGCATGTCATTCACAGGTATCATTATTATGTATATTTCAACTTTTCTTATCCTTCATACCTGCCCAGTGTAAGTTTCCCTGTGCACTGCATGACTTTGTTTATTTGATTTTCTCCTGTGGGCTGGTAGAAAAAAGTAAATTCAGGGAACTTTTGCTTGTAATTGGTCAAGGCTCATGAGGCACTGTGTGATAAGGGGAAAATACTGATTTTTAAATTCAAAAGACCAGACCCTTCTACTGGACAAGTTGCTTTTAAGACTCAGTGTCCTTATTTTTAGTAGAAAAAATTACGTCTGCATAACCAGGTTGATGTGTGCAATCAGTGAGATGCTATCAGAGAAGTCACTTTTTAAGTTGGTATGTATCCCGTAAATAGATGATGTATTGAAATAAAAATTCTCTGAGAAAAACTGTTAGACCACATTCAAAATCTGTCCTGCCAAACAGGTCATGAAAGAAGTTGTATTCCTGTGGACAGATCTTAAAGCAAATTGAGGGTCCTTGGGAGAGAAAATTGTTATAATAAAAAACCTCTGCTATCCGCACAAAATCAAATGTGCTATAAACTATTTTAACATACTTTTCTTCCACTGCACACTGAGCAAATACACTTCTCCTAGGTTCTCAGTGTGACAATTAAAAGACACTCGGGTCGAATGTGGCCGAAGGAATGGAAATTGGGACTGGGGAGAAATTGTCCAGTAAAAGAATAAAAAACTAAACTCATCCAGTGTCTCGACCGGCCAACCCTGTTCCTTGTTTTAGTTCTGCTCTGTGACCATTTCTCCATCTTTAAGGTTAGATTAATTTAAAGGGGGTGATTATCAAATGGATGTTTAGCAATTAGCAAGTAGGAAGTATAATGGGACAGCTTTACATATAAACAGACTATTGTTATAATAAGTATTTCTTTCCAGAAATTAAACCTGGTGATGTCTAGCAGATACAGGGTCATCTCCCAGGGCAGGTCGCTGGGGATAGATGACCTGCATGTTCCTGTAGCCTCATGTTCTAAGATTCCGTCCCAGAGAACTAGCGTGTGGTAGAGGAAGGGCTGAGTAAGACACCTCCATGACAGTGACGCTGCAGGAGAAATTTTGGGGGAAAAATTCCACCGTGACCTTCTAGAAATGTCAATCCTTCAAAAATGTTTTTTTTTTCTTTTTTTTTTTGGCGGTACGTGGGCCTCCCACCGTGGTGGCCTCTCCCGTTGCGGAGCACAGGCTCCGGACGCGCAGGCCCAGTGGCCACGGCTCACGGGCCCAGCCCCTCCGCGGCACGTGGGATCTTCCCGGACCAGGGCACGAACCCGTGTCCCCTGCATCGGCAGGCGGACTCTCAACCACTGCACCACCAGGGAAGCCCCCAGAAACTTTTAAACAGCTTTCTCTGACATTATTTCATTTGGTCACAAAATGGCCCTTGATCTAACCAACTAGCAAGAAGTAACGATAGAGTTCCAGCCTGAAGAAAAATGTTCTGGAAGTCCTCGTTATGACATGTATTATGTGTATTACTGTATTATGAGGGGCACTAAGAATGCATCTCCAGCAAGCGCTCGCAGGGCTAAGCCCTGTCTCTCACATCTTGTGTTTCCAACGTGCAACGCACGCTGGGCTGTGTGAGGTCCCAGTGTTCAGGGAAGTGAACTGTTTTGTACTTAGCAATGACTATATCTGATGGCCTCCTCCTTTTGTGGCCCTGAGCAATTCAGGAACGAGCTTATCTGTGGCCTCAGAAGGAAATACATTTTATTTGATAATAGTCCAACACACATCCCAAAGTGTGTGTCTGTAAATCCCACTTGAAGCTTGAAAAGCATTGGCTCAACCGTATCTATGCCTACTTCTCTTCCACTCCATGAGCAGGGACTGGTTGTACTTGCAGGACAATCTAAACTGCTCTCTGTCAGCCCCTCCTGGTGACCTCATTGCTTGGCATACGGAAAACACCAGCCTGGCACGTTGGGCTGATGAAGGCCGTGGCCATTTGAAAACTCAGCTCAAATAAATCTCTAGTACAGTTATTTTAAACCATTATTAGTGGATAAAAGTAAACATAACAATGTTGATGATATTTGGGGTTTTCTGTGGAATCCAGTTGCCAGAGTCTTTGGGACAACACACATCAGATAAGGAGAAAAACTGTAGGGCTGGGAGGCCCAGTCTTTAAAATATGTTGTGCATTTGGGCTTTAATGTGCCCGTTCTTGCTGGAAGGTTGTAAACAGGCTGACATTCTTTGAGCGCAGCCTTGCTGCTTCAGGGGACCATTTTTAATGCATCCCTTTGAAGTCCCCGGCACATAATGGCTCCCCCTCTCCATCATTTCCTCTGACCTCTTGGTAAACAGCCTGGACCCTGGTTTCAGTCCCCAGCGCTTTTCACCTGAAATGGGACTGTGGGTGGCTGATTGCCCCATCTCCAGTCTCTCCTCTTTACTCCCCCAAGGCTGTAGGGGAAGGTTTCTTAAGTGCAACTTTCTTCCTGTTTCCTTGGGATTTAAAAACCCCTGTGGCCTACCTGTCACCTAGAGAATGAAGTTCAAATGTCTCCATAGGACTCAACTTCCCACTCCAGCCGGACTGCCCTGAGCCTCCCCTCCCCTCTTCAAGGATCCTGGCCCAGGCTTCCCAGCCAGGAGGGCACCTCCCCGACTTTTGTTTGCCAGCCCGCCCTCCGTTTCTCACATCGCACAGGCGTTCTCCTTTGGCTTCCCAGCTTTCCCAGGAGAATGTCACCTCTACCTCCAGCTTGGTGGACCACTGAAGCAGGAGTGCCTACGCTAACCAGCCGCACAGAATAGCTACACTCCTGTGCTCGTCAGAGAGGACATTGAAATTCACTGCCCCTCAATGCACAGTAACTGTCAAAACTAGCTGGAGATTGGACCTTCCCGGCGGTCCAGTGGTTAAGACTCCATGCTTCCATTGCAGGGGGCACAGGTTTGATCCCCGGTCTGGGAACTAAGATCCCGCATGCCGCACAGCGTGGCCAAAAAATAAAAAAATAAAGCAATAAAAAACTAGGTGGAGAGAAATGGTCCATATCAAGGATTTCCTGAAAGGTGTGATGTCCCAGTCCTCCTGCATCCCCACAGTCTACCCTCGGGTGACACCAGACCTCTGGAGAACCACATACCTAAAGCTGAATTATTTTGGCCACCTATAGAAATTTTTTAACTTGTACTTTGGCCATATTAGAACAACTCTGGAACATCGTGACTGTACCTGCCATGCAATGCCGAGAAGGATGATGGTCTCCATACTGTACTGTACAGTGTTCTCTCTTATGAGGGTCCTGGGGATGTCATCTCTCTGGTGTCTTAGCCAGAAATAGCTATGATCCTTCCAAGCAATTATTTTGTTTTCGTCTTAAGGACACGAGAAACTCCTCAAGTTACCTTTCTACATTGCTTGCTAGAAAGCCTGAGTGAAATCAGTGGCCCACCTTTAGCAAATATATAGGACATCATAGAATGAAGTGAAGGTCTCTTGACATCCTTCTGGCTTCATCATATTTTTCCTGTCCCCATTGCCACTTAAATTTTATCATTTGCTTTTGTACTGTGTATGCCTTTTTATTATTTATTTATTTTATAAATTTATTTTTTATTTATTTAGTACCTTTGGCTGTGTTGGGTCTCCGTTGCTGCGTGCGGGCTTTCTCTAGTTGCGGTGATGGGGGGCTACTCTTCGTTGCGGTATGCGGGCTTCTCATCGTGGTGGCTTCTCTTGTTGCAGAGCACGGGCTCTAGGCACACGGGCTTCAGTAGTTGTGGCGTGCGGGCTCAGTAGTTGTGGCACACGGACTTAGTTGCTCCGCGGAATGTGGGATCTTCCCGGACCAGGGCTCGAACCCGTGTCCCCTGCATTGGCAGGTGGATTCTTAACCACTGCTCTACCAGGGAAGCCCCTGTGTCTGCCTTTTTGAATGGACTTCATTCCTTTTTGGAATTTAGTATGAATAAGTAAGCCAGGCCTGGCCAGTCACTGGTAAGGATGCCCAGTGGTTCTTAAAGGGAGGCAGTCTTGCCCCTTCGGCAACAGGGAAAGGGAGGAGGAAAGGGTCAGGTAGCCAGGAGAAGATTACCTCGCACAGCCGCAATGGCTGCCCCTCATTTTGGCTGCACTCTGGAAATTGATGCATATCCTGTGTGCAAAGTATCTGGGATCTACTAGACACACTGTCAGTTCAGACACTCAATTTTCACAGCTTTCATGAGGCACGCTCATCTATTAGGATGAAGAGACTCCAAGATACTCTTAAAATTCATTTAAAATATTTATTTATTTATTTGCCTGCATCAGGCCTTAGTTGCAGGACACGGGATCTTTATTGTGGTGCGCAAGCTCTTCATTGTGGCATACAGGCTTCTCTCTAGTTGTGGCACACGGGCTCTCTAGTTGCGACGCACGGGCTGAGTTGCCCCCGTGACATGTGGGATCTTACTTCCCTGACCAGGGATCGAACCCACGTCCCCTGCATTGGAAGGCAGATTCTTAACCACTGGACCACCAGGGAAGTCCCTGAAAATTCATTTTAAAAATGGTTATTGAATGCCTTCTATGTCCCACTGACTTAGGCCATGAGAACACAGCAACATGAAAGGTGCCAAGAGTTCGGTTCCATGGAAACTCCAGAGACAGCCATCCGGGAAAGGTCACAGTGTAGGGGCAGCAAACCTCTGGCCTTCCCTTTGGAGGGAATGTGCTCTAAACCCAGGGAGGCTCTCTGAGAAGGATATGGGCCTGATTTGCATGTGAACAGCAAAATTTGCGCCTTTGCAGACATGACTGGGTTTCATTATTTTCATATTCTTTTACAATGTGAACCCAACTATGAATCTTTTGTTCCTAAGAAAAGGCACCAAGACCTACCTGAACTGAGTATTTATTAAAAACCTCAGGCAGTTACAGTGTCTCTACCAAGCCTAGCAGTCCTTCACAGCAAACCCCTTCCTCAGTGGTCCTCTTATCAGTGTAGAAATGAACCCCTGCTTCTCACAAAGGATGGTGCTAACTTATTTCCTTCAGATGGTAGAAATCCAAATTCTGCATCATCTCATGTACTCATAAATACACACACACTCCTTCCAGTTTGATGTAAAACAAGCAAACAATGCTGGCATCAGCCCAATACGATAAAATGAGTGACCTGGATGGAGAAAAAGGAAGGAGGGGAAAAAAAAAACCCTCGAGGCATGTCATTTAAACAGTTTTGCTAATCTGTTTGAGGTGAAGGTCCCCCTTTATGCTTCTCCTTGGTGAAATCTCTTACTTCTTTCACTGGAAGAGCG
>NW_006794028.1:1818197-1826764 GCF_000442215.2 Lipotes vexillifer | reverse complement strand
TGAAATCTCTTTCTTCTTTCACTGGAAGAGCGTTTCTTCCCAAATCATATTATTAACTAGCAGTAAACCAGTGTTGTTTATTGTGCCATTGGGGTGGGATGAGACCTCCCCCACCGCTGGAGTCTAACGCCCGGGGGTCCCAGTAGGTGGCTCAGTTAGGACGCAGTGGTGGTTCGTTACTCACTCTGGGTGCCCCACAGCTCGCGATCTGAATTATTCACTGCTTGTGTTTCACCTGTGTATTTCTGTACATCTTTCCCAGAGGGAATAAGAGTTTTATATTACAGAATGAGCAAAGAGATCCCTGGAATGTGTAAAAAAGAGTGCTTTCAGCTAAGACCCAAAGCAATGAGGTCTTGGAGAAAGATGAATGGAATCCTAAGACCTGGGATCAGTTCTTCACTATTTCACTTTATGTTACAACAACCTGCTTGCTCTCCCCTTCCTGATCTTGACTCCTAGTTCATAGACTGTTATCCTAACAGTTCTGCGTGTACATTTTTGTTTGAAAGTTGCAGTTTTTCATCTCTGATGTATTACGATCATCTCACGCACAGGTTCTATAGAGAGGCTTGGTTTAAGCATTGCTTTTCTTTATCTTCCTCCTGTAATGTAACAAGAGTCTGTTGCATCTGCTATGTATTTTCTCAGTAGGGTGTCTGTTGCCTGTAATACAGTGATCTGGATAAGAATTCTTTCATTTGTTCATCCAGCTAGTCCTTCGATCATTCCGCCAACCACCTTGTTATCACCTACTAAATACCAGGCATGGTGAATAATGAGATGGGATCCCAGGAAAAATGAATGGTGTGGAAGTGGGTGTAGGGACAGGTTTCATGTTTGCATTAAGTTTCAAAAGACATGTAAAAGGATTCAGAGACTTGCTTTTTTGGCCAAGACGGAGTAGCCAGTATTGGAATATCCTTCCTGCCACAAACAATGATAAAGCTAGAAAAAACATTAATCAACTGTTTTCAGATATTGGACAATAGACAGTGCAAGGCTCTGATCATTGAAAGAGGGGAAGCATACAAAGTGAGCTCCCACAATTGTCCCCGCTTTCTTCCCAGAGGCACTTTCTTACCTGTAGTAGCAGGGAGGTGAGCCCAAAGAGAGCACAGTGGTCTTGTTTAGCTAGGGAGGTAGAATCAGAATTCTGCGCTAAGTAGCTGAACTTTGTGGGTCAGAGTACTAGGCAGGAGTGAATTTCACAGATAAGGAGCTACAGAAATCAGTATAGGGATCCCCTTTCACGATTGAATGAATATTAACCTGCTTTTGTAGAGCAAGAGCCTGTATAATCAAGACCTGACAGAGAACAGTAACTGAGGTGAGGTGAGCTAAATAGAGATGACAGAGGCCATATCGTGCTGAGAGATGTAGAAATTCCAATTAGCCAGTGGAGAGACCTGGCTGAACATCCCAGGAATTCACCTGAGGTCCAGAAAGACCAAGCTTTAGGAGTAAAGATATTCTTACCCTAGAATAAGGGCTGCTGTAGACATTTCCAAACAAAGATTAAAAACAGGTTTCAAAAGGATCAAGCTGACAAGCTGACGTGCAAATAAATTGACTCATTAACAGAACATAACACTCTCTAAAGGAAGAAAAAAAACAGTCCAGACTGTCAATACTATAACATCAACAATACCCGACATGTAATAAAAGTGTGTAAATATGTAAATAAGCAGAAAAAAAGTGACCCATAACCAGCAAAACAAAACAAAATAGAAACACACCCAAAGATGTTGGAGTTAACAGAAGTTTCAAACAGATATTAATATGTTTAGGAATTCAAAGGAAAATTATCATAATGAATGAATTAATTGAGACTATCAATTGACAGGAAAAAAGCTGAAATTCTGGAAATGAATAAAACACTATGTCTGAAATGAAAAACTTAGAGGATAGGCTTAACAGGAAAAAAAAAGGATCAATGAACTTGAAGACAAGGCAATAGAAACCATTCAAACTGATGTGCAAATAATGAAAAGATTAAAGAAAATAGAGATTCAGTGATGTGTGAGACAATATCAAGCATCGTGACATATGTATAAGTGGAATCCCAAAAGGAGAAGCAATAAATAGGGGCAGAAAAGATTGAAGAACTATTATTCAGAAATTTTAAAAATTTGATGAAAAATATCAGTTCATAAATCCCAGGAGCTCAGCACACCCCAAGCAGGATAAACACAAAGAAAACCAAACCTAAGTGCATGATCATCAAATTGCTGAAAATTAAAGAATAATTATAAGAGCATCTGAGACTTTTTATTGTCATTTTGTCAGGACCGTGAGAAAAATTTAAAAACACATAATATACTGGGAAACAATTATGTGAGTTAATCACTAACATCTCATTAAAAAATAATGCAAGCCAGAAAATAACGCAATGATATTTTTTAAGTGCTGGAAGGAAAATAAAACTGTCAACCCAGAATTCTACATCTAGGAAAATGAAGGCAAAATTTAAGTTTTTACAGATCAAGAAAAGTTGACATAATCACCAGATAACCTGCGCTGCAAGAAATATTGAAGGAAATTCTTTAAGCTGAAAGAAAATTATAGCAGATGGAAAATTGATTCTACATAAAAGAATGAAGATCGCCAGAAATGGTAAATATGTAAGCAAAGATTTTTTATCTTTGTAAGCCTTTACAGAATTGATTGTTTAAAGCAAAATAATAACAAACTGTTGTGGGGTTTAAATGTTAATATACATTAAAGTAAAATGCTTGACAATAACACAAAGGACATGAAGGATTCAATATACCATTGTAATAGTCCTACATTACAGGAAGAGTAGTATGAATTTTACCCATGTGATAGGGTAAAAATGCACATTATAATTCCTAGAGAAACTGCAAAAAATAAAACAGAGTTATAGCTAACTGATTTAAAAGCTGATACATAGTAAATCACTAAAAGTTATTCAGCACGCTCCCCCCGCGCCCAAATATCGGAAAGAATGCAAAGAAAAAAATGGACGAATTAAAAAAACTGCAAGATGGTTGATTTATACCCAGTCATATAAATAAGCACATTAATGTAAATGGACTAATCACTGTAATTAAAAGGTGGAGATTTATCAAGCGGATTAAAAAAGCAAATCCTAACTATGTGCAGTTTTAAATACAAAGACATGGATAGATTAAAAGTAGAATGATAGAAAGTTATTTTTAAGATTTATTTATTATTTTTTAATTCAATTTTATTTATTTTGGCTGCGTCCACTCTTAGTTGCAGCATGAGGGATCTTTTGTTGGGGCACGCGGGCTCTTCATTGCGGAGTACAGGCTTCTCTCTAGTTGTGGCTTGCAGGTTTTCTCTCTCTAGTTGTGGCGCACAGGCTCCAGGGCACGTGGGCTCTAGTTGAGGTGCTCAAGGTCAGTAGATGTGGAGCGTAGGCTTAGTTGCCCTGCGGCATGTGGGATCTCAGTTCCCCAGCCAGGGATCGGACCCGCATCCCTTGCATTGCAAGGTGAATTCTCTACCATTGGACCACCAGGGAAGTCCCAAAAGGACAGAAAGTTTTATCCCTTACAAACACTAATTATGAGAAAACTAGAATAGCTGTATTAATATCAGATTCAAGGCGAGGTATATTACCAAAATACAGATATTTCATAATGACTGAAGAGTCAATTCATCAAGAAGACAAAACAGTCCTAAATATGCATACACCTAATAACAGAGCTGTTAAGGAAAAAAAACTGAGTAGGTGAGTTACAAAACAATTTACCTGAATGAAAATTTTAAACACAATATAAAAAAATTGATGGGGTACAACTAAAGCAATTCATAGAGAAAAACTTACTTTTTTTTGTGCTTCCTTTTTCCTTCTGTCAATAACTAAGGACTCAATTATCTTGATAAAGATATAAACCACCACCACGACGACGAATGATAACTACCCCAGTTGATTGGCTGTCCTTCCTATCTTCTCTCTTATTTCTTTTCTTCTCTTCACCATGACTTTGGTTTAAGTGGTTTGTACTTATGGTTATTAGCACCTGTTACTACTGTCCTGTCATCACTAATTCGTTCCTTATCCTCTTATCCTCATAGGGCAGCCCATCTCACTGTTGAACTCATAGTTGTTAAAATGACCTTTGTTATAGTAAACGCTATACCCTGAAGCTTTTTCCCATTGGTCATAATGATGCCCTCTGGGACTACAGAGAATATCAAGTTCACATTTCCACCATAGCCCTTCAGATAGTTGTTGAAGACGACCATTGTCTCCCCCGAAGTCTTCTTTTATGCAAAGTCAAAGTCCCTGGATCTTTTAGTCATTCTTCAGTAACATAATTTGAGTTATTTTACAACCCCGTAGTTTTCTCGATATGTAACTAACAATCTGTATGATCTTGTTCAAATCAGTATTATTATTATTTTTTAATGGAGAAAGTGTAACTTGCCCAAATCATCTAGTTTTATTTCATTTTATCAGTAACCCTTTATGTGTAGCATCCAAAGGAATAAAACGAGGTATATTCTGACTCTTGCTATCCCTTTGTTTTGGTGGTATCAAGATCACATTCAGTTTTCAAGTGTTATCCTATTTCGGGTTCATATGCTCAAAGAAGTTACCAAAGTATTTGTTAAGTATGCTACTATATATTAATGAACTGTGTAGCTGGTTTTCTGAACCAAGATGCAGGGCATTCCATTTATTTCTACTAATTTTCTTTTTCTTTTCTTTTTTTTTTTTTGCGGTACGTGGGCATCTCACTGTTGTGGCCTCTCCCGTTGCGGAGCACAGGCTCCGGACCCTCAGGCTCAGCGGCCATGGCTCACGGGCCCAGCCGCTCCGCGGCACGTGGGATCTTCCCGGACCGGGGCACGAACCTGTGTCCCCTGCATCGGCAGGCGGACTCCCAACCACTGCGCCACCAGGGAAGCCCTCTACTAATTTTCGATGTATTAGTTTGTCTGCCAAAGCCGTTTGGCGAGATGTCCTTAGATCGTAACTCTGCATTCCAGGAGGTACCAGCAATCTCATGTCATTAGCATACTGTATATGTTTCCCCTCAAATCATTAACAAAAATATTAAAGAAGATATGGTGTCTCATTCAGCAAAGATCGTTGACACCCGTTATCCTATGTTTTTAGAACTAGCTCCTTTGGAAATGTATTCGGCTCACCCACTGCTCACAGACATGGGAGATGAGGTGGTGCACTTTGGCTGTGAAGCTCTTCCAGGACACCCCTCCTGGTAACACTTCAACATGCACCTAGCTGCTCTCAGACCTTTCCACCTGCCACTTTCTTTAGCCTCCTATCTGCTCAGCCATGACCTGCAGGTATCTGGAAAGGGGAACTCAAGGATATAACCATCCTGCATTTTGGCCATTCGCGTCCACGACCACCATGAGAATGTGTCTCTTCTAACACTAAAAAACCAGGAGGAGATGAGAATCAGAAGGGATATGGATGAATAAAAGAATTAATGATTATGGGACTTCCCTGGCGGTCCAATGGTTGAGACTCTGTGCTTCCAGTGCAGGGGGGCGTGGGTCGGAGCCCTGGTCTGGGAACTAAGATCCCACGTGCCGCGTGGCCAAAACAAAAAAAAGCAAAAGAAAAAAGCATTAATGGTTGTAAGATTGGTGACTTATTTGGGGGGACTTGTTTGAACTAAGAACTACACAAATCTCCTGATTTCTAGACTCTCTTCAGCATCTTTCCCTCAATAATGGCAAGGGGAAAATCCATTCGAAACGAAGATTATCCTACGACCTCTTTACAACTGCCATCGTGTTTGTTACTCTGCCAGGAACCTACTGCCAGCAGAGGGAGGTGGAAGCCATCACAGAGGGCGATGAGGATGACAGAGGTTGCTGCTGCTGCAAACCAGGTCACCTGCTCCACCTGTTGTCCTGCAATGCCGCCTTTAACCTCCGCTGGCTCACCTGGGAGATCACGCGAGCGCAGTACATCCTGGAGGGCTACAGCATCATGGACAACAACGCGGCCACCATGCTGCAGGTTTTTGACCTCCGAAGGATCCTCATCCGATACTACATCAAGGTATTGCTCCGGGTCCCAGAGCCTTGTCTGCGTAATGATGCTGGGCTGGCTCCAGAGGCTCCTGGAAAGCTTTGTAAAGAGCCTAGGAAGCTTCTCCACAGCTTGTGCATCAGAGGCTTAGCTAGGTTTCGGAGCCACCGGTTTCCGTGAAAAAGCCTCGAGGGCTTTGGGTCGGCCTGACGTGCATGCCGCAAGTCCTGTCCTAAGCCTGGGCACCAAGAGGTAGTCTGTTTTCTTGCCCGGACATTCTTCTCCACTTTTAACACCACATGAGTTGATTGACAAATGGAAACATCCTGGAAATATGACCAGACCTCAATTTTTATGAGTTATAAGGATCAATTTAGAGGCTCTGCAAATTTTTACCTTTTAGAACCAGAGTTAATCTTTTCAGCTCATGATAAAAATGCAAAAATAGGGTTAAATGATCCAGTCAGGATTAGCTATGACAGCCTTTTCTTACTTACTCGTATGGGGACTAGTACATTTTTTCAGTTGCTCGGTACCTACATCTGCTCAACCTGTATTCAGCCTCAGAACGTGTGCTGGTTTTGAATAAGTCTCCTAGAGGAGACTTACGTGAGACTTGACCAAGGATGCAGCCTGATAAGAGGGGCGAAAGTGTTTTCTGAGCGGGGCGGGACGGGCGAGGGTGTCTGTGGCTGAGGGTGTCTGTGATGGCTCCTATTCTGAGGGACTGCTTTGCATGGTGAAAGGCCTGGGTGGTCCTCAGAGGGGTCCACATTTTAATGCCGGTCACAAGGAAGAAGCTTATCCACCTGAGACCCCAAACCCTCTGCCAGCTGAGGCTGAGACAAGTGGTCCAGCAGAAATAAGGAAAGAACAAAACGGAAAGGTAACACGGGCGGGCGCCTGAAGTTTCAGGAATTCCCGTCAACTAAAAAGGAGGACGTTTAGAAATTGGAAATAACTCCTGGGGGGAGCCCTAGCGTCTGCAGCAATAGCTGCTAAATTGTTCAGGAAGTAGAGTTCAGACGATGAAAACCAGAAGGTTAAAGAACTCCTGATGATTACACCCCAAGGTTATTGCAACAAGAGATGTTGGTGCGGCAGAGATGTTCTGTGGCAGAATATTTAAAACAGCTTGAGCAGTTCGTGCTCACCACCTTAGTGTGTGCTAGAGGGATGCAAAACTTTACATCCAGACCTCACACAAAATGATAAACGTTTGCCCAACCTCACACAAATTGGGGAAGATTTGGGAAGTGAATCAGGAAGTTGTGATCTTTTGCTGCACGACTCCATGTTTGTTCCCTTGGCCGTTATATCTGAGACCCAAGAAGTTTTTCATAGAGTCAACTCTTGGGAAGTTGTGTCTATCAGCTGGTGTTGACTTGGCAGTGGGCCGTGAAATGCCAGTGGCACAGGCACGCAGGAAGTGTGTTCCTCTCACATGTAAACGAAGCTCTACTCCAAGTCCTCAGGGATCAAGGTCCCTTCCAGCTCCCAGCCCCACCATTTTTAGCGTCTCCCCCATCTTAAGGCTTAAATGGATGGAGAGAAGGGCACAGAAAGTGAAGGCCAAGGGCATGCACAAGCCATTCCTTAAGAAGTTTCCTGAGGGACTTCCCTGGTGGTCCAGTGGTTAAGAGTCTGCGCTCTTAAGGCAGGGGGCCCCGGTTCGATCCCTGGTCAGGGAACTACATCCCGCATGCATGCCGCAACCAAGAGCCCTCACGCAGCGATGAAAATCCTGCATGCCGCAACTAAGACCCGGCGCAGCCTAAATAAACAAATAAATAATAGATTTTTTTTTTCTTTTAAAGAAAAGGAGGTTCCTGAAAGGTACCACAGTACGCTGTTGCTGTGTCCCATTGGCTGGAAGAGATTGTCATATGCCAGCTTTGAAGGGTATTCTGGGCAGCCATGAACCCAGACAGAAATTGTGTGTCATGGAAAAAGGGGAAACAGATGTTAAATGGCAACCAGCTGTCTTACTTACTTACTTTGGGAGGTGCCTCCCTCCCAAAGGAGAGGGTCCCTTGAGGATCCGCTTTAGTTCTAGGTGGCAACAGGATGGGGTCATTGCAGGGGGGCTGGATCCAGGGGCCGACAGCAGCCGTGCCAGGGCTGGGAGCTTACTCCGAGGTGGTAGCTGGGGACAGCAGTCTAGATGGGCCAGATGGATGAGCCCTGGAGCCACACGTCTCCTTGGTGCCCCAAGAACAGGGCAGAACAGAAGGGGGCAATTCAAGATGACGGAGGACAAGGGCCTTGAGCTCAGCTCCTCTCACGAAAACACCGAAAACACAAGCAAATGCTGAACAGCCATCGATAAAAAAGACCGTGTGCCGCCAGAGCCCTCTGCTGCTACCTCTGTTGGGCTTTCCACTCCCCACCCTTTCCTACGCATGTGTGCCCTCCCCATCTCCGCCCTTGCATGGCTGCATCCCAGCCCCCTCTTCCTGCGCTGCTCTTACAACCTGAGCTCCCAGAGCAGCTCCGCCTCACATCCTCCCTGGGGTCCGGGCTGCCATTTGCCTCCCCGTCCTCTGAAACCTTTTCTCTTTCC